>NC_060196.1:18319262-18623964 GCF_021184085.1 Oncorhynchus gorbuscha | reverse complement strand
TTTTTGAACCATTCCATTGTAGATTTTGCTTTATGTTTTGGATCATTGTCTTGTTGGAAGACAAATCTCCGTCCCAGTCTCAGGTCTTTTGCAGACTCTATCAGGTTTTCTTCCAGAATGGTCCTGTATTTGGCTCCATCCATCTTCCCATCAATTTTAACCATCTTCCCTGTCCCTGCTGAAGAAAAGCAGGCCCAAACCATGATGCTGCCACCACCATGTTTGACAGTGGGGATGGTAGGTTCAGGGTGACGAGCTGTGTTGCTTTTACGCCAAACATAACGTTTTGCATTGTTGCCAAAAAGTTCAAATTTGGTTTCATCTGATCAGAGCACCTTCTTCCACATGTTTGGTGTGTCTCCCAGGTGGCTTGTGGCAAACTTTAAATGACACTTTTTATGGATATCTTTAAGAAATGGCTTTCTTCTTGCCACTCTTTCATAAAGGCCAGATTTGTGCAATATATGACTGATTGTTGTCCTATGGACAGAGTCTCCCACCTCAGCTGTAGATCTCTGCAGTTCATCCAGAGTGATCATGGGCCTCTTGGCTGCATCTCTGATCAGTCTTCTCCTTGTATGAGCTGAAAGTTTAGAGGGACGGCCAGGTCTTGGTAGATTTGCAGTGGTCTGATACTCCTTCCATGTCAATATTATCGCTTGCACAGTGCTCCTTGGGATGTTTAAAGCTTGGGAAATATTTTTGTATCCAAATCCGGCTTTAAACTTCTTCACAACAGTATCTCAGACCCGCCTGGTGTGTTCCTTGTTCTTCATGATGCTCTCTGCGCTTTTAACGGACCTCTGAAACTATCACAGTGCAGGTGCATTTATACGGAGACTTGATTACACACAGGTGGATTGTATTTATCATCATTAGTCATTTAGGTCAACATTGGATCATTCAGAGATCCTCACTGAACTTCTGGAGAGAGTTTGCTGCACTGAAAGTAAAGGGGCTGAATAATTTAGCACGCCCAATTTTTCAGTTTTTGATTTGTTAAAAAAGTTTGAAATATCCAATAAATGTTGTTCCACTTCATGATTGTGTCCCACTTGTTGTTGATTCTTCACAAAAAATACAGTTTTATATCTTTATGTTTGAAGCCTGAAATGTGGCAAAAGGTCGCAAGGTTCAAGGGGTTTCGCAAGGCACTGTACTAAAGCATAAACTGTGCAGGTTTGAGAAATTTACGGAGTACTTATTTCAATTAAATAAACAGGTGTGTAGTATCTGATGCTGTACCTCAGGTCAATTCCACTGCCCTTCGAGGGCTATGCTACTACTGTTTTTCTCCCTGGTAGTTAATTGATCAAGGCCAAGTGTAAGTCATACTTTACTTTACTGTCCTTATTGACCCCATAGGGACATTTTGTTGCAGTGTCATGTACACGTTTAAAGTGGTGTTTAAATATAAAACAAATTGACAATACAACTTCCATAACAGTTACATACAGATAAAAAGAGACTAGCCTGCTGGCCTTACTGGGTCGATAGGAACATTAGCCCAAGCTATTTAGGAGTGATATCACAGCTAGTGCAAATTATTGTCTAGTTCTGTTTTTCATCCCGGGGGGTGCCGTATACCTGCACCCAGAAGGGAGTAGATCAAAGTCCGAGTACAGGGGGTGGCTTGGGTCTAAAATTATTTTGTGAGCCTTGCGGAGGGCCCTGATGTTAAAGATCTCATCCAGGCCTGTCTGTTTGACTCCAAGTACCTTGCGTGCGCTGTGGTGATAATCCTTCTCAGTATAGTTCTCTGGCTGACAGTGGCATTGCCCAACCAACAAACAATATAAAAAGTTTAAAAACTCTCAATGAAAGATTTGTAAAACAGAGTCAGTATAGAAGAGTCAACATTAAAATTGAGAAAGTATACACCCATATATTTGTATTTTTCTACAATCTCTATGTTCTGACCTCTGATAAATGTTGCAGAGGTAAATGTTGTACGCTTCCTGAGGTCTAAGCAAATCTCTTTGGTCTTGTTGATGTTTAGGACCAGGTGTGATTCGTCACACAAAGTAATTTAGGACCGGGCCATGGGTTTCCTCGTCATCATGCAACAGGCTGATCAAGGCAGTACCTGATTAGGAGAGAATGAAAACCAGCAGTGCTTTGGCCCCCGAAACTGAGGGCCTGGAGTTGTATAGTAAATTGTACTATTCTGTTCCCTGTGCCAGTGAATCTGACACCCCCTGTTCTCTGTCGCCCCTGCCAGGTTTGAGTTGCACATCGAGGCCATGGTCCTGCGTGACGAGTTCTTTCCATCCTGCGCTGTGATGAGCCGTGAGATCGATGTAATCCGCGTGGCCACCAAAGGTAATGATATTGAGACAAAACTGCCCCGCTAGCATGCTGCCACACACCATCGACTGGAGACCCAGATATCTGAGTCGCAGCACTGAGGTGTAACAAGGACCCAGTGTGTGCGCGGGTGCGTGCGTGTCATCTGAGCTGGCGCTGTATTCGGGCCAATATATATAGTAGATGCAGGTAAGGGTTGGAACCAGTTCAGAGAACAGAACAGAAAACAACTCCATTGTGTCCTCCTCCCAGAGCGCTAAGAACCTTGGCGTGATCCTGGACAACACCCTGTCGTTCTCAACTAACATCAAGGCGGTGGCCCGTTCCTGTAGGTTCATGCTCTACAACATCCGCAGATTACGACCCTGCCTCACACAGGAAGCGGCGCAGGTCCTAATCCAGGCACTTGTCATCTCCCGTCTGGATTACTGCAACTCGCTGTTGGCTGGGCTCCCTGCCTGTGCCATTAAACCCCTACAACTCATCCAGAACGCCGCAGCCCGTCTAGTGTTCAACCTTCCCAAGTTCTCTCACGTCACCCCGCTCCTCCGCTCTCTCCACTGGCTTCCAGTTGAAGCTCGCATCCGCTACAAGACCATGGTGCTTGCCTACGGAGCTGTGAGGGGAACGGCACCTCAGTACCTCCAGGCTCTGATCAGGCCCTACACCCAAATAAGGGCACTGCGTTCATCCACCTCTGGCCTGCTCGTCTCCCTACCACTGAGGAAGTACAGTTCCCGCTCAGCCCAGTCAAAACTGTTCGCTGCTCTGGCTCCCCAATGGTGGAACAAACTCCCTCACGACGCCAGGACAGCGGAGTCAATCACCACCTTCCGGAGACACCTGAAACCCCACCTCTTTAAGGAATACTTAGGATAGGATAAAGTAATCCTTCTCACCCCCCCCCCCCTTAAAATATTTAGATGCACTATTGTAAAGTGGCTGTTCCACTGGATGTCATAAGGTGAATGCACCAATTTGTAAGTCGCTCTGGATAAGAGCGTCTGCTAAATGACTTAAATGTAAATGTAAATGAAAACAGGAAAATAACAGAATCATTTGACGAACAGAACCCGAACCGAAAACAAAAGTGATCTATATTGTTCCGGAACAAAACCATTATTTTAAAAGCATGGGAACTGGTTAATAACGTTATTTTACGTTCTGGGCATTTTCTTCCTGTCCGACAAAAATCATAACAAAGCGACTATGCAAAGCCCTCATTCTGTCACTCAGAAACTTATTCCAGCGTCTGCCTGCCAGCTGGAAATCTTTGCTAGTGTGAAGAATAGGTTACTGTAGCCTACTGACAACATTACAAGCATAATTCAGAAATTAGGGAGAGATGTTTAATTAGAGAAGAATGGATTTACTTTTTCAATGCTAGTTAAGGATACTATATTGTTCATGTTTTACATTGGATTGGTTAGCTACAAAAAGGCAATACATGTTTTTAATTCTAGCTAAAGATATTCAAAGTTCCTCCATAGAAGCCGGTCCTCCGTAGGTATAATTCTGTTGGCCTAATTCTGATAATACATATCATAACAAGATGCCCAGCGCTTCAAAGCATGCTTCCGCCACCCTCTCTCGCTCTCTCCTCACCCTCAACATGTCAGTTGCATCTTGTGCCCTACACTGTGACTGGCAGCACAGTGTGTGTGTGTTTGTCTTTCATTATGATTACTATGCTGTTACGGCAAAATACAATTGGCTCTTAACTACTTTCCTTTACTTATTAAATTGCTTACCTGCTCCACAGCAAGTTGCTCTATTTTGCACTGATTGGTGAAGTAAATGAATGTTGAGCTAAATGTATATATATTTTAGAGGTTTAAAAAGGAACAGAGAGCAACGATACAAACCCGTACTTTTTTTGGGTTCGAACCGTTTCAAAACTTTATTTTCCTGTTTAGAAAAGTGGAACGGAACCAAAAAATGTATTATTCTGTTCAGAACTAAATGATTGAAAAATAATTTTGTTTCCAACCCCTGGATGCAGGGTTCATGCAGAGGAGGTTTTCAGATTATTGACAGAAATTGAGGTTCATGCAATGAAGAGACATTTAAATACAGAGATAGAAAGATACTGAGATACATACCGTATTTACAGATAAATAGAGATGTGGATGGGTGCACCTAGAGATTTTTTCGGGAGTAGGGACAGTAGACCTCATTTGGTTCACCATTTGTTTAATGGTTAATAATTGCAAAGGACAAAACAGGCCTTGATGACAAACAGTTGACACCGGCGGATGGCCGCGGTGTGTCAGTGTTATTATACTTATATTAAGCACAGCGTCTGAAACCAATCATATGATCCACAGTCGACTTGTTTTTGTCATTTGGGCTCTGAAATATGCAACACGTTGACATTTATTGTAGTACAGTGGGCCTATGCATGATTTGTTGGTATGCACCTACTGTAGCTAATACATTCAAATGAGCTTGGTAGTGCCTAAAGAGCAGCACCACTTTAGCAAATGATTTGCCCTGATACATTTAGTAAGCTAAACGTGTCTTGAGAGTGTAGACTGCTGTAAAATCTGCATTGTGAGGCCTTTAAGGGCATAGTGCAGGGTTTTTGAATGATTCGTAAAACGTCCTTACATGGAGTTTTACCTTTTAGCAAATTTGGGGCTTTACAAAGCGTCCAATAAATGGTGGGACACACAGTGGGGAGAACAAGTATTTGATACACTGCTTATTTTGCAGGTTTTTCATACTTACAAAGCATGTAGAGGTCTGTAAGTATTATCATAGGTACACTTCCACTGTGAGAGACGGAATCACATTGTATGATTTTTAAGTAATTCATTTGCATTTTATTGCATGACATAAGTATTTGATACATCAGAAAAGCAGAACTTAATATTTGGTACAGAAACATTTGTTTGCAATTACTGTAGTTCTTGACCAGGTTTGCACACACTGCAGCAGGGATTTTGGCCCACTTCTCCATACTGACCTTCTTCAGATCCTTCAGGTTTCGGGGCTGTCGCTAGACAATATGGACTTTCAGCTCCCTCCAAAGATTTTCTATTGGGTTCAGGTCTGGAGACTGGCTAGGCCACTCCAGGACCTTGAGATGCTTCTTACAGAGCCACTCCTTAGTTGCCCTGGCTGTGTGTTTCGGGTCATTGTCATGCTGAAAGACCAGGCCACGACCCATCTTCAATGCTCTTACTGAGGCAAGGAGGTCGTTGGCTAAGATCTCGCGATACATGGCCCCATCCATCCTCCCCTCAATACGGTGCATTCATCCTGTCCCCTTTGCAGAAAAGCATCCCCAAAGAATGATGTTGCTACCTCCATGCTGCACGGTTGGGATGGTGTTCTTGGGGTTGTACTCATCCTTCTTCTTCCTCCAAACACGGCTAGTGGTTTAGACCAAAAAGCTCTATTTTTGTCTCAGCAGACCACATGACCTTCTCCCATTCCTCCTCTGGATCATCCAGATGGTCATTGGCAAACCTCAGACGGGCCCTGGACATGCGCTGGCTTGAGCAGGGGGACCTTGCGTGTGCTGCAGGATATTAATCCATGACGGCGTAGTGTGTTACTAATGGTATTCTTTGAGACTGTGGTCCCAGCTCTCTTCAGGTCATTGACCAGGTCCTGCCGTGTAGTTCTGGGCTGATCCCTCACCTTCCTCATGATCATTGATGCCCCACGAGGTGAGATCTTGCATGGAGCCCCAGACCGAGGGTGATTGACCGTCATCTTGAACTTCTTCCATTTTCGAATAATTGCGCCAACAGTTGTTGCCTTCTCACCAAGCTGCTTGCCTATTGTCCTGTAGCCCATCCCAGCCTTGTGCAGGTCTACAATCTTATCCCTGATGTCCTTACACAGCTCTCTGGTCTTGGACATTGTGGACATTGTGGAGAGTTTGGAGTCTATTTGAGTGTGTGGACAGGTGTCTTTTATACAGGTAACGAGTTCAATCAGGTGCAGTTAATACAGGTAATGAGTGGAGAACAGGAGGGATCCTTAAAGAAAAAGAAAAGGTCTGTGAGAGCCGGAATTCTTACTGGTTGGCAGGTGATCAAATACTTATGTCATGCAATAAAATGCAAATGAATTACTTAAAAATCATAGAATGTGATTTTTGTTTCAGATTCCGTCTCTCACAGTTGAAGTGTACCTATGATAAAAATTACAGTCCTCTACATGCTTTGGAAGTAGGAAAACCTGCAAAATCGGCAGTGTATCAAATACTTGTTCTCCCCACTGTATTTGACACACCAACCCCCCCTGCTCTAAGCTGAATGCGGCTCAAGGTAATTTTAGCTGAGTCACAGCTTCTCACCCCTCAGCCACACTTTATTGGCTTCCCTCTCAGGAAGCCCATGCACCGCAACCTCTTTGTGGCAGTGCTGAATTGAGATGTCAGTTTGGCAGGGCACTTGGCCAAAATGAAGAATAGTTTCATCAACATTAGGCCTCTGGGCGGCGTTATGTTACATAAAATCGGTTATAGCTGCAAGGTTTTTTGGCGTGCTTTATTAGGAAGGTGTAGATGGATGGAAGACAGTGAGACACAGAAAGAAGGCATTGAACCCTGACCTCCAGTACAGGGCCTTATGTGGCATGTGCCAGGAGTGTTATCCACAGCTCTGCATGTTGCTGCAACATTGGATAAGTTGGTTTGAGCCGTCGTTATTTTGTGTGTGTTTTTGTGTTTACTCCATCTCTTCATGAATTGCATTTGATCTAGGATGTGCATGTACATATATGATGCATTTTGTTACGCTGGTGTCCATTTTCTATTTAAACAAAGTGCAATACACAGACAAGCTACTTCCTGATTGTGATTACTAGTGAAACCAGACTCTTGGTGGGGTCCGACATTACTCCTAATGAGTAGCTAGCTGTATTGTACAGTATGTTAAATATCAATAGGCCTACAGTCATGCTAAAACTATGACATCATCTCTATACAGCTGTATATATCTCAGTTGAAAGCTAGTTTGAGTTATAGTGGAAGTGTATGGTGGAAGTTAATTCCAACCAGTGATGGCGTTTGATGAGGGGCAGACCTGGGTTGAAATACTTGAAAAGTATTTTCAAATACATTGAGCGTTTGCTTGAATCTGCCTGGAGTGCCAGATGGGCGGGGTTTGCAGTTTGGGGACTTTTATATTTGTTTATTAAGCCAGGCAAGCTCAACTAGGCACAGATAAAGTATTTGAATCTATTTTTATGAAGCCCAGATCAGATGGAGGTTACTGCTGAATGCTCTGCGTGCTATGGGTTTGTATTGACCCCTCACTCCTCTCTCTCTGTAGAGCTGATGACCTGTGAGGAACTACACGCCATCCTCCACCTGGTTCTGCAGGCTGGAAACATCATGAACGCTGTGAGCCAACGATGCCATTATCTCTCACTTTCCTCTTTCTATTTATCTATCCTCACTCTCTCTTCCTCTCTTTCTCTCTCCTCAATCACTCACTCACCCTCTCGCTCTCTCACGCACTCACTCACTTGGTCTCTCTCTCCATCAATCTGTGACATCTGTCTAGTTACCCTCCCCCGTATCTCGTTTCTCTCCTTATCTGTCTGATATGACCATGGCTAAGGTGGGATAATGGCTTTTATGGCACCACTATGACACTGCTCATTTATCCTCCTCCCCGTCCCGCAGGGCGGTTACGCGGGCAACGCCGTGGGCTTCAAGCTGTCATCGCTCCTCTCGCTGGCTGACACCAAGGCCAACAAACCGGGCATGAACCTGCTGCATTTTGTGGCTTTGGTGAGTCTGACAGATAGAAATGGGAGGAGACACTGAAGGAGACACACACACTGGAGGAGACAGACACACGGGAGGAGACAGACACACTAGAGGAGACAGACACACTAGAGGAGACAGACACACTAGAGGAGACAGACACACTGGAGGAGACAGACACACTGGAGGAGACAGACACACGGGAGGAGACAGACACACTAGAGGAGACAGACACACTAGAGGAGACAGACGCACTGGAGGAGACAGACACACTGGAGGAGACAGACACACTGGAGGAGACAGACACACTAGAGGAGACAGACACACTAGAGGAGACAGACACACTGGAGGAGACAGACACACTGGAGGAGACAGATACACTAGAGGAGAAAGGCACACTAGAGGAGGCAGACACACTGGAGGAGGCAGACACACTGGAGGAGACAGACACATTGGAGGAGACAGACAAACTGGAGGAGAAAAACAAGACATGCACAACACACACAGGAGAAGACACATACACACTGGAGGAGACACACAGAGACAGATTAGTGGAGAATCACTTTGTAAGCAAGCTGTGTGCAGGAATATCTTCAGGTTTCTTCTGGTCATGCTCACTTTAAAATGAAATGTCACCATTTGGGTGTCAGTGTGCTGACCTGTGGACCCTTTTGGCATTCGAACAGAGTACAAACACTCCCCACTGGGAACAAACTGGTTGAATCAACATTGTTTTAACGTTATTTGTCAATGTATTGAGACATGGAATCTAGGGGGAAAATGCATTGGATTTGGATTTGCAAAAAGTCATCAACTGTTGTTTTGAGGGTAAAAGTTCAACCAGTGTCTGTCATCATGGTAACCAATTTTCAACATAGACATACCTTGTTGAATTTGTACATTTGAAACAACTTCAGATCTTCAATGTTATATCCACTATCAGAAAAAAGCTATAAACTGGGCAGCAGCTGGTAGTTAACTTTAACAACATGCAATCTCACGAGCTGGTAGTTTTTCAAGGTAACAGCCATCCATTTACTGCATTCAAAGATAACCAACCATTGATAACTTGCACTATGTACTTCCAGGATTTTAACTAAGCCCAGCTCTGCTTAGCTTTAATATTTGTCACTGACTACTACCAATTTGTTATAGTGAGAATGATATTTGAGAGATCTCTTAATAACTAAATAGATTCACTATTGTTTTTGAAGTAGTTTCAAGGGGTGAGTTTAACAGAACAAATGTTAAGTCATATATCATCAATGATACTATTGAGGCCTATATTAGGCCTTTTATTATTATTATAGAATTTGCAAAGTCATCAACAGATATTGTCTCAAGTCAACCCAGGGTTCAACTAAAAATAGACAATGCATATGGCCCTAGGATTTCAAGCTTTGGTTGATTTTAAATGTAACATTGAAGTTAAGAATTCATATGTTGGACTCACATCTCCATCTCACATCTCCATCTCTAAGTAAAATAATAGGACTAAATCAAATCAACTTTTATTTAAAGTGTGTTTAAAGTTTGATTTGATTTAGTCCTATTCTTTAACTTCGATCTTTGGTTGAGATGGACATGGTTATTTCAACATATTAATTTGTAGACGAACTGGAATTAAAGTCAGACTAAGTCAGTGGTACAAAAGATACAATTCCTTCAAATGTTGATTTTTGTTTGTGTAAACACGATTCAATATCACTTTTGCGATGCACTTCTGTCTATTAACTTGTCCACAAAGTTAACAAATGATATGTTGTATTCACGTCTCCAACTAAACCAAAAATATAATTCAATAGGATTAAGCCAGTGGCTCAGATTAAACTATCCAAGCATTAGATTCATTCCCTTTAAATGTTGATATTTGTATTACAAATATAACTTTTGTAATACAGTTAATAGCCTAAAGTTAGGCTATTTTACAAACTAATGTAACAGTGTTTATTCAACTTTAAAACGAGTAACACATCCAGAGCCATGTCATGAGGTTACTGTAACTATAAATGTCATCTTATGTAATCATAGAAAGTGTGCATGTTCAAAATAGCATGCAAAGGTCGCAGGTCTGTGGAAATCTTCACAGTTGCTATAATAATCTGTGCAGAATATTGAACAGCATTGATAACTTGCACTATGTACTTTTATTGTCATCTCAACTACAATCCTACCTGGAGTTCAGAGTTCAGAGCGAAGCACACAGAAACTAGAGGCCATGAGTAACTTCAAAAAGAATGGCTGAGCTGTTGATAAATCAGATTTTACATGTCTATTTAAATCCTTTGTAAAGCCACTCCACAATGGGCCTAACAACTTGAAACCGTTTAGGTTCATCAGAGACATTACCATGATGAACCATGTTAAGTTTGCCATTGATATCCTTGACCAAGTTACGCTAATGCTTAAAATATTCATAAATAATCTTGTCATGGAATAAAAGTCAGATTCACTCCAAATTTGATCTTTGGTCACAATAGTCCCTACGTTAATGCATTCAAAGATGGCCACACTATAGCACATACACTAATATGTTAAAATATGCTGAAAGTACACACAAAATGTGGAATGTAGGCCTATGGTACATAGTTGAAAAGCTAAGGGATTGGCCAAAAGATGGCGAAGTTATTGACAAAACGAAACTCAGATTTTCCTTGTCCATTTAAACCAATGTAAATTGACACCACAGTGGCCTGTCAACTTGAAACTTATCGTCGCTATCATGGCCGTCCCTAAAATGAACCATACTGAATTTGGCATTTATATTTCAAAAAACAAGGAAACTATTAACAACTCATTCTTTGCATTCATCTTATTCTTGTGAACCATACGTCAGATTCACTTCAGATTTTGTATTTAGACTCATTACATCAGTCTTTAATGGTTTTTGAGAAAATATTGTTGCTGCATTCAAATATGGCCGTTCTGTACCTATAGATGCATGTTAGCACATATGCTAATGCTACAAATACTTTTGAAAAATTATAGTTTCTTATAGGTACAGTGTGGCCATATTTGAATGCAGCAACTTGTTTTTACTTCACTTGAGTCATCCTTGTGGTATTGAGAGATAAACATAGTAATGCTTTCACTGATTGCAGATAAAGGAATATAGTTACATGATAGAGTGCTTGCTTTGCTAAACAACTGATCTTGTGTCCTTTCTGTCATCCTGTGAACACCGTTCATTGCTGCTCACAGCTATATATTGGTTTTGGTATGAGATTAAACAGTGAGAACACATTAAGTTGTTGTATATAGTATATGTACAACACTGAGTATATAAAACATCCCTGGTTGAAGATATTCCTAAGGTTTGGTATACTCAGTGTATGGATACAAAATGTCTGACATTGCATTCCCATTTTAATTTTGTTGAATTTTGTTGTTTGTTTGTTATGATGGAAATTGCAGTGATAACACGTTTAGATGACAACTAAACCAAACATACAACATTGTTTTTTCATTGGAATTTGGTTGTGCTTTTAGAAGGTAGTGACACATTAGGAATTCAACAAATGTCAGGCTGTCTTTTTGAGTGGATGAATGAAGGTTGAAATCTTATTGATCAACATCTCATCCAAATATTACCAACATTTCCACGTTTAAATGACGTGGTGTGCCCAGTGGGTCAGAATTTAGTAGTTTGTTTGAATTCGTTTGTTAGAATTTGAGATGCGTAAATATGTATTTTTTGACACAGAATAAGGAGAGGCTTTCCACAGATGCCCTTTCAACAGCAGAGAAGATGTCACTAGTAAATATTCCATGACATTGATGTTGGAGTAAACAGAGGCCAAATTAGAGACATTTTGAATATTGCAAGAAGGATGGCAGATGTTTGTGTGTTTTTCTTTTTTAAGGAGTCCTTATGTATTTTCAAGCTTTATTAAACAGATTGGAAATTACAAGGGGGATATGGGTGTACATAACATGTAATAATAATTCCTTCCTATCTTCTCAGGAGGCACAGAAGAAGGATGAGAAGCTGCTGAAGTTCCCTGAGAAACTGCAGGACATCCAGAGCGCTTCTAGGTAAAACTTCCTTGCGGTCTTCATGATGTCGGAAACTTGCAAACTGGGAAAAAGCCATTTGAACAGCCCTCCATCTCATCATTTCTGTAAAGTAGGACACTCGGGTGTCAACTATGTGCCGCAATTTCTTCGACATGCTGAACTATGACGTCACCTATTGAGGAAATTACAGCATTCTCGGCAGTTAAATGCAACAACAGTACATTATTTATCAAAATCAATCTATTTATACTGTTTTTGAACACTGTAATTTGTTTGTGAGCATAATAACTGCAGTTCATGGTTGACGTAGCTAGTTAGCTAGTTAGCTGTTAGTCAATGGGCATTTTCAATGACTTCAAAGCACGTTAATAGATACAACTTAATGCTCAGAGTTTGCACGTTTTATTTCCGAACACTCTGATATGTCAAGAACGCAGCATTTGCACTGCTATCCTTTGACAAGAGTCTTACAACTAGTTCACCTAGAAGAATCCCAGTCAATTTCATACCCATTATCTACGGATGCCCTAAACCGTATAAGGACTTATGTGTCTCTTTTCACAATCAAGATCACTAACTCAGTTCCTGGAATGGTGTGTGTACAGTAGTGGCCAAAAGTTTTGAGAATGACACAAATATACATTTTCACAAAGTTTGCTGCTTCAGTGTCTTTAGATATTTTTGTCAGATGTTACTATGGAATACTGAAGTATAATTACAGGCATTTCATAAGTGTCAAAGGATTTTATTGACAATTACATGAAGTTGATGCAGAGAGTCAATATTTGCAGTGTTGACCCTTCTTTTTCAAGATCTCTGCAATCTGCCCTGGCATGCCGTCAATAAACTTCTGGGCCACATCCTGACTGATGGCAGGCGATTCTTGCATAATCGATGCTTGGAGTTTGTCAGAATTTGTGGGTTTTGTTTGTCCACCCGCCTCTTGAGGATTGACCAAAAGTTCTAAATGGGATTAAGGTCTGGGGAGTTTCCTGACCATGGACCCAAAATATTGATGTTTTGTTCCCCGAGCCACTTAGTTATCACTTTTGCCTTATCATGCTGGAAAAGGCATTGTTCATCACCAAACTGTTCCTGTATGTTTGGGAGAAGTTGCTCTCGGAGGATGTGTTGGTACCATTCTTTATTCATGGCTGTGTTCTTAGGAAAAATTGTGAGTGAGCCCACCCACCCACACATGAATGTTCTCAGGATGCTTTACTGTTTGAATGACACAGGACTGATGTTAGCGCTCACCTTGTCTTCTCCGGACAAGCTTTTTTCCAGATGCCCCAAACAATCGGGGATTCATCAGAGAAAATGACTTTACCCCAGTCCTCAGCAGTCCAATCCCTGTACTTTTTTGCAGAATATCAGTCTGTCCCTGATGTTTTTCCTGAAGAGAAGTGGTTTCTTTGCTACCCTTCTTGACACCAGGCCATCCTCCTAAAGTCTTCCCCTCACTGTGCGTGCAGATGCACTCACACCTGCCTGCTGCCATTCCTGAGCAAGCCTTGTACTGGTGGTGCCCCGATCCCACAGCTGAATCAACATTAGGAGATGGTCCTGGCGCTTGCTGAACTTTCTTGGGCGCCCTGAAGCCTTCTTCACAACAATTGAACCGCTCTCCTTGAAGTTCTTGATGATCCGATAAATGGTTGATTTAGGTGCAATCTTACTGGCAGCAATATCCTTGCCTGTGAATCCATTTTGTGCAAAGCAATGATGACGGCACGTGTTCCCTTGCAGTTAACCATGGTTGAATGAGGAAAAACAATGATTCCAAGCACCACCCTCCTTTTGAAGCTTCCAATCTGTTATCCAAACTCAATCAGCATGACAGAGTATTCTCCAGCCTTGTCCTCGTCAACACTCACACCTGTGTTAACGAGAGAATCACTGACATGACGTCAGCTGGTCCTTTTGTGGCAGGGCTGAAATGCAGTGGAAATGTTTTTGGGGGATTCAGTTCATTGCAAAGAGAGACTTTGCAAAGAGGGACTTTGTAATTCATCTGATCACTCTTCATAACATTCTGGAGTATATGCAAATTGCCATCATACATACTGAGGCAGCAGACTTTGGGAAAATGTATATTTGTGTCATTCTCAAATCTTTTGGCCACGACTGTAGCTTTTAGGTTCTTGCTTCAACATTAGCATGATTATATCCCTCCATTAGACATATCTGTATATGTTGCCTTTATATGACTACTACTGGATGATGATTTGTGCTTAATGCTGCAGTCTAGTAACATTTCTGCAGCCCCACCCCAATCCCTTAGCCGTTTACCTAAACAAGTGGTGGGGTGTCCTGTTTGTTGTTTTCTGAACTGCAGACTGCGGCTTTAATAAGACTGCATCTTTAAGTCTGGTTACATTTCTCCAGCTGCATACCTCAGCTGTTTACCAAGTGGCGAGGTGACCACTTTGCTGTTTTATGTATCGCAGACTGCAGCTTTAACGCAATAGAAAAAATATATGGTACAATACATGTTCATAGTTTAAATGCAATCAAATGAAGAGGTTGATTATTGGCTAGAATAACAGCAGCACTGAATGAAATCACAGATCCCTACGAACGCCTTGAGTTGAATTTCAGATTCATTTTAGCTCCCAATGGCTCTGGCAGTATACTGCACTGTTTAGGATACCTTATCTTCCCTGTGGCTGTCAAGCTCAAGGTCACCTCTGCATGCTACAGTTCAGCTCTCCCTCTCTCCTGGTGTGCCAACAGTTCATGCTCCGCTGTGGATATGCTAACACATCATCCTTACTTCCAGCCTCTCTAACTGTCGTGCTTTCACCATTATCGAATGCACTGTAGATATAGACAAGTGCCATACAGTGTAACATGGTCCACGTTGTGAGCGCCACGCTCTACCAACTGAGCCACACAATGTATTTTAACAGGCTTTGGATGATTTGCATATCCCCGCAGAATATCAGTGGAAAACATCGAGTTGGAGTTCTCGTCTCTCTACGTCAGGACCAGATCCTTGGAGGAGAAGGTCCAGAGTGAACCAGAGCTCCTGGAGCAGCTGGACCCCTTCCTGCAGGTGGGAGCACATTCAGTCAGGATCTAATTAGGGAATTCTACTCTGTGCTGATTACGGCGCATGAGGGCGGCACACAGTGAAGGCATCCTTAGCCAGTTGTGATATCAAAACGGATCCTAGGGTGACTGTAACATTGTAACATGACTTCAATGTCATGTGAGGTGTGTCTGTACATATAGTAGACAAATAAATGTATATCAGATAACTTACCACCATGATCTCAATTGGAAGAACACCCCATAAGCATAACAAATATGGGCCAATATGAGTCCATATGTATTTTGCATGTTGATAAGTGCTTACCATTCATACTATCCTACATCCCTGATATACAGTATCACCAAGCCCCCTGTTTTTGGTATATTTTGATGGTAATAATATTTTCACATTTGTTTTGTTCTTTATATATCTAATCTATGTGTCTGTCATCCATTGTCTGTCATTCCCAACAGAGCTCCACAAGGACCCTACAAGATCTGAAGAGGCGCAGGCTGGACCTGCGGAAGGAGGGAAATGCGCTTATTGACTTCTTCTGTGAAGACAAGGACACCTTCATGCTGGACGAGTGCTTCCGCATCTTCCAGGACTTCTGTCTCAAGTTCAAAAAGGCTGTCAAGGTGAGGTGTTTTTTCTTTAAACATTTCTATTCAAATCTTTTAAGACTCTACTATGTAGTTTCAGATAAGTAACTCACGTTATCCTGCATTGCATTTCCTGAAGTAACAAAAAATTCTAAACTCTTTAAAAGAACATACTGATGTAGGTGTATGTAAACATATAACAAAATGTGGAAGAAGTCAAGGGGTCTGAATACTTTCCTGAAGGCACTGTACACAAAATGATATTAATTAGCCCGTCCTTTCGCTGTCCCTGTCAGGATAACCTGGAGCGGGAGCTGAAGGAGATGGCCAGGCAGCGGCGTCTCAGAGAGCTGGAGGAGAAGCGCTTTGCCTGGAATGCTGACCAGCAGCAGGGTGCTGTCGCTGGTAACGGAGGTTTTGGCCGCAGCAGCAGCGAGAACGACGTGGACATGCTCACCAAGGAGGGCCTACTTGACTTCCTCCAGCAGCGTCCCGCCAGCCCCCACAGCCCCCTGGGTCGTTCAGCCAGCGCCCGTCGCCACCGCCACACTGTGGCCTCCATGGCCGACCGCGAGCTTCACGGCTATCTGGAGTTGTTCGGCAGTGGCGCGGCGCTGCCAGCAGACTATGCCAACAAATTCAACAGCCTGCCGCGCTCCGGCCGCACCCTTCAACGGAGAACCGCCCCCTGGCTTGTGTCCCAGGATGATAACCGCGATCTGGGGAATGGGCGGCAGGTGCTGGCCACGTCACACCGGGCCGAGACAGAGCCCATCAGCCCCTTGGCCATGTATTCTTCCACATGCTTTAATGTCAATGAGGAACCGTATAACAATAATAACAACTACACGACCGTGTCCGAGGGGAGCTATCTGCCTCGCTCATGTCACAACCGTAACGTCTTTCAGAAGACTCCCAACCCCGGAGCGAGTATCACGGCACACATGAACGTCAGCGTGGAGAGGCACACGCTAGTTCCGGGAATTCAACCGTTTGACCCCACAAGTACGAACAATAACACCAATCACATGCACTTTGTCGACCACGAAAACGTGGTGGTGACGGACTTGGAAAGGGTGAGGGAATCTCCAACGACACTCATTTTGGATACTCCTCCTCCTTGTCCAAAGAGTTTGGAAAGAGGGCCAGAGCCCGCGGCGTGGGAAGGTGATATGGCGTCCTCTCAGTTTGTGGTGGGCCCGCTTCAGAAGGAGGAAGAAGAAGACAGCAGCACCATCTCCTCAACCACCTGCGACACGACCCTCCCTCTTGACCCCTCGGTATCCAATAAGAAACCGATTTTCTACATCTTAGACTGCACAGAAACTGACTGCTCCGTAGCGCTTGACTACTCTGAGATCGAAAGCTCGCCTCTAATGAGGGAAGGATTGGTCCCTGACGTAAAAAACACTGACTGCAACAACGTCCAGGGGAACCTTCAAGACCCCAGCTCGCTGTCCTCCAACTCCAACTTTGATTCCACATCCACAAACGATCAGTCCGTCTCCGCCTCCACAAATGAGATGTTGCCGTCAAAGTCCAGAGACGAACGTGCCCCATCCGTCGGCTCCTTCGTTACCACGGAAGAGGGGGACACAGATAGCTGTGACACGGCAGAGGGTAGGCAGGTGGGCGAGAAAGCTGTAGAGACGTATAGCCCTAAACCAACACACTCCAAGAACAAGAACGTGTCAAAAGTTTCCAAAAACAGCGGAGTGGGTCGCAGCGTCAGGATGTTGACAACCACTGAGAACCAGGGCATGCGGAAGGTGGTGCCCATCACCAAGCTCAGCCGGACTGGCAGCAACGCCAGGCGGGTGGAGAGACCAGCCGGGAGCCATGAGGGTGCAGTACCCAGGCAGCCTCTCCGTGACAAGAGCACCCCAGCCAGGGGGCGGGGCGAGAAGATCGGTAGGCCCCCCCGCCACTCCAGCTTGCCCCCAGAGGAGACCAAATCCCAGGGGAGCACCGGCCTCTCAGGCTGGGCATGTGACCTCAACCCACGAAAGCCCTCCTTCCGCAAGCCCAGCGCCAAGCCACTGAGGAACCTGCCCAAGCCACCGCCGGAGGCAAAGATGTGCCGCGCCACCATGAGAGCCCTGGCTGCCCAGGCCCAAGGTCAGGTTGGGGCACCCTCTGAGGCTAGTGCTCCCGAAACACCTACCCACAGCTCCAAAACCCCATCAGCCACCCTGCCTGGCTGGGCCCGCAACACTGTGGCCTCCTCCTCTAGGACCACCAAGAAGGAACTCGCTCTCGCCCTCTCCAACCCTCCGACCCCCTCCAGGAGCCCCTCTCTCCGGTCCCGCAGCAGCTCCCAGAGTCAAGCACCCGCTCGGCCTCCAGCCACCGCCACAACCACACCTCCTGCCAAAGGGGGGCAGCATTCACCCCGGAGGGAGGAGAAGGAGAAGGCCCAAGTGGGTGGTCTGCAGAGGGTGCAGAGCGTTAAGGCGTCAAGCCGGGCGAGCACCCAGCGTAGCGACACCCCCCCACCGCCGCCCACCCGCGAGCGCTCACGCAAGAGCAGCAGCTTCTCCGAGAAATCTGTACAATCCATTACGTCATGTAGGACCATCAAGCCCACCTGGAAGTAGTACTCAAATATGGTGGAGCTCAATTGGAGCCAGAGAAAAAGAAATGTACTATGGTTTTCCCCCCACGTACTGTAGATGGACATTTTTATGTCCTCTTTCATTAGCTACTCTATGACATCCCACCTCATCCATATCAAGTCAATGTACAGGGCTCTGTCAAAACGTATTATATGAACTGCAAAATATATAATGCACTCTATGTAACCTCTCTGTAGATAAGATTATTTTTTTCGTGAGCCCCCGTTTGTTTTTGAGCATTCTTCACGGGGAGACAGAACTGACAAATGGCAAAATCCCCCTTTTTTCCTAGGAGCCTTCTTTGCCTGCTTTGTGGTCTTAAACTCTATGTAATACTGTATAATGACATGTCAAAATAGAAGCAAAATTAGAATGCTTTTTTTTTGTAACAGACCATTTTAAGATGGTGTTTACATGGTATTTACTTAAAAACTATGTGGTAGTAATATTTTCTGGTACTCACCTCAAAGAATTCAACACTATTGGTAATTTACTGTTACCAAATGGTACATAGAGACACGTGTGTCAATGAATCTCGTAGAAACTGAAGTGTGATTACTATGCAATTATTAGATAATTACCATTTTAACAAGTACTTTCTAGGTAACTACCTGGTAAACAGTGACTGTAAAATGAAGTGTTACTGAAAAACCACTACTGAACATGTTTGAATGCTGCTAATTAGCTTTGACAATTTGGGGACTATGTTAGTGTCTTCATTCAGGGTATGAGCTTTGTGAGATGCTGCCTTGCTGCTGTTGTGATTGTATCTTTGATTTCTGTGGTTCTCTACTTTCCTTTGCACAGCTATACTATACAGTAGCCTGGAGTCCACACTGAATATCACTCTGTTTTTCTATTGCTTCACTTCACTGATTTAGTGTGAGTCTGATCCATTAGGGTTCACTTGGGATTGGCAAAAAAAGAGCTGGTCCAATCAGTGTCCACTCAGATACTATGGGCGGGACAACAGTGAAAATAACTATTCAGGACCTTATTCACGAGAAACCAATAAGAAACAACCGTTTTCGTTTTCCGTTTGTACTACTGAATAAGACCCTGCTCTCAGTGTCATTGTACTCCTCAGCTGTTGGCCACTGAGTTCCTTTCCTGCTCCACTGAAGTTATACCTCGGTTATACTTGACATTGCAGAAATAGTATATAGTATAAAAAAAAGGACACAAAAGAAATGCCCATAGGCCCTATTCAATCCAACTGGGTATCCAGGTTTCCGAGGTTAAGTTAAATAAACATTATTGCTGATGTGCTGCATTGTCTTGGACAAAATAATATGTGCAGTCAGATATTAGGAAACTGAACAAAATTTGAATTGTCAATAAAGAATGTTGTTTTTCACTTGTTTTGGAAACCTGGTTGTCAGGGTTTGATTGAATCAGGTATCCTATTGTGTACTGTATCAAGTGCATTAACTGTTACTATTAGCAAGTACAGAAAGTTATTGAGCCATTATCCTCTGTTTATGATACTCCAGTTAGTCCTTTGGTATGATTCCACTGTAAAGTGTTACCTTTACCTCTCAGAATACAGTACAACATGTACTTGGTCATGCAATGTATTTTCATGTACTTGTGTTACTTTTGACATTTGCATTTATGTATCAATCACAAGCAATGTTTCTAAATGCTCTCGATAAAACGCCTCCATTCTCGCATTGAGTAGACGTGCACACAAAGGAAATATTTCTCCTGCTATATGCTATACCTAGACGAACGCTAATGCTATGAAAAACAGCATTGAACATGTAGCTCTTCAGACTGAAGTAACACCCAACATGGTGTTGTTTGTCTCTGTGTTTTGTCACAATAATCGTCTTTGTAATCCTTGACTTTTTCTACTGTGAATGTTGTCATCGGATTTTTGTACTACATGACATTGCGTAATTGTGTTCCTCGACCGCCAATGGTCGTGATTCAAGTAATACCGTAGATTCTTCAGCCCTGCAATTGCTCCTCACTAGACTGGCCCGTTTGTGCTGTCTTGTCCACTCCTATGGTCATCGGCAAGCCAGCACGAACAGATCTGGAACTCGGCCAGCTTGTCACACCACTTGCCTTTGAAACAGCATTGTGTCATTGACTTAAATAACAACAACTAGAGTGCATTAACTTGAAGCTTGATGTAGCCGCCGCATCATCAGTAGTGTCTCCTGAATTGTAAATAAGAGTAGAAATCCTCCCTACACTCCATTGCACTGAACGAATTAGAATGGATACTACAAATCACGGGCTTAGCCGATTAGCCGTCCACTCTGTGTACATAGTGTAAAGACATATGATTTTTTATTATACGTAGAGCTTGCAATATGTTTACATGTAGCAAACTGTATATGGAGGCTTGGAAGTAGTGAAGGTGAAGGTGAGAGGAAATGCTTAACCAGACTTCTTCCTCTCTTGAAATTGTCACAATGAACAGCATCGTTGTTCACAGACCATACACTGAGGCGCTCAATTCAACTGGTCTTGAATCAACAAGTTCAATCTACTGTACTCTCCATACAGCTGTTGTACCATTTCTGTCTGTAACTCTCAGAGCAAGCCTAAATCAATCCTACAGGCCACATCCCTGCAGTAGGCCAGGATATTTTTATCTCCCTGCTCTCTGCAATGCAAATGAAGGGAGGCAGTGAATGTCACAAAAGACCCAGAGGCCATACGTCAGCCCGGACGGGCTGTGTCTCAAATGGCACCCTATAGGGCTCTGATCAAAAGTAGTGTGTTATATATGGGACGCTGGCCTACGACATGTCTTATGGCTAAAGAGCGAGGCACAATGCTCCTCTCACTCCCTCTCTTTTCCCATCTACAGTCACAGTTAGAGTGTATGACAGATCTCCTCTCCGCCAGACTTAACACAATGTCCAGTCTTTTACAAGGATGGCCCTTTACAAGAGCGGCCTCCCACATCTTATCGCACAATGCCTCCTGCTGCCGGGCTCATTTAATAGGGGCATGTCGACAATGGGTGGTCTTACGTCAGAGCCACTAAAGACGGTGGGACTTCAATACGGAATGTCTCCCCTTTGCATCCCCCCACCACTCTGCTGCCACTTCCTTGTTATGGGGTGGTAACCATGACAACACAGTCCAGCAGGTCAGTCAGGACGCTGTGGGACTGAACACTAGCAGTGGTCTGTCTGACTAATAGCCTTAGCCTTTCTAAACTTAGGCCCGACTCCTAATCATGACAGAGCAGGCGCCTGGCAACCCAAAACAATGTTGAAACATTTGTCTAATGTTGCCCAACCCAAACCAAATGGTGGCGATGAATATTTTCCCATTGATTGATTGAGGTTGGTGGTTTCTCAAGCCAACTCGAGAAGTTGCACGCACACAATTAGTGACTTCATCCACAGTAGGCTACAGTTCATGTTCACTTTCAAATGTTAACCTTAAATTACAGTGTGAGCTATTGGCATGGATTCCTTAGGACCGAGGTGATGGTGGAACTGAAAGCAAGGAGGAATGTTTTCTTGCCTGATCCCAGATCTGTTTGTGCTCTATAGCCGACAATATGGTTGTTGTCATGGCCTTGATGGCACAAACAGATCCAGGACCAGGCTTGGTGTTTTTTACTGTTTTAATGTGATTCTTTATGAGGAATCCCACCGCTCTATACAGCTGCTCCACTTAATTGCCTTGGTTCTGCTTTGCCGCCTTCTTCTCCAAGTCACTGTCTTTGATGTTAATAAACTCAAACTTCTACATGGAGGAAATTACTGTAATCACTAAACTACACAAGACTGAATATTAGAATGTTATTCTACAGCACTGATCATTTAAAAAAATATGTTAAACAAAATCAATAAAGTCATCCGATGCTGTGTCACTTTGAAGCCGTGAAGCTTTTTTCTCCATCCTTCTCAGCCTTTTCCCGTCAGGAATGGACATTTCTGTGAATCTGAAACTGCGTGAATCATATTGGTTTTTGTATGCATTCTACAGGGGGTTGTTCTAAAGCAGACGCACTGAGGGCTGCGCTACAGCGTGCTAGACATTTAACACCCTTTCTCTCATCTGTTGTATTAATTAAAGGGAGAGTAACCAATCGTGACGTGGAATATGGCCAGTTGGGCAATGTTCAGTTGCGAATCCTTCTCGAACATTGAAGATAGAAATGCCATGAATAGAGATGTGATGCCATATTCTACATGTTAGAGATGCATGTTTGTTCTACATATTCTACTATTTCTATCTGAACGTACCATACTGCTAATCGCGCCCCTAGTCTTTACAACATGAAAATGTTGGCAAACGTTTTGGGAGTACTACCCCTTTAAGTAGTCTATTAGCATCTCCTGAATTCACAGCTCTGTCACATATCAGTGGTAAAATCTTTTACATTTCTGGAAAAATTATTATGGATGTGCCTCCCGAGTTGCACGGTGCTGATGAAGTGGCGCACACAGCGTTGTCCGGGTTAGCTGCTAAAACAATGATATATAAGGGTACGGTTAGGGTACAAATTGTTCACTGGGGTAAACATAATAAGAGAGGTACACATAATAATCTCACTAACGGCTGTTTGTGGAAGAAGGTGAGGACCAAAGTGCAGCGTGGTACCTGTTCATCCTTTTATTAATGGAACTGAACACTGATTAAAACAACAACAACAACAACAACAACAACAACAACAACAACAACAACAACAACAACAACAACAACAACAACAACAACAACAACAACAACAACAACAACAACAACAACAACAACAACAACAACAACAACAGTTCTGTCTGGTGCAGACACCAAAACAGAAAGCAACTACCCACAAAACTCAGGTGGGAAAAGGCTACCTAAGTATGGTTCTCAATCAG
This sequence comes from Oncorhynchus gorbuscha, assembly GCF_021184085.1. NCBI lineage: Eukaryota > Metazoa > Chordata > Actinopteri > Salmoniformes > Salmonidae > Oncorhynchus > Oncorhynchus gorbuscha. The sequence continues at coordinate 18,600,820 of NC_060196.1, read as the reverse complement.
AGACAACGATAGACAGCTGCCTCTGATTGAGAACCACACCTGGCCAAACAACAAAGAAATATAAAACATAGAAAATGAACATAGAATGCCCACCCTTGTCATACCCTGGCCTAACCAAAATAGAGAATAAAAGCATATATATGGCCAGGGCGTGACACTCACATGGTACTGTTCAGTACCTTTTAGGGTACATGTGCAGATAACCTAGTATAATGGTATATTTTTGTACCCTATATTTTGAATATAAAATATGCAATCATCCCACTCTACTGTGAAGCTACTTTTCTGTTTTTTCAAAGATACAAACGTACTGTATTTTGTGTACCCTCAAAACCCACCACAGGGTACAATAATGTATTCTCAAAAGGAACTAATGACTTTGTCAATGTGGTAGTACCCTAAAATACACATTTGTACTGTAATCATTATAATACAATTATTTCCCAGCATGCTCTAATGCAGATTGATCTTTTCAAAATGTTTTGAATATCTGTGATTTTTCATTAACGAAGATTGATTGAGTAATCTTATGCTACACAAAGATAAATAACATATTTTTCTAAACTAATGTAATCAGTTAGATTTTTTGCACCCGTTACTGAAATGGTTGTTCCAGTTTCAATGGTTTAGGTAGTTCCCTCGCAATGTGTTCATTCTGAATACAGGTTGTGGGAGAATAGTAAATGCTGGATATCCTAATTTGGCAGGAATCTGATAGGAATTACGCATCCCTTTCCAAACCAGCAGAATGTGACTTGCAAGCAGGGTTGCAAAATTGGAGAAACTTTCCCAAAATGCCCAGGTTTTCAAGGAATCCCGGTTGGGAGGGAATAAGCAGGAACTCTGTAGTTACCAGAATTTTTCAGACCTGCTAAATAAGGCCTTGTCATAAAAAGTAACATTTTAATGATAACATTCGCCTAGGAACTCACTTGGTGAAGGCCGCAGGACTGAATATGAACGAATTCACTCGAAAAGGCAAGGCACACTGTGAAATTATATTGGAAGCATGGTTTAGTGGGGGCGTGGCTTTGAGTTAATTTCTTTGGGCCACCAGTGAGTGGAAGTGTTGTGCCGTGTACCTTATCTAAAGTCAGCTTTGGACCTATTGACTACACAGTGTATTCAGAAAGTATTCAGATCCATTGATTTTTTCCACATTTTGTTACGTTACACCCTTATTCTCAAATGGATTATGAATTAAACATTAAATGAAATATTTGTCATCATCAATCTACACACAATACCCCATAATGACTAAGCGAAAACAGGTTTTTAGAAATGTTTGCAAATGTATTATAAATAAAAAACAAAAATACTGTATTTACATAAGTATTCAGACCCTTTGCTATGAGGCTCAGAATTGAGCTCAGGTGCATCCCGTTTCCATTGATCATCATTGAGATGTTTCTACAACTTTGTTGGAGTCCACCTGTGGTACATTCAATTGGTTGGACATGATTTGGAAAGGAACACACCTGCCTATATAAGGTCTCACAGTTGACAGTGCATGTCAGAGCAAAAAACCAAGCCATGAGGTTCGAAGGAATTGCCCATAGTGCTCTGAAACAGGATTGTGTATAGGCACAGATATGGGGAAGGGTACAAAAACATTTCTGCAGCATTGAAGGTCCCCAAGAACACAGTGGCCTCCATCATTCTTAAATGGAAGAGCTTTGGAACCACCAAGACTCTGCCTAGAGTTGGTCGCTTTAGTCAGGGAGGTGACCAAGAACCCAATGGTCACTCTGATAGTGCTCCAAAGTTCCTCTATGAAGATGGGATAACCTTCCAGAAGGACAACCATCTCTGCAGCACTCCACCAATCAGGCCTTTATGGTAGAGTGGCCAGACAGAAGCCACTCCTCAGTTAAAGGCACATGACAGCCAGCTTGCAGTTTGCCAAAAGGCACCTAAAGATTCTCAGACCATGAGAAACAAGATTCTCTGGTTTGAAGAAAACAAGATTGAACACTTTAGCCTGAATGCCAAGCGTCGCGTCTGGAGGAAACCTGGCACCATCCCTACGGTGAAGCATGGTGCTGACAGCATCATGCTGTAGGGATGTTTTTCAGCGGCAGGGACGGGGAGACTAGTCAGGATCGAGGGAAAGAACGGAGCAAAGTACAGAGAAATCTTTGATGAAAACCTGCTCCAGAGCGCTCAGGACCTCCACTAGGGTGAAGGTTCACCTTCCAACAACGACCCTAAGCACACAGCCAAGACAACCTGGGAGCGGCTTCAGATCAAGTCTCTGCATGTCCTTGAGTGGCTCAGCCAGAGCCCGAACTTGAATGCGATTTAACATCTCTGGAGAGACCTGAAAATAGTTGTGCAACAACACTTCCCATCCAACCTGACAGAGCTTGAGAGGATCTGCAGAGAAGACTGGGAGAAACTCCCCAAATACAGCTGTGCCAAGGCAGCAGCTACTCTTCCTGGGGTCCAAACAGATTAAAAGAAGACTCGAGGCTGTAATTCCTGCCAAAGGTGCTTCAAAAAAGTATTGAGTAAAGTGTCTGAATACTTATGTAAATGTGATATTTATCTTTTTTCATTTCAACCTCTTTTTGCATTATGGGGTATTGTATGTAGATCGATGAGGGGAAAAAACAATTTAATTGAATTGGACCTCTGGCAGTCTCTATGGGGGTGCCACAGGGTTCAATTCTTGGACCGACTCTCTTCTCTGTATACATCAATGAGGTCGCTCTTGCTGCTGGTGAGTCTCTGATCCACCTCTAAGCAGACGACACCATTCTGTATACTTCTGGCCCTTCTTTGGACAGTGTGTTAACAACCCTCCAGGCAAGCTTCAATGCCATACAACTCTCCTTCCGTGGCCTCCAATTGCTCTTAAATACAAGTAAAACTAAATGCATGCTCTTCAACCGATCGCTACCTGCACCTACCCGCCTGTCCAACATCACTACTCTGGACGGCTCTGACTTAGAATACGTGGACAACTACAAATACTTAGGTGTCTGGTTAGACTGTAAACTCTCCTTCCAGACCCATATCAAACATCTCCAATCCAAAGTTAAATCTAGAATTGGCTTCCTATTTCACAACAAAGCATCCTTCACTCATGCTGCCAAACATACCCTTGTAAAACTGACCATCCTACCAATCCTCGACTTTGGCGATGTCATTTACAAAATAGCCTCCAATACCCTGCTCAACAAATTGGATGCAGTCTGTCACAGTGCAATCCGTTTTGTCACCAAAGCCCCATATACTACTACGAAGCTATACAAACAAGTGCTGACAGGCAACTACACATAGACAAGATCCCACAAACACCAAAGGGAAATGGCTACCTAAATATGATCCCCAATCAGAGACAACGATAAACAGCTGTCTCTGATTGGGAACCATATCAGGCCAACATAGAATGACAAAAACCCCTAGACAATACAAAAACCCTAGACAATACAAAACTAGCGTACCCACCCTAGTCACACCCTGACCTAACCAAAACATAAAGAAAACAGAGATATCTCAGGTCAGGGCGTGACATTCCGAATGCATTTGATGGAAGAAAGTTACTATCTGAGGTATGAACTGGAGTACAAGTATGTACCTATAACTAAAAAGGTACAAAATACCCATTTAAGAACAAATCTAGAGCTTCGTTTCTAGGAGTGTAGATCAGTCAACTCCAGACGGATTCTGTCTATAGATCACTTTTACTACCTAGAGATGTATGACTGTGTATTCTGTTGATATCTAATGGTTGTCTGGCAATCTTTAGAGCTACCCAATGACCACGGTGGTGTTCAGTAGGGAGAAAACCTTTTGAAACCGGAGGTACTACCTAAATTTGTCCAATAAGTAAGTCATACGTTTTTTTTTTTTCATTTTGACATAGTTTACCCTACTGAAAACAACCCAGGGTTCATACGTGAGATTGGTATGTGGGATTCATTGATAATATTATAAAATATTGTTATCTACTATCACTGGCGATAAAAGAAACAGCCTTGAGAATTCTGTTGAAGAAATGATTTTCTCAGAGGGAATTTAGGATAAACCACTAGAGGGCAAAAGAGTACCGTGTATAATTTTTCTCAAAACCGTTTACTGCATGGTTCTCTAACTCTTGTCCCAGAGGGTAATCAAAGTTGTTCTAAAGAAGATACATAATCTACTATTTCACATAGGCTTTAAAGTAAATTAAATGTCCAGAACACTGATATCAAATTAAAAGGGTGATTGGAAACGCTATTACCATTGTGTGTGTGAACTATCTTGATGATCTTGAGTTATCAGGTGCTTCTTTTAACTGCCGTCCTACGGCAGCCTAGGTCAGTGTGGTAAGATGAAGGGTTATTGTGCAGATCTGGCCACACTTCTGTGTTGGCTCTAGAAATGACCTTCCACTACCTTCAAAACGCAAAGACATAAAAATGCCCTGTGGAGAGATTTTTTTTCTGCTTCCTGCAATTCCACACATTTTTCCATGGGGCCGAGAGAACATTTAGCAATCTTATAACACATTTCATTCAAATCTACTCATTTTGCCATGCGGGTGGAGAGATTATTTTGCTGTTTTAAAGCTGATTTCCTGCAATTCTACACATTTTGCAATGACTTATGCCATGTTAAGGATATCTGTGTGAGAGTGACTAACAAAATCAATGGGAGGGCCCTGGAGTTCAGTGCCCTTCGGCATCTGCCCTGCATGCCCGGTCAGTATTCAGCCATGATTACTACAAGTTTAGATAACTGTTTAGATGAATTTCACATATGCCTGGAGCCGGCCATGCTTTCCCTGAACCTAACCCGAAAATGAACCCCAAACCTAATTGTGGCAGGAACAGCTTTGTGCTATGTGTGAGTTAGGCAAGATAAATAGCTGTTTTGTGTGTCTCTCTTTGTAGGCTGTCAGCCTGTGGAGTCACAAAAGATGGCTGTGCTGCTTTGGCTTAAGCTTTGAGGTCAAATCCCTCCTACCTGAGAGAGTTGGAGTCCAGGTGGAATCACCCAGGTGTCTCTGCAGGGAGACTGCTCTAAGCCAGTCTAATGGTTCTCAGATATTATCTTAAGTTTAATTGAAAGATTATATTAGACCTGATAGTATGTGGAATTACGTTTGGCACAGTGTGTTTACACTTTGTGTGTTCAATAACTGTTGTTTCTCTTAGAGAGTGGATCCTCAAATCAAAGTGTCACGCGCGCTGAATACAACAGGTGTAGACCTGACAGTGAAATGCTTACTTACAGGGCCTAACCAAACGATGCAATTTTTTAAGTAAACAATAGGTATTAGATGAACAATAGATAAGTAAAGAAATTAAAAAACAACAGTAAAAAGACAGTGAAAAATAACAGTAGCGAGGCTATAACAGTAAAGAGGCTATAACAGTAGCGAGGCTATAACAGTAAAGAGGCTATAACAGTAAAGAGGCTATATACAGGCACCGGTTAGCCGGGCTAATTGAGGTAGTATGTACTTGTGGGTATGGTTAAAGTGACTATGCATGTATATATGATAAACAGAGAGGGGTTGGTGGGACACAATGCAGATAGTCCAGGTAACCAATGTGCGGGGGGCACCAGTTAGTCTGGCTAATAGTATGTAAACATTTTTTTTTACCTTTATTTAACTATGCCAGTCAGTTAAAAACAAATTCTTATTTACAATGACGGCTTAGGAACAGTGGGTTAACTGCCTTGTTCAGGGGTAGAAAGACAGATTTTTATCTTGTCAGCTCTGGGATTCGATCTAGCAACCTTTCAGTTACTGGCTCAATGCCCTATAAACGTATAGTTAAAGTGACTATGCATATATGATCAACAGAGAGTAGCAGCAGCGTTAAAGAGGGGTTGGGGGGACGGATGACACAATCGTCCGGTAGCCAAGGTAGATTTTTTTTCATGGTGGAGAGTGCAGGCTGAAATCAGGACTGAGAAAATGTCAGTTCTTCCAATTATTGTGCCTTACGAGCTATGCATATTGCATATCTAATGCAATTATCAGTCCTTCCTGTATTTCGCAGTATTTTGTAGTATTTTCTGGGTTAGTTGCGCAAGGTAATAATTCATTTTTATACGTTTTTTTTCTCCAATTTGTCACGTAACTCGCTGATGGCGCCTGGCTTGATTGAAACATTTTATGACATAAAAGCAGGGGCGCAACTTTCACTACGGACGGGGGGGTCATGTCCCGCCCACAATCTGAAAATGCACTTTTGCCCCCCCAGTTTTATCATTGCAATGTTATACAATAAGCGGCAAGGGTGTGCTTTAGGACCATGCGGACGCCTCAGTGGTCGGTTAGGCTGTTTGGAGTGTTCAACTGGCTGGCTTTAGGACCATGCGGACACCACAGAGCGGGTAGACAGGCTGTGTGAAAGGCAAAGTTTCTGGAAGGTTGGCTGGACTGGGTAGGTGGAGAAAATGACGTAAGTGGGTGCTGAGTTTGAATCAAGCAGCGCATCGAGCAAAGTTGGTGAAGATGAATGTTCTGAATAGACAACAGTAGTATCGAATACTGGAACAAAAAGGAAATTGTCTAAAATTGGAGTGGAGGATACGTGTATGAATGATAATGAATAGCTTCTTGTTGGGATGCATTTGTTTTTTGATGAAGAGCAAATACCTAGCATGTGAAGTTTTTGTCCCCAAAGCACTGCAGTGTAATAATTGTAAAGGATTTGGCCATGTTTCAAGTGTGTGCAGATGGACAGAGTATACTGAAGAATGCTGTGTAGAAGGACGCCAGTATTGTAATTGTGATGGGGATTATGATCCTGAGTTCCTGGAGTGCCCTGTAAGGGTGAAGAAGATTGAGGTGGCAAAATGATTGTGGCTGCTGGCAGAAAGGTTTTTGGGACTTCAGTATTTTAAATCGGAAGACTCGCCCTCCCAGGTTCACCTTGAGCCTGTGTAGGGATCAGATCGTTTTTTAAATTTTTAACAGACATTTGTCTTACCACAGTCAGTTCAGCTCTAGCCTCTAGCTATCTGTCAGATAGCGATATGAGGTGGCTATTACTACTATCTAACAGCTGTTGATTGTGAGGAAATGTTTTGTAGCCTTTGTCTTGTCCCATTTCAACAGAAGTAAATGAACTTGACTAGCTTTTGCCAGTTTGCCATGTACCATTAGAGAGACTGCTGTATGGTCAAAAACCTTAGCTATTCATTTTGCCTCAATCACACTAGACCTGAATCTAACAATGAAACCAGCGGCCAAATGATTGATGACCAATATTCTGACGTTTCTTCAGTGCAATGTGAGTTTTTATTAGTCAGTATAGAAATGTAACGTTATTGATCTGTCAGTTTCCCCAGCGAACTCCCTACTTTTCACACTGACACGGTATTAACAGCTCTACAGGCATCACTGTCATGGTGCACAGTCAGTACAACAACACTATGCTCATCATGTCTTAGCAGGGTCAGACGGTGACAGGTGTCCCAGCAGGGTCAGATAGCCAGGGAAGACCTGTCTACGGAGCTCAGGTGAATTTTGCAGTGTATTATCAGTATCAGTGAATGATACAAAAGTTCCATCTTGATTTGATGGGTACAGTAGACCTACAGTAACTACAGGACAGCAGCTTAAGCTTAAAGCTACAGTCTGGGATCTCGGGATTCAGATCAATTATTGAACCATGAATTATATTCTTGGATAATACAATGTATAAATTATACCAAGGTAATTCTTTGTCAGGCTCATCTTAGGAGTGTCAGATGGTGACAGGGGTCTCAGCAGGGTCAGGCAGCCAGGGAAAACCAGTCTGTGATGGAGCTGAGGTGACTTTTTGTAGATAGAACACTTTATTATCTCTGTGCAGCTGGACAAGCCAGATGCTTCAAAGATTGAAAGTATTTTAAGGCAGTTGGACAAATCTCCAAAGTTGAGTTACAAATACAAATGTGAGGAAGACCTGGTAGAAGCTATTGATAATGATGAATGGATGTGTCACAACTCCTACCGAAGGTGGCTCCCCTTCCTGTTCGGGTGGTGCTCGGCGGTCGTCGTCACCGGCCTACTAGCTGCCACCGATCCCTTTTTTCCTTTTCTGTTGGTTTGGTCTGATTTGTTTCACCCGCCTGCTCTTCATGCGGGATTGTTTATTAGACTTTTAGTTTGGCTATTTAAGTCGGTAGGCCGCCTGCTCTTCATGCGGGATTGTTTATTAGACTTTTAGTTTGGCTATTTAAGTCGGTAGGCCGCCTGCTCTTCATGCGGGCTTGTTTATTAGACTTTTAGTTTGGCTATTTAAGTCGGTAGGCCGCCTGCTCTTCGTGCGGACTTGTTTATTAGACTTTTAGTTTGGCTATTTAAGTCGGTAGGCCGCCTGCTCTTCATGCGGGCTTGTTTATTAGACTTTTAGTTTGGCTATTTAAGTCGGTAGGCCGTCTGCTCTTCGTGCGGGCTTGTTTATTAGACTTTTAGTTTGGCTTTTTAAGTCGGTAGGCCGCCTGCTCTTCGTGCGGGCTTGTTTATTAGACTTTTAGTTTGGCTATTTAAGTCGGTAGGCCGTCTGCTCTTCGTGCGGGCTTGTTTATTAGACTTTTAGTTTGGCTTTTTAAGTCGGTAGGCCGCCTGCTCTTCGTGCGGGCTTGTTTATTAGACTTTTAGTTTGGCTATTTAAGTCGGTAGGCCCGCCTGCTCTTCGTGCGGGCTTGTTTATTAGACTTTTAGTTTGGCTATTTAAGTCGGTAGGCCGCCTGCTCTTCGTGCGGGCTTGTTTATTAGACTTTTAGTTTGGCTATTTAAGTCGGTAGGCCCGCCTGCTCTTCGTGCGGGCTTGTTTATTAGACTTTTAGTTTGGCTATTTAAGTCGGTAGGCGGCCTGCTCTTCATGCGGGCTTGTTTATTCCCACTTTGTATGTGTGGTAGTGCGATCTCGGTTTGGTTCCTGTTTTGGGCACTTGTTTTATGACCCTCAGTTTCGTTGATATACGATTTTGCCCGGGGCTGAATATAGAGCTATTCAGGACTTTCTTCCTCCTGCACCTGACTCCGCACACACTATACGCCTAAGATTGTTACAGGATGCAGATATGTTTGAATGTCCAGTCATGCTCAAATAGTCTCAGACGTAAAATACTGCAGTTTAAGACCCACCATGAAATATACTATATGCCAGTGAAACTGAATATCATGCACTCAGAAATGTAATTCCTCTGCTGGAGGTGTAAAACACAAAAGGGGACATATTTCAATATGTTATGCTCTTGTGAAGGCTGGCTGAATTCTGGCAAAGAGTATGTTCTTTTTTTTATCTCAGCATGTCTACAGATTCTACCTTCTCCTTGTTTTTGTTTGCTTGGAAATGTTGATACTGGAGACTTATCAGAAGAAACTGTGTAACCTAGCATTTATAGCGGCTAAGAAATGCATTGCCATTAATTGGAAAGTTGGTTGTCCTCCCACAATGTCACAATGGATGACAGAAATGTCAAGTTATGTATCACTAGATTTGATTTATTACCAGATTAAAGGCATACTGTGCAACTTTCATATTGTCTGGATGCCTTATATGTAATATCGAATGACTAAAGGAGTCTGTAATGAAAACATGCACACATCAGGGGAGATATCTATTTAGGCAGTCCTTAACTGCTGGGCTATTCAGTCCTGGCTCTGGGGGTCTGCCGTTCTGTGAGTTGTCACTCTGGCCTTGGCCTGACACAACCCAAAACTAATAATAAATGTTTCACTAAGATCCTAAAGAAGAGTGTGGTGTGTTTGGTTGGGTTGGGGTGCTGCAGGGCAGTGGATTCCTTGTGGCAGCACAGGGCAATCCAGCTATATTGTGTGCAAGTAAAAAGAGCTCTGCAGTACTATTAGGCCTATGATATGAATTATAAACGCAACATGCAACAATTACAAAGATTTTGCTGAGGTACAGCTCATGAAAGGAAATAAGTCAATTGAAATAAATTCATTAGGCCCTAATCTATGGATTTTACATGACTGGGTAGAGATACAGCCATGGGTCAGCCTGGGAGGGCATAGGCCCACCCACTGGGGACCCAGGCCCAGCCAATCAGAAGTAGTTTTTCCCCTCAAAAGGGCTTTATTACAGACAGAAATACGACTCCTTATTTCAGCTCATGAAATGAGACCAACACTTTACATGTTGGGTTTATATTTTTGTTCAGTGTACATGGAGGATTTGCTGTTCCTGTGTGTTAATGTATATTTGAGGTGTATGTGTTTTTTTGCTATTTTTAAAATGTTGTTTCCAAACCTTTCCCTTGGGAAAGTGGGGAGGAAAATGTGTTGGGCGAGAGTTCACTTATGTATTAGACTGGTGGGGGTCGGGCGTGCAGGCGGCTCTGGCTGGCTGGGCGGTGTGGCTGAAATCTGACATAGAGGATGTCTTAATAAAGACAATTAAAAGTCTGTATTTATTTGAAGAGATGTTCATTTGTTAGGCTATCGGTTAAAGGTGCAACACAATGTTGACTATTGAATTATCATTGATCTAGTTCAGTCTTATCAATCACTTAAACATATTTCATCATTATTTCTTACCTAGCTTGACGACTGTTGGCATTCTTTGCTTACTTTTGAATTATTCTAAATAGACATATTGGAGGATTGTGTAGAAATACAGGAAATGGCTTGAAATGTCCCCAAAAAGTCCTCCCCAGACCCCCCGCCAATTTAAAATGGCAAGCCCTCTTTTTGTAGTGTGGTGGTCGTACAGTTTCGGCAATATTGCGGTGATTTGATTGTTTTATTGGGGGGTAATCGTGTGGTGATTGGTCAAAGTTTTACGCCCTCACATCAAATGCAGTGAATTGTTGGTTTAGCTAAATATGTTGCGATCGCACTCGCAAAATCCTGGAGGGACTTAATAATAATGATATGTGCTTATAACTGCTCAGAAAGAAATCCACGTTTGTAAAGCATTCTGAGCAGGCAGCATAATGCATTATTAAGCTAAGTGGTATAATGCCTTATTAGCTCATTAGGAAATAGAACATTATATGTACTCAAGTGTTATATTGCCATCCCCTGTGGACCCTCTCATGCACAGTGAGCACACACACACACACACACACACATACAGTACACACACACACACACACTGCATACCAAACATGACTGTAAGCCGCTTTGGATAAAAGCTTCTGCTAAGTGGCATTTATTATTATATATGTTATTATACTTTGCCTCATAAAAAACATTATGCTGCCTACTCATAATGTTTCTGGAGGTAGTTCTAGAAAATGTACGAGTGGGTATTAGCACCAACGTTATGCTTTATAGTGTATATTTCATAAATCATAAGGCCTTATAAATGTTTTATGAAGAAGTATTCATAGGAAGTGTTATCACTGCATCTTTGGAACTCAAACAGATTAAGTAAAAATAAGTAGTCAGAATCACTTGCAAGCATAGAACACAGATCTAAATGAACCAGAATTGTAAGGATATTGTCATGCTTGCTCCCACTGCCCCTCTCTGTCGCTCGAGGGCACCAGGCTGCCCATCATTACGCACACCTGTCACCATCATTACGCGCATCGGCGCCTGGACTCCTTCACTTTGTTGATTGCCCCCTCTATATCTGTCTGTTCCTCAGTTTGTTCCCCATGTCAGCATTGACGGCGTTATGTTTTCCCCTGTCCAGACACTGTCCTTGTTTGTTTCTTGTCTGTTATCTATTAAATGTTCATTCCCTGTACTTGCTTCTCGTCTCCCAGCGTCGGTCCTTACAGAATGCTGACACCACAATTTGATTTAATAGCAGGTTTGTTCTGCACAGATTATATTTGTCTTTATTTTCACAATTGTAATGACACATCCATTCCTGGTCCTGTTTCCAACAGAGTTGGTTTGTATTTGGACTACCCCCTTTTTTCTCCCCAATTTCAGGATTCTCATTACTGTAACTCCTCAACGGGCTTGGGAGAGGCGAAGGTCGAGTCATGCATCCTCCGAAACATGACCTGTCAAACCACGCTCCTTAACACCCTCCCACTTAACCCAGAAGCCAGGAGCACTGATGGAGGAAACACAGGTCAACTGACAACAAGGTCAGCCTGCAGGTGCCCGGCACACCACAAGGCGTTACTAGAGCGCGATGGGCCAAGTAAAGACCCCCCGGCCAAAACCTCCCCTAACCTTGATGAACTCCCGGTCATGGCCGGTAATGACAAAGCCTGGGATCAAATCCCAGGCTGTAGTGACGCCACAACACTCTGATGCAGTGCCTTAGACCGCTGCACCACTCGGGAGGCCCCTGTAGTTTGTCTTTCTATAGTGCAGGGTATCCAATTGGTGTGGGTGGTTTTATTTGGCACCCCAATTTTTCTGAGCAAAAAAGAACACATTTATTTTGGGGATTGTTAGATGTAAAAACACCAGGAAATCAGCTCCAAGTGATTTTAATTGAATACATTTGTTCCCAAGTATTGCTGCGGATAATAGAGAGACACGTGGTTCTATACAAATGTAAAAAGGTTTGAAATTATTATGTTTTAGTCAAACATTATATCTGTTTGGGCTTCTTGCGGTCAATTTGCAGTCTACAAATTATTTGTAATTATGTTCCAGTCCAAACAGTTAAGTAAAAAATAGATAAGTAAAAAAACGAATAAATAAATAACAGATAGTTCAAGTGCAGCAGTAAAATAACAGTAGCGAGGCTATATACAGGGGGTACTGGTAAGTCGAGGTAATTGAGGTAATATGTACATGTAGGTAGAGTTAAAAGGACTATGCATAGATAATAACCAGAGAGTAGCAGCAGCATAAAAGAGTGGGGGGGCAGGGCTGGCTTGGGGGTAGAAGCTATTAAGAAGCCTTTTGGACCGAGACTTGGCACTCCGGTACCGCTTGCCGTGTGGTAAAAGAGAGAACAGTCTATGACTAGGAGGGCTGGAGTCGTTGACCATTTTTAGTGCCTTCCTCTGTCACTCCCTGGAATAGAGGTCCTGGATAGTGGGAATCTTGGCCCCAGTGATGTACCACCCTCTGTAGTGCCTTGCGTTCAGAGGCTGAACAGATGCCATACCAGGCAGTGATGCAACCAGTCAGGATGCTTCGATGTTGTGCTCGTCCGTCCTCTTCCTGTAGTCCACAATCATCTCCTTTGTCTTGATCACGTTGAGGGAGAGGGTGCTATTCTGGCACCACACAGCCAGGTCTCTGACCTCCTCGCTATAGGCTGTCCCATCTGTTTAGGCCCTGAGTTTTTCTTCCCCTCATCATGTGACGCATGTGACAACTCTGGATCCTCGTTGAAAAAACTCTGGATACGAGTAACAAACAATAGCAGTATACTTGTACAATTATTGAGGATGAGAAAAAAAGCCTGTTGCTTCTTTGCACTGTGGCCTTCTATATATCCTTTGAGGTTCTCGTTGGAGATGAATGCCTGCAGATTTCTCCTAATGCATACAGCGGGATAACTAACACAAGGTTAATACATTGTCTGTAAGGTGGACCTCAAGACCTTCAACCTGGAAAATCCAGTTAGGGGTCTTCACTCACTCTATCCTACTGTGAAGTGAGTGCATTATTGAGAACAGATGGTAATGGGGTTTTAATGCTGAATGTCAGCTGCTTCTCCTTCTTGTGACTTTGACTCCATGTCATTCATAAGGTATATGAGCTAATCTGTAAGCAGTTCAAATCAAAAGTGTATGAATTCTGCCTGGGTTAAATGTTGTTGTAGCAATTGAGGAGGGAATAGCTGGAGCAGTGCTTGAACCAGCAACTCTGGGGTTTCAGGGCAAGTGCTCAGCCTCCTGTGCCATTAGGTCCAGATTGTCTGGACCAGTCATTTGGACCTAATACACTTCAACCCCTGCAAGCCAGCAAGTGAAGGAACAAGGGGTAGGCAATCATTGAAATACATCACAATATATATGCCCCTATTGGTGAGAAGAGAGCAAGGGGATTAATTGCACAGGTATGTCCGTGGGTTATTTAGCAAGCACGGTGACGTTACAATATTCTGCTGTGCTCATTAGCTAGAGGATAATAGGTGACTGACATTCTGCACATGGCTAATTGATAGTAGTGACATGACACTGTGCTCTTGAGAACATTTGTATAGCCCACAGATAGAAATTCCAGCTGTGCCCATGATAGAGGATACTGAATCAAAGTTTAATGTGAGGAGATGCATTCAGATCAGCCTTACTGATTGAACTTAACTGAATAAGGCTACCCCAGCACTCAAACCAACTGTCAGTGATACATAACTAGACAAACATCCAGTTTAGCTCAATCTCTACTACCTATGAGGCCCACTAAATGTGTTTTTAATCTGCAAAGTGACTTAAACACCCTGTGATCCTCAAGTTTACTCCATGTTTCCTCCGGTCTTAAATCTGAGGCACTGGCGGGAGAGGTGACATGTAAGGCAGTAACATTATCTGAAGAGTTACATTAGTTCCACCGGCTAATGCCAAGGCTTTAGCTCAGCAGGCTAACGCAGTCTTGCAGCGCTCAGAGGTCCAGATTAGATCCCAGTCAGTTACAGACCAACTGTCCTAGTGATGGGCCCCCAGTTTGACAGACACCAGTGGCCGTTGACATGGCACGTTTATCTGTAGATCAACCCACGCGTTTAGGATTACCTCCCTCCCAGTCCGTTCCAATCCCTCTTTATCCCCCGGCTCACACCTGCGGAGTGACGTCTTTACTTTCACTCTGTGTCGCCGAGGGACTACCTCCTCACAAATGAAGTGGGGACGCGGTTGTAAATACCAAAAATACCAAGAATAGTTCATGAAATTATTCATTCTTTCCAATTCTCTCCTGTGAGTTCTTTTGAAATGAGACGATGAAGGAACAGTTGGACTAAGAGTCAGACTGTTTCAATGGTGAGTGGGCTATAAATAGCACGTTGTTTCTTGACCAAGTCCGAAAGAGAGATGACACCATAACACAATGGTGGCGGCAAAGCTGGATGCCTATCAGACGGAGCACTTACCCAACTCTAATGCCGAACTGCAGGTGAGTTCCATTGGGTATCCTGTCAAGGCCTCTCAGAATGGGTGTCTCAGCAGCTGTGTAGCCTACTTGGTGGGGTGCCTGCTACTCTCTGATGTCTGGTCATATTAGGTAGGTTATTGTCTTCGTTACCATGGTTGGAGTGAGGAGGACATGGTTCTACATGATGATAGGCAGTGACATTTAAGACACTCTGTGAGGATGCACTGTGATATGAATTAGTGATTACATTTACATTTAACATTTAAGTCATTTAGCAGACGCTCTTATCCAGAGCGACTTACAGATTGGTGCTATCACCTTATGACATCCAGTGGAACAGTCACTTTACAATAGTGCATCTAAATCTTAAAGGGGGGGGGGGATACTTATCCTATCCTAGGTATTCCTTAAAGAGGTGGGGTTTCAGGTGTCTCCGGAAGGTGGTGATTGACTCCGCTGTCCTGGCGTCGTGAGGGAGTTTGTTCCACCATTGGGGGGCCAGAGCAGCGAACAGTTTTGACTGGGCTGAGCGGGAGCTGTACTTCCTCAGTGGTAGGGAGGCGAGCAGGCCAGAGGTGGATGAACGCAGTGCCCTTGTTTGGGTGTAGGGCCTGATCAGAGCCTGGAGGTACTGAGGTGCCGTTCCCCTCACAGCTCCGTAGGCAAGCACCATGGTCTTGTAGCGGATGCGAGCTTCAACTGGAAGCCAGTGGAGAGAACGGAGGAGCGGGGTGATGTGAGAGAACTTGGGAAGGTTGAACACCAGACGGGCTGCGGCTTTCTGGATGAGTTGAAGGGGTTTAATGGCACAGACAGGGAGCCCAGCCAACAGCGAGTTGCAGTAATCCAGACGGGAGATGACAAGTGCCTGGATTAGGACCTGCGCCGCTTCCTGTGTGAGGCAGAGTCGTACTCTGCGGATGTTGTAGAGCATGAACCTACAGGTTAGCGCTCAAAGTGAGATTGTGTAATTCCAAGATATCCTGTGATGAAACAGACAAAAACCTATGTATTGCCTTTGTCATCATCATTATTATTGTCCCTCATGATGAAATCGGGGAGGTGTCTGTGGATACAAAACATAACAAGCCATTGAAAATACAAACTTTGAAAAGTCATGCCCCTCTTCCCGTTTAACCTAAAGTCATGGCATTACGTATACATGTCCCGCTCCTCAAAATCAACACATTTGCCTCAGGAACCCTTAAGGTCCGTCATGATGGATTGTCTGCCACTTGGAATTTTACGCTAGTCTTAAAACGCTAGTCTTCAGTACCGAACGACAAATCTGCATGAAACTGGATATGTGGCATCTATGGACAAAGTAGTCTCAACACAATATTTTTCAGAATAGGACCTAAACTACATGGCTGCTATTGACCAATAAACATTCACGTGGGCGTGGTCTGGAACATAAATGCATATAAATCAGTCGAGGATATATTGTAACAATATTTGGTACACATGTTGCAAATACTTTCAAGACTTAACATATGCAAGAACATAGCAACCTCATGGTGGCGCTATAACAGGCACATGTTTATATCTCTTGATCTGTTTCACTGAAATTTGGCACACATGCTCAGGGATTTGAATCTAGCCAACACACGCAATATCTCAGACACCACTGGACCGATTTTGATGACACTTGAGTGAATGATAAGTCTTGCCATAGAGATCCATCATTTACGAAATAACAGTGATTGTTCTTAGACTCAAAAACCTGACTCTGAATTAAGACACAATCACAAGTAAGGCTTGGGCAAAGAAACATGCAACATACGTCATCAGAGCGTGCAACAGAACATTGTACTGTCTACACATGGTTTGTTGTTTATATTATATATTTGTTATTAAATCGATTTTAATCAGAACTAAAGTTTGGGATCCTTTTTTTAACGTGGATTCCGCGAGTGCTAGCTGGCTGTACTACAGACACCTGTCGTCGTCGTGGGAAAGACTCATTGTTATCTTTTCATAAATCAACTGGTTGCAGTAAAGAGCCAACCTGGATACCAAAGAGATCCTGAGGGAAATCGGTGAGTACCAATAGCTTTGCACCATGGAGGAATGACATACTCCATCATGGAAAGATCCAACTACCTCGCAAAAGAACTTTAACCGGACAAAAAAAGAAAAGCAGATTAATCTACAGTCACGGACGATTTACTTACCGTTGAAGTAGAGGCTAGTGCTCTGGCTGGAATCCATGCAACACTGGAACCGCTGTGTGAGGAGATAGCAGTGCTGAGGGGCAGTTTGGAATTCAGCCAGAGTAAAATTCTCACACTCCAAGGAGAGAACAAGGCACTCCCCGCCAAAGTAAAAATCCACAATACCAAAATGGATTGTCTACTCAAGAAAAACAGGGTGATGAAGGAGTCACTACTAGACATACAAACTTATTGCATGCGTGAAAATCTATTTTTTTCTGCGATTCCTGAGGATGCATCCAATTATCCAGAGGGCGCGATCAGAGAACTCATGCAATCCACCTTGAAACTTCCTATAGAGACTGTAAACAAAGTGGCTTTCCACCGAGTACACAGACTTGGAGCGAGAAGACCAAGGGTCCCCGACCAATCATCGCAAAATGTGAACACTACCAATGAAATGAGCAGATCAAAAGCAGGGTAATGGAGCTTAAAGGGACCAAATTCAGTCTCAATGACCAATTTCCAAGGGAGGTAAATGAATGTCGTAAGAGACTATATCCGGTATAGAGGCAAAAGAGGGAGAAGGGTAAGCGTGCCTTTTTCATTGTGGATAAACTCTTTATAGATGGACAGCTATTCCGAGACAGCTCCATAACAACATGCCTGTACTAAATTCTACAGGGACTTGAGGTTACGAAAAAAATGAAGTCTGGGAACGCTAAAAATATCTGAACACTATCAAGTGGATATGAACGCTTACACATACGGACTTATACATACACACACACACTCCTGATCTTTCTCTCTTCTCTCACTCTTTCTTTCTCTTTTCTCTTCTCTTCTCTCACTCTATTGACGAGAACTATTTTATCATTTAATGTTTCTTGTTTGTCTATATTTTTTATGTATTTGTCTACAAATATATACTGTATGTTTACAACAAGCAAGGGGAAGATATCAGAATATGGGCATTGGGGAATAATAACATATTGTACGGAATAGATTTGTACTGTAGTGATGCAACTATGACGGTGATATGATATGGATTACAATTATCAACATGAATATTAAGGCTATACGCACTACATGTTACACACAGACACTCAACCATGCAAATTGTTATTATTAATTTGGACAGCACACATTATAGTCTTAATCTTATACAGACACCGTACACACTCTCACTAAATCACATCCAATATCATACACATCAACCTACACAGATTTACCCCACACATAATATATTGACTCAATTTTCTAACATCTGTGGCATTGGCTCACAGCCAAACAGGCAAGGGAATAAAACAAATATTGCTGGAACCTATTTCTTCAATTCTAAATATCAGACATTTGAAAGCTCTAATTTTGACCATCATAATAACTCTGACAGCAGTAGCTTTACAAGCACTAATTATGGTAAATTTAGATGGAGAATAGTATCTAGTTATGGTAAGGGGTGAAATAAGTATCGCCAGTTATAATTGTAACGGTTTAGCAGATTATATAAAAAGAAGATCAATCTTTTTGTGGCTAAAAGAAAAGGAATATAACATACACTGCTTACATGAAACTCACTCTACATCCTTAGATTAAGTTGCGTGCAAAAAGGAATGGGGTGGTGAAATAATTTTCTGTCATGGACAGAGGAACTCAAAAGATGTGATGATATTAATTAACACAAAAGTCACGGAGTCATCTATGATTCTTCAAATTATATTTTAAAAGAGGAAGTTAAATATTTTAGGCAGATGTTCTCTTTTCCGTCTCATCCTCTCCCACTGAATGAAGATCACGGTAAGGAATTATTTCCAAATAATATAAAACATGGAAAATTAACAAATGTACAGAAAAAATAAGTGCAAAGGCTAAATTATAGAGGAAGAACTTTTTGAGGCTATTAAATCCTTTCATTCTGGAAAAACCCCAGGGCTTAATGGCACACTGGCAGAGGTATATCAAGCCTTTTGTGATATACTAAATGCTCCATTGCTAGATAGTTTTAACTACTCCTATCTCCTATAGAAATGGTAGTCTGTCAGGTAATAGGCAGGAAGGTCTGATTTCTCGATTATTAAAACAAGACCCAGATGGAATATATAAACACCCGGTCTATCTAAAAACTGGAGGTCTCTTACACTTCAATGTTGTGATGCAAAAATACTAGCGAAATGCATAGCACTCATAATTAAAAGGGTTTTTACCAGGTATTGTTCATCCGGATCAGACAGGTTTTTTATATGGACGATACATTGGAGATAATATACGACAACTATTAGAAATAGCAGAACATCATGGAGCATCTAAGAAGCCAGGCCTGGTATTTATAACGGATTTTGAAAAGGCATTTGATAAAGTAAGACTCGATTTTATTTATAAATGCCTTAGATTCTTTTAATTTCAGGGATTCTCTTATGAAATGGGTACAAGGAGTAAAATAGTAAAAAAAACAGCTACTTCTCAGAGTTTTGAATTCTCAAGAGGAGTTAAACAGGGTGTCCACTGTCACCATATCTATTTGTTATGGCCATCGATATGCTTGCTATTAAAATCAGATCCAATAACAACATTAGAGGATTAGAAATGCATGTATGCCAATGACTCAAGTTTTATATTATGTACGCAAGCTAGATCCCTGCAATGTCTCATTGAAGATCTAGATAACTTTTCTGTACTCTCTGAACTAAAACATAATTATGATAAATGTACAATATTACATATTGGAGCTTTAAAAAATACAACTTTTACATTACCCTGCAGTTTACCTATAAAATGGGCTGATGGTGAAGTAGACATACTCGGTATTCATATCACAAAATATATAAATAAGCTCTCCGCAATGAATTTCAATAGAAAACTTGTAAAACTAGACAAGATCCTGCAACCATGGAGAGGTAAATACCTGTGTTTTTATGGAAAAATTGCCCTGATTAACTCCTTAGTCATATCTTAGTTTACTTCTGATGATTCGTTTTTCAAATCATATGAGCAAACAATATTTAGCTTTTTCTGGGACGCTAAACCAGTCAAAATAAAATGAGCCTATAATGAATATGAATTGGGTGGGTTGAGATTATTAAATATAAAAGAACTAAACCTCTCTCTAAAAGCTTCACTTATTCAAAAGTTGTACTTGAACCCTAAATGGTTGTCAAGTAGATTACTAAGAAAAGCTCATCCATTGTTTAAAAATGGCCTTTTGCCTTTGTGCAGATTGCCATGTCTTATTTTCAATTAATTGACTACAATTTCAATTTCATCCCCCTGAAAAGATATTACAAATATTATGGCTGAACTCAAATGTGCTGATTGATAAAATTCCTGTAATTATGGGAAAGGG
This sequence comes from Oncorhynchus gorbuscha, assembly GCF_021184085.1. Taxonomy (NCBI): domain Eukaryota; kingdom Metazoa; phylum Chordata; class Actinopteri; order Salmoniformes; family Salmonidae; genus Oncorhynchus; species Oncorhynchus gorbuscha. The sequence continues at coordinate 18,580,404 of NC_060196.1, read as the reverse complement.
TATTTTGTTCTTAAATGATATTGTAAATTGGAATGGTAGAGATGTGTCCTTCATGGAGTTATCAGAATTGTATGGGAAGGTCTGCTCAATCCAAGAGTTCAACCAATTGATTACAGAATCACCCCAAAAATGGAGCAGGCAGGTGGCAGTGGGAGGAGGTAGGGAACTGGTCTGTCTGCCCAATATAAAGGATCAAAACTGGTGGAGGAATAAAAATAGCATAAATAGGAAAGTATACCAGTTTCATTTGAGGACCAGGATGTTGACAACCGTGCCATACAGATTGCAAAATAGTTGGGAAGAGATTTTTGATGTACCGATTCCATGGTACAGGGTGTATAAGTTCATATATAAAACAACGCAAGATTCAAGACTTTGTGCTTTTCAGCTAAAAGTATTATATAGAATTCTTGCTACCAACAAAATGTTGAATATTTGGGGCATAAAATCATCTAAACTTTTGTGATGAAGATACAGAATCAATCTACCATTTATAATCAACCATTTATTTTGATATTGCCCTCAGGTAGCCTGTTTCTGGTCTCGGGTTCAGGAATGGCTGAAAATGCATAGCATTGATCTAAAATTGAAAATAGAAATAATACTGTTAGGAGACCTGGAGAGACCGGGTCAGTCAATTACTAATATACTAATAGTCTTAGTAAAAGTATTTGTCTTCAACTCACAATCTGTGGATTCTATTCGATCAGATAGATTGAAATTGTATGTTAAACATCACAGCATACTTGAAAGATATATGTTGTGTAGAAATCCGAAGAGGGTGGACAGCAGAGATACAGTGGGGCAAAAAAGTATTTAGTCAGCCACCAATTGTGCAAGTTCTCCCACTTAAAAAGATGAGAGAGGCCTGTCATTTTCATCATAGGTACACCTCATCTATGACAGACAGAATTAGAAAAAAAATCCAGAAAATCACATTGTAGTTCAATGCCCTTGCTAATGGAAGGAGGTTTTCACTCAAAATCTCACAATACATGGCCCCATTCATTCTTTCCTTTACACGGATGAGTCGTCCTGGTCCCTTTGCAGAAAATCAGCCCCAAAGGATGATGTTTCCACCCCCCATGCTTCACAGTAGGTATGGGGTTGGATGCAACTCAGCATTCTTTGTCCTCCAAACACGACGAGTTGAGTTTTTACCAAAAAGTTATATTTTGGTTTCATCTGACCATATGACATTCTCCCAATCGTCTTTCTGGATCATCAAAATGCTCTCTAGTAAACTTCAGACGGGCCTGGACATGTACTGGCTTAAGCAGGGTGACACGTCTGGCACAGCAGGATTTGAGTCCCTGGCGGCGTAGTGTGTTACTGATGGTAGGCTTTGTTACTTTGGTCCCAACTCTCTGCAGGTCATTCACTAGGTCCCCCCGTGTGGTTCTGGGATTTTTGCTCAACGTTCTTGTGGTCATTTTGACATCACAGGGTGTGATCTTGCGTGGGGTCCCAGATCGAGGGAGATTATCAGTGGTCTTGTATGTCTTCCATTTCCTAATAATTGCTCCCACAGTTGATTTCTTCAAACCAAGCTGCTTACCTATTGCAGATTCAGTCTTCCCAGCAGGGTACAGGTCTACAATTTTGGTTCTGGTGTCCTTTGACAGCTCTTTGGTCTTGGCCATAGTGGAGTTTGGAGTGTGACTGTTTGAGGTTGTGGACAGGTGTCTTTTATACTAATAACAAGTTCAAACAGGTGCCATTAATACAGGTAACGAGTGGAGGACAGAAGAGCCTCTTAAAGAAGAAGTTACAGGTCTGTGAGAGCCAGAAATCTTGCTTGTTTGTAGGTGACCAAATACTTATTTTCCACCATAATTTGCAAATAAATTCATTAAAAATCCTACAATGTGATCTTCTGGATTTTATTTCTCATTTTGTATGTCATAGTTTAAGTATACCTATGATGAATATTACAGACCTCTCTCATCTTTTTAAGTGGGAGTGTCACGCCTTGGTCATTGTATTTTGTGTTTTTGTTATATGTTTGGGTAGGCCAGGGTGTGACATGGGTTTATATTTATTGTATTCATATTGGGTTTTGTATTATTTGGGATTGCGGCTGATTAGGGGTGTGTCTAGTTAGGTTTGGCTGCCTGGGGCGATTCTCAATCAGAGTCAGGTGCTTGTCGTTGTCTCTGATTGAGAACCGTATTTAGACAGCCTGACTTTCGCGTTGTATTTTGTGGGTGTTTGTTCCTGTCTTAGTGTTGTAGTCACCAGATAGGCTGTAATAGGTTTCACGTTCCGTTTGTTGTTTTTGTATTTCAGTTATTTCATGTACCGCAATTCCTTCATTAAAGTCATGAATAACCTACACGCTGCATTTCGGTCTGACTCTCTTCATACAACAGACGAACAGAAACACCCACCACTCACAGACCGAGCAGCGTGTGAACTGGCAGGATCTAAAGGAGGACGTTATGGACGGCAGAAGCATGGATTATACGACGTGGGAAGAAATCGACAGGTGGGCGGCCGACCCAGAGAGAGTGCAGGCGCCCGCCTGGGATTCCCTACAGCAATGCGAAGAGGGCTATAGACGTATGGAGTCGAAAAGGAAAGCACGGCTATACAGAGCGAAAACCGAAAGTAACGGGGTAAGCGCAGAGAGAGAGTGGCTGAGTCAGGAGTCAGACCTGAGCCTACTCTCCCTGTTAATTGTGAGGAGCAGCAATATGAGGACTTCTGGTCATGGGAGGAGGAATTAGACGGTAAAGGACCCTGGGCGCAGCCGGGAGAATATCGCCGTCCCAAGGAGGAAATAGAAGCAGCTAAAGCGGAGAGGCGCAGGTATGAGGAGGCAGCACGGCAACGCGGTTGGAAACCGGAAAGTCACCCCAAAAAAAATATTGGGGGGGAGCTAGAAGGGAGAATAGTTATGCCAGGTAGGAGACCTGCGCATACTCCCTGTGCTCACCGTTGGGCTAGAGAGACCGGGCAGGCACCGTGTTATGCTATGGAGCGCACGGTGTTTCCAGTGCGGGTGCAGAGCCAGCTGCGGCACATACCAGCCCTTCCTATTGGCCGGGCTAGAGTGGGCATCGAGCCAGGTAAGCTTGGGCAGGCTCGGTGCTCAAGAGCTCCAGTGCGCCTGCACGGTCCGGTCTATCCAGAGCCACCTCTACACACCAGTCCTCCGGTAGCAGCTCCCCGCACCAGGCTTCCTGTGCATGTCCTCGAGCCAGTACCACCAGTTCCAGCACCACGCACCAGGCCTCCAGTGCGCCTCGCCTGTTCAGCGCAGCCAGCGCTTTTCTCCTCTCCTGCGCTATCGTAGTCTCCCGCCTGTTTAGCGCAGCCAGAGCCTTTCTCCTCTCCTGCGCTGCCGGAGTCTCCTGTCTGTCCAGCGCTGCAAGTGCTCCCAGTCGGCCCAGCGCGTCCAGTGCGCCTCGCCTGTTCAGCGCAGCCAGCGCTTTTCTCCTCTCCTGCGCTGCCGGAGTCTCCTGCCTGTTTAGCGCAGCCAGAGCCTTTCTCCTCTCCTGCGCTGCCGGAGTCTCCTGTCTGCCCAGCGCCGCCAGTGCTCCCAGTCTGCCCAGCGCCACCAGTGCTCCCAGTCTGCCCAGCACCACCAGTGCTCCCAGTCTGCCCAGCGCCGCCAGTCTGCCAGGATCCGCCAGAAGTGCCAGTCTGCCAAGATCCGCCAGAAGTGCCAGTCTGCCAAGATCTTCTAGATCGGCCAGACAACCTGAATCATCCAGTTCCACCAGCCAGCCAGGATTTACCGGAGCCTACTACCTGCCTGAGCTTCCTCTCAGTACTGAGCTTCCTCTCAGTACTGGGCTGCCTCTCAGTACCGGGCTTCCCCTCTGTCCCGGGCTGCCCCTCTGTCCCGAGCTGCCCCTCTGTCCTGAGATGCCCCTCTGTCCTGAGCTGCCCCTCTGTCCCGAGCTGCCCCTCTGTCCCGGGCTGCCCCTCTGTCCCGAGATGCCCCTCTGTCCCGAGCTGCCCCGCTGTCCCGGGCTGCCCCTCTGTCCCGAGCTGCCCCTCTGTCCCGAGGTGCCCCTCTGTCCCGAGGTGCCCCTCAGTCCCGAGCTGCCCCTCGGTCCCGAGCTGCCCCTGAGTTATGTGGGGATCAGGGTGAGGACTATTAGGCCATGGTCGGCGGAGAAGGTGGATTATCCCTGGACGCGAAGGCGAGGAACTAGGACATTTATGGAGTGGGGTCCACGTCCCGAGCCAGAACCGCCACCATGGACAGACGCCCACCCGGACCCTCCCTATGCTCTTGAGGTGCGTCCCGGAGTCCGCACCTTAGGGGGGGGGGGGTTCTGTCATGCCTTGGTCATTGTATTTTGTGTTTTTGTTATATGTTTGGGTAGGCCAGGGTGTGACATGGGTTTATATTTGTTGTATTCGTATTGGGGTTTGTATTATTTGGGATTGCGGCTGATTAGGGGTGTGTCTAGTTAGGTTTGGCTGCCTGGGGCGATTCTCAATCAGAGTCAGGTGCTTGTCGTTGTCTCTGATTGAGAACCGTATTTAGACAGCCTGACTTTCGCGTTGTATTTTGTGGGTGTTTGTTCCTGTCTTAGTGTTGTAGTCACCAGATAGGCTGTAATAGGTTTCACGTTCCGTTTGTTGTTTTTGTATTTCAGTTATTTCATGTTCCGCAATTCCTTCATTAAAGTCATGAATAACCTACACGCTGCATTTCAGTCTGACTCTCTTCATACAACAGACAAACGACGTTACAGGGAGAACTTGCACAATTGGTGGCTGACTAAATACTTTTTTGCCCCACTGTAGGTGGGATGGGCTGAAGGAAGCTGAGGGTTGGGATGTGGAATTGGAGACAAGTGGGAGTGGAGTTGCTGTGCGGGAGATAGAATGATGTTCAAAGATAAAAGTCTAAAATAAAGTCAAAATAAAACAATAAAAAGTATGTGTCATGTTTTGTCTTATATTGTCTTGTCATTTTGCTTTTCCTTCTGTTCGTTTTCCCCCTGCTGGTCTTTTTAGGTTCGTTCTCCTTTTTCTCTCTCCCTTCCTCTCTCTCTTCTCTCTATCGTTCCGTTCCTGCTCCCAGCTGTTCCTATTCCCCTAATCAATCATTTAGTCTTCCCACACCCGTTCCCTATCTTTTCCCCTGATTAGAGTCCCTATTTCTCCCCTTGTTTTCCGTTTCTGCCCTGTCGGATCCTTGTATATTGTTCACCGTGCTGTGTCTTTGTATCGCCCTGTCGTGTCGTGTTTCCCTCAGATGCTGCGTGGTGAGCAGGTGTCTGAGTCTGCTACGGTCAAGTGCCTTCCCGAGGCAACCTGCAGTTTATTATCGAGTCTCCAGTCAGTTCTCGTGATTACGAGTGAAATTTGTTTTTATGCTTTATTTACCGCTCCGATTTGTCTAGGAGTATTGCTATTTCCTTAAACTGGATTAAAGACTCTGTTTTCGCCAAGTCGCTTTTGGGTCCTCATTCACCTGCATAACAGAAGGATCCGACCAAAGAATGGACCCAGCGACTACAGACGCTCGTAACACTGCCGTCGAGATCCAAGGAGCCATGCTCGGCAGACACGAGCAGGAATTGTCTGCTGCTCGTCATGCCATGGAGAACCTGGCCGCTCAGGTTTCCGACCTCTCTGGACAGTTCCAGAGTCTTCGTCTCGTGCCACCTGTTACTTCCTGGTCTGTCGAGTCTCCGGAACCTAGGGTTAATAACCCACCTTGCTACTCCGGGCAGCCCAAGGAGTGCCGCTCCTTTCTCACCCAGTGTGATATTGTGTTCTCTCTCCAACCCAACACATACTCTAGAGAGAGAGCTCGGGTTGCTTACGTCATTTCACTCCTTACTGGCCGGGCTCGAGAGTGGGGCACAGCTATCTGGGAGGCAAGGGCTGATTGTTCAAACAATTACCAGAACTTTAAAGAGGAGATGATTCGGGTTTTTGACCGTTCAGTTTTTGGTAGGGAGGCTTCTAGGGCCCTGGCTTCCCTATGCCAAGGTGATCGATCCATAACGGATTACTCTATAGAGTTTCGCACTCTTGCTGCCTCTAGTGACTGGAACGAGCCGGCGCTGCTCGCTCGTTTTCTGGAGGGACTCACGCAGTGGTCAAAGATGAGATTCTCTCCCGGGAGGTTCCTTCCAGTGTGGACTCTTTGATTGCTCTCGCCATCCGCATAGAACGACGGGTAGATCTTCGTCACCAAGCTCGTGGAAGAGAGCTCGCGTCAACGGTGTTTCCCTGCTCCGCATCGCAACCATCTCCCTCCTCTGGCTCAGAGACTGAGTCCATGCAGCTGGGAGGTATTCGCATCTCGACTAAGGAGAGGGAACGGAGGATCACCAACCGCCTGTGCCTCTATTGCGGATTTGATGGACATTTTGTCAATTCATGTCCAGTAAAGCCAGAGCTCATCAGTAAGCGGAGGGCTACTGGTGAGCGCTACTACTCAGGTCTCTCCATCTAGATCCTGTACTACTATGTCGGTCCATCTACGCTGGACCGGTTCGGGTGCTACATGCAGTGCCTTGATAGACTCTGGGGCTGAGGGTTGTTTCATGGACGAAGCATGGGCTCGGAAACATGACATTCCTTTCAGACAGTTAGACAAGCCTACGCCCATGTTCGCCTTAGATGGTAGTCATCTTCCCAGTATCAGATTTGAGACACTACCTTTAACCCTCACAGTATCTGGTAACCACAGTGAGACTATTTCTTTTTTGATTTTTCGTTCACCTTTTACACCTGTTGTTTTGGGCCATCCCTGGCTAGTATGTCATAATCCTTCTATTAATTGGTCTAGTAATTCTATCCTATCCTGGAACGTTTCTTGTCATGTGAAGTGTTTCATGTCTGCTATCCCTCCTGTTTCTTCTGTTCCCTCTTCTCAGGAGGAACCTGGTGATTTGACAGGAGTGCCGGAGGAATATCATGATCTGCGCACGGTCTTCAGTCGGTCCAGAGCCAACTCCCTTCCTCCTCACCGGTCGTATGATTGTAGTATTGATCTCCTTCCGGGAACCACTCCCCCTCGGGGTAGACTATACTCTCTGTCGGCTCCCGAACGTAAGGCTCTCGAGGATTATTTGTCTGTTTCTCTTGACGCCGGCACCGTAGTGCCTTCTTCCTCTCCTGCCGGGGCGGGGGTTTTTTTTTGTTAAGAAGAAAGACGGTACTCTGCGCCCCTGCGTGGATTATCGAGGGCTGAATGACATAACGGTTAAGAATCATTATCCGCTTCCCCTTATGTCATCAGCCTTCGAGATTCTGCAGGGAGCCAGGTTCTTTACTAAGTTGGACCTTCGTAATGCTTACCATCTCGTGCGCATCAGAGAGGGGGACGAGTGGAAAATGGCGTTTAACACTCCGTTAGGGCATTTTGAGTACCGGGTTCTGCCGTTTGGTCTCGCTAATGCTCCAGCTGTTTTTCAGGCATTAGTTAATGATGTACTGAGAGACATGCTGAACATCTTTGTTTTTGTCTACCTTGACGATATCCTGAATTTTTCACCGTCACTCGAGATTCATGTTCAGCACGTTCGACGTGTACTCCAGCGCCTTTTAGAGAATTGTCTCTACGTGAAGGCTGAGAAGTGCGCCTTTCATGTCTCCTCCGTCACTTTTCTCGGTTCTGTTATTTCCGCTGAAGGCATTCAGATGGATCCCGCTAAGGTCCAGGCTGTCAGTGATTGGCCCGTTCCAAGGTCACGTGTCGAGTTGCAGCGCTTTCTAGGTTTCGCTAATTTCTATCGGCGTTTCATTCGTAATTTCGGTCAAGTTGCTGCCCCTCTCACAGCTCTTACTTCTGTCAAGACGTGCTTTAAGTGGTCCGGTTCCGCCCAGGGAGCTTTTGATCTCCTCAAGAAGCGTTTTACGTCCGCTCCTATCCTCGTTACTCCTGACGTCACTAAACAATTCATTGTCGAGGTTGACGCTTCAGAGGTGGGCGTGGGAGCCATTCTATCCCAGCGCTTCCAGTCTGACGATAAGGTTCATCCTTGCGCTTATTTTTCTCATCGCCTGTCGCCATCGGAACGCAACTATGATGTGGGTAACCGCGAACTGCTCGCCATCTGCTTAGCCCTAGGCGAATGGCGACAGTGGTTGGAGGGGGCGACCGTTCCTTTTGTCGTTTGGACTGACCATAAGAACCTTGAGTACATCCGTTCTGCCAAACGACTTAATGCACGTCAAGCTCGTTGGGCGTTGTTTTTCGCTCGTTTCGAGTTTGTGATTTCTTATAGCCCGGGTAATAAGAACACCAAGCCTGATGCCTTATCCCGTCTCTTTAGTTCTTCTGTGGCTTCTACTGATCCCGAGGGGATTCTTCCTTATGGGCGTGTTGTCGGGTTGACAGTCTGGGGAATTGAGAGACAGGTTAAGCAAGCACTCACTCACACTGCGTCGCCGCGCGCTTGTCCTAGTAACCTTCTTTTCGTTCCTGTTTCTACTCGTCTGGCTGTTCTTCAGTGGGCTCACTCTGCCAAGTTAGCTGGCCATCCCGGCGTTCGAGGTACTCTTGCTTCTATTCGCCAGCGCTTTTGGTGGCCTACTCAGGAGCGTGACACGCGCCGTTTCGTGGCTGCTTGTTCGGACTGCGCGCAGACTAAGTCAGGTAACTCTCCTCCTGCCGGTCGTCTCAGACCGCTTCCCATTCCTTCTCGACCATGGTCTAACATCGCCTTAGACTTCATTACCGGTCTGCCTTCGTCTGCAGGGAAGACTGTGATTCTTCCGGTTGTCGATAGGTTCTCTAAGGCGGCACATTTCATTCCCCTCGCTAAGCTTCCTTCCGCTAAGGAGACGGCACAAATCATCATCGAGAATGTGTTCAGAATTCATGGCCTCCCGTTAGACGCCGTTTCAGACAGAGGTCCGCAATTCACGTCACAGTTTTGGAGGGAGTTCTGTCGTTTGATTGGTGCTTCCGTCAGTCTCTCTTCCGGTTTTCATCCCCAGTCTAACGGTCAAGCAGAAAGGGCCAATCAGGCGATTGGTCGCATACTACGCAGCCTTTCTTTTAGAAACCCTGCGTCTTGGGCAGAACAGCTCTCCTGGGCAGAATACGCTCACAACTCGCTTCCTTCGTCTGCTACCGGGCTATCTCCGTTTCAGAGTAGTCTGGGTTACCAGCCTCCTCTGTTCTCGTCCCAGCTCGCCGAGTCCAGCGTTCCCTCCGCTCAGGCGTTTGTCCAACGTTGTGAGCGCACCTGGAGGAGGGTGAGGTCTGCACTTTGCCGTTACAGGGCGCAGACTGTGAGAGCCGCCAATAAACGTAGGATTAAGAGTCCTAGGTATTGTCGCGGCCAGAGAGTGTGGCTTTCCACTCGTAACCTTCCCCTTACGACAGCTTCTCGTAAGTTGACTCCGCGGTTCATTGGTCCGTTCCGTGTCTCCCAGGTCGTCAATCCTGTCGCTGTGCGACTGCTTCTTCCGCGACATCTTCGTCGCGTCCATCCTGTCTTCCATGTCTCCTGTGTCAAGCCCTTTCTTCGCACCCCGTTCGTCTTCCCTCCCCCCGTCCTTGTCGAGGGCGCACCTATTTACAAGGTACGTAGGATCATGGACATGCGTTCTCGGGGACGTGGTCACCAGTACTTAGTGGATTGGGAGGGTTACGGTCCTGAGGAGAGGAGTTGGGTTCCATCTCGGGACGTGCTGGACCGTTCGCTGATTGATGATTTCCTCCGTTGCCGCCAGGATTCCTCCTCGAGTGCGCCAGGAGGCGCTCGGTGAGTGGGGGTACTGTCATGTTTTGTCTTATATTGTCTTGTCATTATGCTTTCCCTTCTGTTCGTTTTCCCCTGCTGGTCTTATTAGGTTCGTTCCTTTTTCTATCCCTCTCTCTCCCCTCCCTCTCTCTCCTCTCTCTATCGTTCCGTTCCTGCTCCCAGCTGTTCCTCATTCTCCTAACTCACTCATTTAGTCTTTTCACACCTGTCCCCTATTTTGTCGTCTGATTAGAGTCCCTATTTCTCCCCTTGTTTTCCGCTTCTGTCCTTGTCGGATCCTTATATGATGTTCGCTGTGCTGTGTCATTGTCTCGCCCTGTCGTGTCTTGTCTCCTTCAGATGCTGCGTGTGAGCAGGTGTCTAAGTCTGCTACGGTCGGTGCCTTCCCGAGGCAACCTACAGTCAATGGTCGAGTCTCCAGTCTGTCCTCGTCACTACGAGTGGATTTTAGTTTTTCATGTTTTGTTTTCTTCTTATATTGTCCAGGAGTATACTTTTGCCAGTTACTGGAATAAAGACTCGTTTTTGGGTCCTCATTCACCTGCATAACACATTCTCAATGAAGTAAGCATTATATCACAATACTAATTTGTATTATTGAAGATTGCAACATATAATATTCAATATTGCTCCCATCTTTCATCTGCACTTATCTTATCCCTGACTGTAAGTCACTCTAGATAAGAGCATCTGATGAATGACCAAAATGTAATTGTAAAAACAAACACTTGCAACATATTCTGGGTATTATTCTAATGAGCTCCGCCTCCAAACAAGTACACATTTGGGTAATACTTTATTTGGATAGTCCACATGTAACATTTCAACTAACAATCTACTAACCCTACCCCTAAACGTAACCCTTACCCTAGCCCTTATTCCAAACCTAACCCTTACCATAACCTTAGCAGGCAGTTGCTTATCAACAGATAGTTTGTTGATAGTATGACTATCCAGACTATTCAAATAAAGTGTGATCCAATTTTTGTTCGCTCCGGACCAGACCAAATCTGAACCAATCGTAGACATCTAGGCTGTGTTTCACAAGTTTGAACGGTACTGTACGACAGTTCAGTACAATAGAGCACAGTAAAGCACAGTAGAGTAGAGTACAGTACAGTTTAGATCACTAAAGTAGAGTACATTAGAGTAAATTAAGGTGTAATACAGTACATTATACTATACTCTACTATGCTGTGCTGTACTGAACTATACTTTACTTTTATTGACTTTACTTTACAGTTCTCTACTGTGCTCTACTGTATTGTACTGTACTATACTGTACTTGTCTTTACTGACTGTACAGGGGTCGATAATCTAGAGTAGTGGGGCAAAGGTACAGAATGGCAGGCAGGCTCAGGGTCAGGTCAGGCAGAGGCCGGTAAATCCAGTGTAGGGGCAAAGGTTCAGGACGGTAGGCAGGCTTAGGGTCAGGCAGAGTGGTCAGGCAGGCGGGCTCAGAGTCAGGACTGGCAAGGGTCAAACCAGGGGGGCAAGAAAAAGAGAGCCTGGGGAAAAGAAGGAGCTGAGACAAAATGCCGGTTGACTTGAACAAACAAGAGGAACTAGCAACAGACAAACAGAGAACACAGGTATAACTACCCATGGGATAATGGGGAAGATGGGCGACACCTGGAGGGGGGTGGAGGCAAGCACAAGGACAGGTGAAACAGATCAGGGCGTGACAGTAATGTACTTTAATGTGCTGTACTGTGTGTGCTGTACTGTGCTGTTCAAACTTGTGAAGCATAGATGTATATTATAGGTTCAGATTCTGAACCAAAATTAGACATCTATGTTTGGGCCAAATCAAGGCCGGTCCGGTCCAAATCTGAACCAAAAATCAATATCTGTGGACGTTGGAATCAAGTCAGGTCCCGTGTGGCTTAGTCGATAAAGCATGGCAATTGCAACGCCAGGCTTGTTGGTTTGATTCCCACGGGGGACAGTTACCTGTACAAAACGTTTTTGGATGGCTGTTCACTGGGGCATAGGCATATTCATTATACCGATTGTGTTGCAGAAAGTTGTTAAACCGAAGCAAATGGAAGAAAACTGGGAGGGACCTAGCCAACCTGAATTTGTCCAACAGAAACTCACATTTTTCGCTGTTTGCTTCCGTCTGGTTAGGCTAAACGGTAAACGGTTTCCGTAATGAATACAACACTGGTCACAAAAACAATGATTGATAGTCAGCTTAAACTTCTTAAATTCATCCATTATTGAGTTAAAATACAGATACTGTATAGGCCTACATTTGTAAAGTCATCCACAACAACCACAATCCAGGCACAAATAGCTAAATGAGAAAACTGTTGGATTCACATCAATGCGCTTTGTAGCCTATATATCAATAATAAGTTAGGCTATAATAATAATAATACTAATAGGCTATCCGTATCGCCCATAGGCTGCAAGCCTGCACCACTGCTGTCGTCCTTACCTCCAAGCATTTTTTTCAAGCTGGATAGTCTTTGGATGCCGACAGAAGTCGCACCATTGGACGAGAGCTTGGACTGTAGTATACAAAAGCCTGTTCCTGTTCTTTCCCCATGATCCATTAAACACACCTGTGGTCAGACTCGCTCAGGCGGAACAAACTTTAAACTTGCACCTTTTTTCTTTGCTGATTTAAATGTCATTGAGAAAACAGAAAGTTGTCAAATCTTTTCCCGCAATCCTAGTTTTTCAAAAGTATCTGTAGTCTGATTACAATATTTTTTCGCTGGTAATATAACAAATAACAATTACCGTTTTATTGTAATCCATTACATGTAATGGACTGTTAATTCCCCAACCCTGCAAACAATGAGATGTTCAGTCTTGTCTGAGATTCTAATGCCTTAGTCTACAGGGCTAATGCATTGACAGTAGCTACAATTAGTGACACAACACACACTGTATACAACAGAGCCCTGAAGTGATCTAGTGTTTCAGTTGGTGTTTTTTATCTCACCATGAGGATGTCAACCCTTAGCATACGGTGCCACATCATCATTCAGTCGCACTCTTATTAAAGTGTTTGACGAACTAATGACTAAATGATCATTGGTGGTCTTAGCAAGTGTAGAAAATAAGGTTTGGTGTGCTGAAACACTTCTTACACATTAATCACACTGCATTGATGTTTTGATGCCTGTACCTGGCCTCCTTGGATTCAGTGACACGAAATATCACGGACACCTATAAAAACAGCAATGTGAATATTGGTGGGGAAACACACAAGTGGTAGTAAAAATTGTCAGGTAGATAGTATGCATAGTAAACGAAATGCCCCCTTGAAAGGTAAACCGTCTGAATTCAGATAGGTGACAAGCTGCCATCTTGTCTCACCCTCTCAAAGAGAATGCCTTTGAAAAGGGAACCCTCATTTAAGCTTGTGACCATATTCAGTTATTGTGTCAATGTGGGTGTATGACACTAATGGTTGCCTCTTCCTGCTGCAGGTCCTTTCATGATGTGATCTGAGGGTGACTGTCATATTATAGCCCTACGCACCAAACTACATCAGAAAGAAAGAGAGAGAAGAGACAAGAAGAAAAGAGCCATGGGGTATGGAGCCAGACCTCAACAAACATAGTATCATTAGCATACTGTAAAATATACTGTATGCTAAATGGATAGTTCACAGGTATTATAATAATTTACATGGTGCCAATATTTTCCATTATGTTTTTTATGCTTTTATGCTTGTGGAGAAAAAAATGAAGGTGGAATATGGAATCAGTTAAACATTAGACTATATCACTAGCCACTTTAAACAATGCTACCTTATATAATGTTACTTACCCTACATTATTCATCTCATATACATATGTATATACTGTACTCTACAACATCGACTGCATCCTTATGTAACACATGTATCACTAGCCACTTTAACTATGCCACTTTGTTTACTTTGTCTACACACTCATCTCATATGTATATACTGTACTCGATACCATCTACTGTATGCTGCTCTGTACCATCACTCATTCATATATCCTTATGTACATGTTCCTTATCCCCTTACACTGTGTATAAGACTGTAGTTTTGGAATTGTTAGTTAGATTACTTGTTGGTTATCACTGCATTGTCGGAACTAGAAGCACAAGCATTTCGCTACACTCGCATTAACATCTGCTAACCATGTGTATGTGACAAATAAAATTTGATTTGATTTGATTTGACTACTTTTGAGGCACGATAATGTAAATTCAGATTAATGTTATTTTTTTATTATTATTATTTTTTTTGCAAAAACAGTGGCGTTGACAAATTCAAATTTGGGGCAGATTTTCTATCAAAGTGTCTGGTTTCCTTGAAAAAAATTCTGAAAGAAATACATATCCTTACACATGTTTACACAATTCACTTATTTCATGACATCAAGCTTAGCCTGCTCATTTGAGCAAATTTACTGGGTTCATTATTCTATATCAACCGAGACACTGTATCTAATTGCCCTCCTTGAAAATGACTTAGTCTATATGGAAATGCTCAGTGAATGTAGGTCTACTTTGATCTGTTCAAAGGCAGCACCATCCTTTCTGATTCACCCCCAACAGAGACACAGCAAGGGGTCTGGGGCTTTTAAAATTCATGCTATAATTTCTTTCTCTCCCTTTTTGCCTGCAATGGAAAAAGCACCTGATACTGGTTACCCCCCCCAAATGTATATATTGTACATTTGACACTTTTTATAAACAGTTTGGAATGCTTCCTCTTCAAGATTTAAGCCTGGGTATCTGTAAAGCACTTCGTGACAACTGCTGATGTTAAAAGTTTTATAAAATACATTTGCAAGGGCGCAGTGTATGTTACTGCTAGACCAAGGATACATTTTTGTGTTACCGATTGACCAAGGACTCATTTTAGTGTTACCGCTAGACCAAGGACTCATTTTTGTGTTACTGCTAGACCAAGGACTCATTTTTGTGTTACCGCTAGACCAAGGACTCATTTTTGTGTTACCGCTAGATCAAGGACTTATTTTTGTGTTATCGATTGACCGAGGACTCATTTTTGTGTTACCGATTGACCAAGGACTCATTTTTGTGTCACCGCTAGACCAAGGACTCATTTTTGTGTATACGAGTAAGTGGATGAGTGAGTGAGAAAAGGAGAGTGAAAAATTCAGCCACCACAAACCAACCCCAGCACTCCCTACCCTCTGAACAGCAGGCTTCTGCGCTTTAATTCTGCTTTGTCAGCCTCTGACCAAAGCTCAATCAAAACACTATGAATACAACAAAGAGATTATCAATTATTCCCAGGCCAATCTGAAACTATTCTAATCCCGTCATGCCCTGGTGTAGCGTGAAGTTATTTCCCCCCACTAATGGTTAAGGTGATCTAACACTTGCCCCCCCCCCCCCCGTACTATCTCGGACTTTGCTGATAGCTATTTTATTGAGGAGAAATGTACTTACTATGAATGTGATCTGTGGTTGTCCCACCTAGGTATTTTAAGATGAATGCACTAACTGTAATTTGCTTTGGATAAGAGTGTCTGCTAAAATAAAAAAATATGTAGGTAAATGGTTAGGATTGGAGGAGAGATCCTAGATCTGTACCTCAGGAAAACTTTACCTTTAAAAGTTGGCACGGACCGAGTCGATGTGCATGGGTATGCGGTAATTAAGGTAGATATGTACATATACAGTGCATTCGGAAAGTATTCAGACACCTTGACCTTTTCCACATATTCTAAAATGTATTCAATTGTTTTTCCCCTCATCAATCTACACACAATACCCCATAATGACAAAGCAAAAACTGAAAAAACTGAAATATCATATTTATATAAGTATTGAGACCCTTTACTTAGTACTTTGTTGAAGCAACTTTGACAGCAATTACAGCCTCAAGTCTTCTTCGGTATGACGATGCAAGCTTGGCACACCTGTATTTGGGGAGTTTCTCCCATTCTTCTCTGCAGTTCCTCTCAAGCTCTGTCAGGTTGGATGGGGAGTGTCGCTGCACAGCTATTTTTAGGTCTCTACCGAGATGTTCAATCGGATTCAAGTCTGGGCTCTGTCTGGGCCACTCAAGGACATTCAGAGACATCCAAAGCCACTTCAGCATTGTCAGTCAGGTTTGCTCCAGACGTGACGCTTGGCCTTCAGGCCAAAGAGTTCAATTTTGTTTTCATCAGACCAGAGAATCTTGTTTCACATGGTCTGAGAGTGTTAAGGTACCTTTTGGCAAACTCCAAGTGGGCATTCATGTACCTTTTACTGGGGAGTGGCTTCCGTCTGGCCACTCTACCATAAAGGCCTGATTGGTGGAGGGCTGCGGAGATGGTTGTCCTTCTGGAAGGTTCTCCCTTCTTCACAGAGGAACTCTGGAGCTCTGTCAGAGTGACCATTGGGTTCTTGGTCACCTCCCTGACAAGGCCCTCCTCCCCCGATTGCTCAGTTTGGCCGGGCGGCCAGCTCTACGCAGAGTCTTGGGTGTTCCAAACTTCTTCCAGTGGAGACCACTGTGTTCTTGGAGACCTTCAATACTGCAGAAATGTTTTGGTACCCTTCCCCAGATCTGTGCCTCGACACAATCCTGTCTCGGAGCTCTATAGACAATTCCTCCGACCTCATGGCTTGGTTTTTGCTCTGACATGCACTGTCAACTGTGGGACCTCATGTAGACGTGTGTGTATATCCAAATCATGTCCAATCAATTGATTTACCACAGGTGGACTCCAATCAAGTCGTAGAAACATCTCAATGATGATCAATGGAAGCATGATGCACCTGAGCTCAATTTCTAGTCTCATAGCAAAGGGTCTGAATACTTATGTAATAAGATATTTCAAACATAAAAATAAAAAAAAACGATTTTTACTTTGTCATTATGGGGTATTGTGTGTAGAGTGATGAGGAGAAAATACATTTAGTCCATTTAAGAATAAGGCTGTAACGTTTTTAAAAAATGGATAAAGGGAAGGGGTCTAAATACTTTGATGAGTCAAACGAGTTAGTGCAGAAAGGGTCTGGGTTGGTTAACTATTTAACTAACTATTTAGCAGTCTTATGGCTTAGGGTAGAAGCTGTTCAGGGTCCTGACTGGGTGCATCAGTACTGCTTGCCATGTGGTAGCAGAGAGAACAGTCTGACTTGGGCGTAGTGTCCTGCTACGAACCAGTGTGTTCTGTGCACCACTTGCTTATTACTTTAGTATTTTCCCAGCACAGTGCACAATACATTCTAAAGTTATAAACAGTTCTGCATAGGGGTAGGTAGGGGAGACAGGCCTACCCCTTCACAGACACACCCCACTCTGAGCCAGCTTGCTTCTTCTCTTTCTGTCACTATCAAACTATCAAGGAATTCTGTAATCAAACAGGAATGAAAATAAATTCTTCCTTCTTTTCTTTTCTTTTTTAAATATCTGAAAGGGGCTTTCATGGACTGCTGCATAATGCCGGTTGTCATAGCAACAGCCTCCCTCCTGGGAGGGAGGGGCTGCAGAGTGATCCCCTTAGTAACCAAGGCCACGCTGCGAATTGAGCGCGCGCGGTATTCCCCAGCACGCAGAATAGAAATGAGAGAAAGAGTTACTGTATGTTTCAGGTTGGACATGATAATAATAGTTTTGAAGTTGGACATTGAAGGGAACAAAACTCTTCACAGTTGCAGAAAAGTGTCAAAAGA
This sequence comes from Oncorhynchus gorbuscha, assembly GCF_021184085.1. Lineage (NCBI taxonomy): Eukaryota > Metazoa > Chordata > Actinopteri > Salmoniformes > Salmonidae > Oncorhynchus > Oncorhynchus gorbuscha. Next base: position 18,563,071 of record NC_060196.1, on the reverse strand, counting down.
TTGTGATTTTAGAGGCAGAGTTTGCAAACATTCTTGAGTTTGTGAAATAATTACTGTGGAATTACTGAGCAATTACAAAATTATAAAAATAAAAAAAAATCTATATATAATATGTCATATTTATCATCTAAATATTTGTATGTTAATGCATAGACTGTAATAAAATAGATATAAAACTGTCAATTATCTACCCTGTCACACACACAAAATCACAAAAGCAGCATGCACTTGAATAATGTATGAATATAGTTTATTTTTGTACATCTGCTTCGCATATCCAGTGAATGTAATATTGATGGCGTGTTAAAGCGGATTGGGTTGATGCATGTGTGTATTCCGCTGGGATTGCCTCCTTGCCTCGCTTTTTTTGGCAGATCAGATATGCCTTTAAACCTGCAGCATAGAACCAACCCACTGCTTCATTTCTCCTGAAATTGACAGAGAAGGCAGGGGGCGCACAGTTTTTGCTCCTCTCTCTTAAATATTGCCCTGGGGATACTGACCGACAATACATACATTCTCTAACAAAACGTGAGTATTTTTCAGTTTATTCTTGGAGGGATACTCCGATATCTGGTCAATGTGTTCGTTGTTTGTTGCGTCATTGTAAATTATTGCAATTAGTTTTATCAAACGATGTAGTCTAGAGCACATTCATGGGACACATGCATTATTTTTCGAAGATTGTTTCAGTAGCCTATTTCAACGTTGAAAGTTGTTTCATTGTTTCGGCTACTCTCACCACTTGCTTTATCAGCGCAAGAAAGCAATGCGTGTCATATGCAGTCTTGTTTGATTCAATATATTTGTATGGTTTGACTTGTTGTAGGCTATTCTCGTGCATTGTTGTCATATGTTTGCAAGGTCAATGTTATTCACACTACTTCACCCCTTGAACGGCTTGGTCCTTGTCCTTTTTTCCCCCTGGGTTCCTTGAACAATCTAAATAAATCATTCGTTTTGAATTGAGTGCTTGGTCTGCTTGCTGTAGTGTTGACATGAAGATAACAGATATCCTTCTGTAGCCTACTGGGTATCTTGTTATTTCATGACCATTGTTTTTGTTCTGGAAGTATGCCTTCTCAATTCATAAGTACATGACTTAGATCAAAGCGAATCCTTGCATTTCACTTTTTTTCCCAGGGTCTGTGAGCCTTTCTTTTCTTAATATACTGTACCTACGGTAGAGTATGCATTGACATAAGATAATAGAGAAGAGCTGAATTGCCTAGTCTTGCTTGGCTCCTGTATGCAGACTCATGCCTCGTGAGTGATGCTGCTAACTATCATTTACAGGAGATAGCCCTATCTTCCTTATACAGACAGACACAACCTCCATGCACTGATCCAAGTTCAGCTTTATTATAATGGTAAAGTTTAGGATCCAGGTATAAGCTGATCCCAGAACAGTGATCAGGAGTAACCTCTGGAGCCTCTATTTTCTTCTGAGTATAAACTGGCCTGCGAACAGTTGTAATGACCTGCTGTATCCTGACCTTAACAGTAGGGTGTCATTTAGCCTTGTCAGAGGTGATTTTGTCATTGGAGGGTTTTGAAGGGCCATCATCTGTCTGATTGGGTAACATGGCATTATAGGTGAGGGATGCATGGATGAAATGCTCCTGAGGCCATATGTATCAAGGGTCTCGGAGTAGGAGTGCTGACCTAGGATCAGGTCCCCTCTGTCCATGTAATGTTATTCATGGTGATCTAAAAGGCTAAACTGACCATAAATCAACACTTGATCCGTCCAGGACAGGACTAGAGTATGTAGGCCTGCGCTGGGTTAAAACTATTGATGCTAATGTTAGCATTTTAGGTTATTCGTTTTTTGTCCTCCTTGTTTTTGTTGCATCATTTTTTACTTGCAATGGTCACAATATGTGATTGTGTCTGCTCACTTATTTCACTACTGTCATTGTAGGTTGCTGGATAAGATGTGATGTCTATGGTTGCACGTACTACTATCTCATTTGTTGTTCTCTTTCATTTAGACTCATTCATGAAGTTTGTGAGAAATCCAGGCATTCTTCCATTCACACAGTAGTTTGGTATGCTCCAGTGGACTTCACATGAATTAACCACATTGCTTCAGTCACGGCTTCACACGGCTTCATTCAATTTACATTTGTTTTCCTCAGACCCCCAGTTCCTCTAAGGAGATTGTGTCAGTGAAGTCTTATTACATAAACTCTCTCTCTCTCTCTTTCTCTTTTCATCTCTCTCTCTCTCTCTCTCTTCATCTCTCTCTTCATCTCTCTTTCTCTGCCTCTCTCTCAATTCAAAAGGGCTTTATTGGAATGGGAAACACGTTCACATTGCCAAAGCAAGTGGAATAGATAACAAACAAAAGTGAAATAAACTGTCTGAAATGAACAGTAAACATTACGTTTCAAAAGAATAGACATTTCAAATGGTATATTATTTGCTTTGTACAAGTGTTGTAACAATGTGGAAGTAGTTGAAGTACGAAAGGGAAAATAAATAGACGGATAAATATAGGTTGTATTTACAACGGTGTTTGTGCTCCACTGGTTGCCATTTTCTTGTGGCAACAGGTCATAAATATTACTGCTGTGATGGCACACTGTGGTATTTCACCTAATACTGTAGATATGGGAGTTTATCAAAATTAGATTTGTTTTCAAATTCTTTGTAGTTCTGTGTAATCTGAGGGAAATATGTGTCTCCAATATGGTCACACATTTGGCAGGAGGTTAGGAAGTGCAGCTCAGTTTCCACCACATTTTGTGGGCAGTGGGCACATAGCCTGTCTTCGCTCGAGAGCCAGGTCTGCCTACGGCGGCTTCTCTCAATAGCAAAGCTATGCTCACTGAGTCTGTACATAGTCAAAACTTTCCTTAATTTTGGGTCAGTCACAGTAGTTAGGTATTCTGCCACTGTGTACTCTCTGTTTAGGGCCAAATAGCATTCATGTTTGCTTTGTTATTTGGTTAGTTCTTTCCAATGTGTCAATTAATCATCTTAGGGGTTTCTCATGATTTGGCTGGGTTTAATTCTGTTGCTGTCCTGTGGCTCTGTGGGGTCTGTTTGTTTGTGAACAGAGCCCCAGGACCAGTTTGCTGAGGGGACTTTTCCCTAGGTCCATCTCTCTGTAGGTGAGGGCTTTGTTATGGAAGGTTTGGGAATTGCTTCCTTTTAGCTGGTTGTAGAATTTAATGTCTCTTTTCTGGATTCTAACAATTAGCGGGTATCGTCTCTCTCTCGCTCTCTCTCTTTCTCACTATTTCTCACTCCCCTCTCCTTCCAATCTCTTTTCTTGGATGGCTGCCCACCACACTGGCAAAGTCCTCCTTGTCACATCACTGGCTCATGAATGCAGTAACTATTTCTCAGAAACAGGAAGTAGCGTGGGACGGGTGCTGCAGTATGTTGGCATGATGCGGGTTCCCTGCACCAGTGCAGTGCAGCCCCAGAGCTGGACCTGAGGGATTGTTCTGCTCTTCTCATGGCCTACATATATTGTATTTTGGGGGATTGTATATGCAGTGTTTCTCATTTCAGGAGTAGGGAGAAGTTGCCCCTAGACACGGATCTTGGGTCAGTTTAACATTTAACACAAGGTTAGGATTAGGGTTGGTAATACCCAGGGGATACAGGTTTTTGTTATTTCCTAGTATTAACACACCTGATTAGCTTCATCAAGAGTTTAGTGATTAGTTGATGAGTTGAATCAGATGTGAAGTGAGATAGTACTGGGCTAGAAAAAAAACTTTTGCTACCTGGCGGTTCCCTCCAAGAATGTATTGAGAAACACTGCTACATATATTTAGGAAGGAGGATGGTACCAGTCACTATGCAGTTCACTCCTTTATACGGGCCCTTGTAGATTTTAAGGATCGGATGGGTATAAGAATGTTGCAATAGTGCTGCATAGACTTCTGGTCAGTTAAATGGAGTTTCTGACATATTGCTTATTCACATTATTCACTCATTAGATCTTAAAGGAGACATCAATAAGACTTAGTGTCTAGGTTAATCTCTCTAATGCATGTATGGAAAACACTGCATGTTGCTCAAACCATGCTTCAGTGTGGCAATATAGCCTTGCCTCCCAATCATGGCCGTATTGATTGTTTGTAGTGGCTAGGCTACTGGACAGTTGACCACTTATTGATTTATCCAGTTTGGACACAGCCTGTTGGCCCAAAAGGCTCACAACACTGGTGTCCTTTGACATTTGGTGACCCGTGTGAGGATGTGGGTCGATGGCCCTGGTTGCTGCTGGAAGCCAGGCTGGTTCTCTGGTTGTCAATGTGCAGGGTGACTAACTGGAGGTAATTGGTTGCAACACACACGCTCACAAATCAGACACACACCCACACACGCAAATACCCACTCACAACAAGTATATTTCCCAGTCATACCAGTAGGAGATGTCAATGGCTCACAAAAAGAGCATGAGCTCATGAGTCAATGCATGAAATACACCATTGTACCGAAAGTCTCCCACACACACCTTCACAACAACAAATTAGATGGTTATCTAGGGTCAGTTTTGCATTTCCCACAGTAATGGTTAATGTAAGGATTGGGGGTGGGGAAGCTGATCCTAGATCTGTACTGTAGCTAGGTGAAACTTCACCCCAGAGTATGATGGAGATGCTGGAGGTGTAACACTGGAGTGTTCTCTTGCTGTTTGTGATGCTGTTTATTATGAGTGACACACACATACATTGGAGAGGTTAAAGTACATTTTGATATAGTGGTGCTGGAGACGTAGCAGCATATCATTCACGGGTGGCCTCTGTACTGTATTACATGCATACAGACTATCCTACCGATCCTTGACTTTGGCGATGTCATTTACAAAATAGCCTCCAACACTCTACTTAGCAAACTGGATGCAGTCTCTCACAGTGCCACCCGTTTTGTCACCAAAGCCCCATATATGCTCTCGTTGGCTGGCCCTCGCTACATATTCATCGCCAGACCCACTGGCTCTGTGACAGGTTAAAGGACATATTCATAGCCTGTTATACATTGAAAAGTATTAGTAAGTTCATAGTATGTGAGGATCTTAAAACATCTAAGGTTAAAAAGATGCATTCAGTATTAGTTGATAGAGATTGATAACATTCATATAATTGTGTTAAAGTTCAAATCTGTCAAAGGGTACGAATTGTGAGAGTAATGTGTAAACGTTATATTGATTACTTTATTTTGTGGTGCCTAAAAGTGTTAATCTGTGATCTACGAAATGCTCTTAATCTATGAGCCGGAGATCGATTGCTCTGGTCTCCACGCATATTCCTGGGGAAATTCGCGGTCTTTTCTCATTGAACTAAATGTTGACTTGAGAATACAACACCGTATCACTCTCGTGATTATTTCTCCCCTGTTTTCAGGGGCGTAACAGCTCCAGGTCATCTATAAGACTTTGCTAGGTAAAGCCCCGCCTTATCTGAGCTCACTGGTCACCCTAACAACACTGCGCTCCAGCAGGTATTTCTCACAGGTCATCCCCAAAGCCAACACCTCGTTTGGCCGCCTTTCCTTCCAGTTCTCTGCTGCCAATGACTAGAACAATTTGCAAAAATCGCTAAAGTTGGAGACATATCTCCCTCACTAACTTTAAGCATCGGCTATCTGAGCAGCTCACCGATCGCTGCAGCTCTACACAGCCCATCTGTAAATAGCCCATCCAACTACCTACCTCATCCCCATATTGTTTTTATTGACTTTTTTGCTCTTTTGCACCCCAGTATTACTACTTGCACATCATAATTTTTCACATCTATCACTCAAGTGTTAATTTTCTAAATTGTAATTACTTTGCTACTATGGCCTTTTATTGCCTTACCTCCTTACTCCATTTCCACACACTGTATATAGATTTTTCTATTGTATTATTGACTGTACTTTTGTTTATTCCATGTAACTCTGTGTTGTTGTTTTTTGCCGCACTGCTTTGCTTTATCTTGACCAGGTCGCAGTTGTAAATGAGAACTTGTTCTCAACTGGCCTACCTGGTTAAATAAAGGTAAATTAAAAAAACATACATACAGTTGAAGTCGGAAGTTTACATACACCTCAGCCAAATACATTTAAACTCAGTTTATCACAATTCCTGACTTTTAATCCTCGTAAAAATTCCCTGTCTTAGGTCAGTTAGGATCACCACTTTATTTTAAGAATGTGAAATGTCAGAATAATAGTAGAGAGAATTATTTATTTCAGCTTTTATTTATTTCATCACATTCCCAGTGGGTTAGCAGTTTACATATACTCAATTACTATTTGGTAGCATTGCCTTTAAATTGTTTAACTTGGGTCAAACGTTTTGGGTTGCCTTCCACAAGCTTACCACAATAAGTTGAGTGAATTTTGGGCCATTCCTCCTGACAGAGCTGGTGTAACTGAGTCAGGTTTCGAGGCATCCTTGCCTGCACATGCTTTTTCAGTTCTGACCACACATCTTCTATGTGATTGAGGCCAGGGCTTTGTGATGGCCACTCCAATAGATTGACTTTGTTGTCCTTAAGCCGTTTTGCCACAACTTTGGAAGTATGCTTGGGTCATTGTCCATTTGGAAGACCCTTTTGCGACCAAGCTTTCATTTCCTGACTGATGTCTTGAGATGTTGCTTAAATATATCCACATAATTTTCCGCCCTCATGATGCCATCTATTTTGTGAAGTGCACAAGGCCCTCCTGCAGCAAAGCACCCCCACAACATGATGTTGCGACCCCTGTACTTTACGGTTGGGATGGTGTTCCTTGGCTTCCAAGCCGTTTTTCCTCCAAACATAACGATGGTCATTATGGTCAAACAGTTAGATGTTTGTTTCATCAGACCAGAGGACATTTCTCCAAAAAGTACGATCTTTGTCCACGTGTGCAGTTGCAAACCGTAATCTGTCTTTTTCATGGCGGTTTTGGAGCAGTAGCTTCTTCCTTGCTGAGCAGCTTTTCAGGTTATGTCGATGTAGGACTCGTTTTTACTGTGGATATAGATACTTTTGTACCCGTTTCCTCCAGCATCTTCACAAGGTCATTTGCTGTTGTTCTGGGATTGATTTGTTACTTTTCGCACCAAAGTATCATCTCTAGGAGACAGAACGCGTCTCCTTCCTGAGCGGTATGATGGCTGCGTGGTCCCATGGTGTTTATACTTGCATACTATTGTTTGTACAGATGAATGTTGTATCTTCCTGCGTTTGGAAATTGCTCCCAAGGAAGAACCAGACTTGTGGAGGTCTACAATTGTTGTTCTGAGGTCTTGGCTGATTTCTTTTGATTTCCCCATGATGTCAAGCAAAGAGGCACTGAGTTTGAAGGTAGGCTTTGAAATACATCCACAGGTACAACTCCAATTGACTCAAATTATGTCAATTAGCCTATCAGAAGCTTCTAAAGCCATGACATCATTTTCTGGAATTTTCCAAGCTGTTTAAAGGCACAGTCAACTTACTGTATGTAAGCGCGCACGCACACACACACACACAAACACAATAGCTTGTTTCCATGGCACCCATAATTTATTGGTGTAATGTGGTGGCTGGTAAAATGGGTCAATGTACCCTGAAAAGGTGGCTCGTAATTGTTTACAGTCAGAGAAGCAATAAGAGTAGATTTATGACAAGTGACTGAACTGATGAGTTGTCTTAGCGAAGAAGATAGTTGTGTAAATGGATGAGCTATGCCTGACCTCAATATCTAGGATAATAGTGTGTGTCTGTGTGTGTGTTTCTGTCTGTCTGTACATGTCTAGGTCTGTGTGTGCGTACTGTAGTTCCAGGGCTCTCATCTTGCAACCAATCCAAGCATGAAATAGCATGTAAGCTCTCTGTCCACTCATCTCATCCTCTCCGGGTTCAATGCTAACAGAGTCTGCTTTACAGCTCTCTGTCTGCATCCCAAATGGGCTCTGCCCAAAAGTAGTGCACTAAATTTGGGATGCAGACTCTGTTTCTCTCTCCAAGCAGATTTATACCAACTCCCCTTCTCTTATCTCATCTTCAGCTGAGGCCAACATACGTGAACTTTCATTCATTGAAGTTGCTCCTAACCATTGAATCCTGATCAGATATTGTTCCATCCACATTATGGGGATTATTATTTTGTACGTGAAAATGTGATTCTAGGAGTTTGTCTCTATAGTCTAATGTGGATTCCTCTCGTTGGTTCCTCTCCCTATTTTGTTTTAATCTCCACTGACTGTGGTGAACGTATTATTTAAAAAAAAAAATATATATATATATACACTGCTCAAAAAAATAAAGGGAACACTTAAACAACACAATGTAACTCCAAGTCAATCACACTTCTGTGGTAGCATGACACGCAGTCTACAACCCACACAAGTGGCTCAGGTAGTGCAGCTCATCCAGGATGGCACATCAATGCGAGCTGTGGCAAGAAGGTTTGCTGTGTATGTCAGCGTAGTGTCCAGAGCATGGAGGTGCTACCAGTAGACAGGCCAGTACATCAGGAGACGTGGAGGAGGCCGTAGGAGGGCAACAAACCAGCAGCAGGACCGCTGCCTCCGCCTTTGTGCAAGGAGGAGCAGGAGGAGCACTGCCAGAGCCCTGCAAAATGACCTGCAGCAGGCCACAAATGTGCATGTGTCTGCTCAAACGGTCAGAAACAGACTCCATGAGGGTGGTATGAGGGCCTGACGTCCACAGGTGGGGGTAGTGCTTACAGCCCAACACCCTGCAGGACGTTTGACATTTGCCAGAGAACACCAAGATTGGCAAATTCGTCACTGGAGCACTGTGCTCTTCACAGATGAAAGCAGGTTCACACTGAGCACATGTGACATGTGACATTCTGGAGACGCCGTGGAGAACGTTCTGCTGCCTGCAACATCCTCCAGCATGACCGGTTTGGTGGTGGGTCAGTCATGGTGTGGGGTGGCATTTCTTTGGGGGGCCGCACAGCCCTCCATGTGCTTGACAGAGGTAGCCTGACTGCCATTAGGTACCGAGATGAGATCCTCAGACCCCTTGTGAGACCATATGCTGGTGTGGTTGGCCCTGGGTTCCTCCTAATGCAAGACAATGCTAGACCTCATGTGGCTGGAGTGTGTCAGCAGTTCCTGCAAGAGGAAGGCATTGATGCTATGGACTGGCCCGCCCGTTTCCCAGACCTGAATCCAATTGAGCACATCTGGAACATCATGTCTCGCTCCATCCACCAACGCCACGTTGCACCACAGACTGTCCAGGAGTTGGCGGATGCTTTAGTCCAGGTCTGGGAGGAGATCCCTCAGGAGACCATCCGCCACCTCATCAGGAGCATGCCCAGGCATTGTAGGGAGGTCATACAGGCACGTGGAGGCCACACACACTACTGAGCTTCATTTTGACTTGTTTTGAGGACATTACATCAAAGTTGGATCAGCCTGTGGTGTGGTTTTCCACTTTAATTTTGAGTGTGACTCCAAATCCAGACCTCCATGGGTTGATAAATTTGATTTCCATTGATAATTTTTGTGTGATTTTGTTGTCAGCACATTCAACTATGTAAAGAAAAAAGTTTTTAATAAGAATATTTCATTCATTCAGATCTAGGATGTGTTATTTTAGTGTTCCCTTTATTTTTTTGAGCAGTGTATATTATCCCTATCCCTCTTTGGAGGACAAATATCTTAGTTTTTTTTACAGCTTCTTTGCTACATATACATACATTTTACATATACATTTTACATACATGGTGCTTTTAAATACAACAACAATACATACATTGCAATCCAAGATGGCGTAGCAGTCAGACGTCTTTGTCCTGTCGTGTCCCTTGTATATATCGTTATACATATTTTCTAAATACTGTCCTGCAACCCGCCTCACCAAATGTGGCGTGGATCTGATTTTTTTCCTCCTAAAGTATTTATATTTACTTCGGATCTGGAATCCCTCAACTGAAGCTAGCCAGCTAACTACCGGCTATCATTCAGCAAACCATTGCCAGCGTTCATCAGCTAACCCTCAGCTCAGAAAGCTCTCGTCAGTTCGAACAGCGTGACTTTAACCAGAGCATAACGGACCTGTTATTTTTATCCCCGGATTCCTACCGCAAACGGAACATTTTCTTCTGGATCTTCACAACTAGCTAACCGCAATCCCGGATGACTACTCCTGGCTAGCGTTTCCATCCCAGAGCAAGCACAAATTAGCTTGAAGCTAGCCCGGCCAGGGCTCCTGTGCTACCACCGAAGTATACTCTATACTCATGCCTCTCTCTAATATCAATATGCCTTGTCCATTACTGTCCTGGTTAGTGATTACTGTCTTATTTCACTGTAGAGCCTCTAGGCCTGCTGAATATGCCTTAACCAATCATGTTATTCCACCTCCTACATATGCAATGACATCATCTGGTTTAAACATCTCTAGAGACTATATCTCTCTCTTCATTACTCAATGCCTAGGTTTATCTCCAATGTACTCACATCCTACCTTACCTTTGTCTGTACACTATGCCTTGAATCTATGCTATCGTACCCAGAAACCTGCTCCTTTTACACTCTGTTCTGAACGTGCTAGACGGCCAGTTTGTATAGTCTTTAGCCGTACCCTTATCCTACTTCTCCTCTGTTCCTCTGGTGATGTGGAGGTTAATACAGGTCCTGCAGTGCCTAGCTCCACTCCCACCCCACAGGTGCTCTCATTTGTTGACTTCTGTAAACGTAAAAGCCTTGATTTCATGCATGATAACATTAGAAGCCTACTCCCTAAGTTAGCACACTCTGCCAACCCAGATGTCTTAGCCGTGTCTGAATCCTGGCTTAGGAAAACCACCAAAAATCTTGAAATTTCCATTCCTTACGATAACGTTTTCTGCCAAGATAGAACTGCCAAAGGGGGCGGTGTTGCAATCTACTGCAGAGAGAGCCTGCAGAGTTCTGTATTACTATCTAAGTCTGTACCCAAACAATTTGAGCTTCTACTTCTAAAAATTCACCTTTCCAGAAACAAGCCTCTCACTTTTTCCGCTTGCTATAGACCTCCCTCTGCCCACAGCTATGCCCTCGATACCATATGTGAATTGATTGCCCCCCATCTATCTTCTGAGCTTGTGCTACTAGGTGACCTAAACTGGGACATGCTTAACACCCCAGCCATCCTACAATCTAAGCTTGATGCCCTCAATCTTACACAAATTATCAATGAACCTACCAGGGCACCCTCATAGTAAACACGGGCACCCGCATAGATGTCATCCTAACTAACTCGCCCTCGAAAATATAACCTCTGCTATTTTCACTCAAGATCTCAGCGATCAATGCCTCATTGCCGGCATCCGTAATGGGTCTGCAACCAAACGACCACCCCTCATCACTGTCAAACACTCCCCGAAACATTTCTGCGAGCAGGCCTTTCTAATCGACCTGGCCGGGGTATCCTGGAATGACATTGACCTCATCCCGTCAGTAGATGATGCCTGGCTATTCTTTAAAAGTGCCTTCCCCACCATCTTAAATAAGCATGCCCCTGTCCAAAAATGTGGAACTAGGAATAGATATAGTCCTTGGTTCACTCCAGACCTGTCTGCCCTTGACCAGTACAAAACATCCTGTGGCGTTCTGCATTAGCATCGAATAGCCCCCGTGATATGCAACTTTTCAGGGAAGTTAGGAACAAATATACACAGGCAGTTAGCTTTTCTAAGGCAAGCTTATTCAAACAGAAATTTGCAACCTGTAGTACTAACTCAAAAAAGTTATGGGACACTGTAAAGTCCATGGAGAATAAGAGCACCTCATTCCAGCTGCCCCCTGCTCTGAGGCTAGGAAACACTGTCACCACCGATAGATCCACTATAATTGAGAATTTCAATAAGCATTTCTCTACAGTTGGCCATGCTTTCCACTTGGCTACCCCATACCCCAGTCAACTCCCGGCACCCTCCACAGCAACCCGCCAAAGCCCCCACCATTTCTCCTTTACCCAAATACAGATAGCTGATGTTCTGAAAGAGCTGCAAAATCTGGACCCCCTACAAATCAGCCGAGCTAGACAATCTGGACAAACATACCCTTGTAAAACTGACCATCCTACCGATCCTCGACTTCGGTGATGTCATCTATAAAATAGCCTCCAACACTCTACTCAACAAACTGGATGCAGTCTATCACAGTGCCATCCGGTTGTCACCAAAGCCCCATATACTACCCACCATTGCGACCTGTACGCTCTCGTTGGTTGGCCCTCGCTTCATACTCGTCGCCAAATCCACTGGCTTCAGGTTATCTCCAAGTCTCTGCTAGGTAAAGCCCCGCCTAAATCTCAGCTCACTGGTCACCATAGCAGCACCCTCTCGTAGCACGCACTCCAGCAGATATATCTCACTGGTCATCCCCAAAGCCAATTCCTCCTTTGGTCGTCTTTCCTTCCAGTTCTCTGCTACCCATGACTGGAAGGAATTGCAAAAATCTCTGAAGCTGGAGACTCACATCTCCCTCACTAGCTTTAAGCACCAGCTGTCAGCGCAGCTCACAGATCACTGCACCTGTACATAGCCCATCTGTAAACAACCCATCAATCTACCTACCTCATCCCCATAGTGGTATTTATTGATTTATTTACTTTGCTCCTTTGCACCCCAGTATCTCCACCTGCACATTCATCTTCTGCCAATCTACCATTCCAGTGTTTAATTGCTATATTGTAATTACTTTGCCACCATGGCCTATTTATTTCCTTAATTTACCTAATTTGCACTCACTGTATATAGACTGTTTTGTTTTCTTTTGTCCTACTGTATTATTGACTGTATGTTTTGTTTATTCCATGTGTAACTCTGTGTTGTATGTGTCGAATTGCTACGCTTTATCTTGGCCAGGTCGCAGTTTTAAATGAGAACTTGTTCTCAACTAGCCTACCTGGTTAAATAAAGGTGAAATAATAAAAAAAAAAAAAACAAACAGACTCTTTAATCCCAACCCTCAGCCACTCTCAGCCCATCCCACCTATCACCAATAGACCACCCTTGTTTGGTTTCCATGTGCCATGTACTTTTCAATTGTGCTGTGATGTTTTACAACGTTTTTAAATCTTTCTGATCTTATATTATCCACAGATTGTGAGCTAAAGATGAATGCCTTTCCTACGAGTATTATTATATTATTTATTGACTGACTATGGCTTTCCAGATCACCCAACACTGCTATTTGTAAGCTTAATTTTAAGTGAATGTTGTGATTTCTTTTTTTATCCATTCCTGAACCTGTGACCAGAAAGCTTGGGGCAATATCAGAATAAAGGATCTTTTGATTCTGTCTCTAAGCAACCAAATCTACAGAGCTGAGATTGTTGCCCCTCCATATATATTGCATTCTGTTGGTGGCAAGAATTTTATATAATCATTTAAATTGAAAAACTCTTAAGTGTTGATTAAAGTGTTGTTTTTTTGTACCAGTTCATAAACCATGTGCCATGGAAATGGTACGTCAAATCTCCTCCCATTTATTTTGCAACCTGTATGGCGCAGCTGTAAACATTTTTGTCCTCAGATGACATGATATTTTTCTATTTATGCCATTTCCTTTCAGCTAATTTGTATCTTTAATATCTGTTAGGAAAACAAATTCCCTACCTTCTCCCTTTTCCACTTGCCTCCTTACTTTTTGTGGTATTGCTGAATTTGGTTGTAAATTTGGATTGAGCAGATATTCCCATTTATTTTCAATAACTGCACATGTGACATAACTCCTCCATTTCTATTCATTATATCATTAATAAACATAATACCAGTTTTTTAAAATTATCCATAAAGAATGAGTTTAGCCATAACATTTGTTGTAATATTTGTTATATCATTTCTGGAGGATCAAACCGAAATTGTAACCAGTTTTGTATGGCTTGTTTAAGAAAGGGTGATACTTTAAGTAATTAGTCGGAAATGAGAAATTGTAATCTGTATGAAGGCAAAAAAGCGATTTTTTTTTTAACCGAGGATGCGCTTTTCTTAATAATCTACTGGAGAAGCATTTTAGGTTTAAGTATAATTTATGTATGAGTGAAGCTTTTATTGAGTGGTTTAATGCTTTAATATTTAATCATTTCAGCCCCCCAAACTCATATTCATTCTATAAATAGGCACGTTTAATTTTGTCTGGCTTAGCATTCCAAATAAAATGATTTTTTTTTGTTTCTATGATTTAAAACATCATCTGAAGTAGGCAATGCCATTAGTAAGTAAGTAAACTGTGATAGTTTTGTAAAATCAGTGTATTTTTACCATAAATAGACAAGTATTTATGGTAAATTTATCATATCTATTTTTGCTAACTTTCTATGGAAATAATTGTGTTCAGTTCATTTATATATATATATATATATATATATATATATATATATATATATATATATATATATATATTTATTTATTTATTATTTTATTTTTTGGAGATATGTTTACTTCACCATCTGCCCATTTTATTGGTAAACTACAAGGTAGTGTAAGCACAATTTTTTTAACGATCCAATACGTAATATGGTAGGTTTTAATCCAGAGAGACTAGAAAAGTGAATCATCAGCATACATCCACACTTGTTTTTATCCCCTGGATTTCTAACTCCTTGATGTTCTTGTTGGATCTTATTTTAATAGCTAGCATTTCAATGGCCATAATAAATAGATATGGAGACAATGGACAGCCTTGTTTTACTCCTCTTTATAGCTCAATACTTCCTGAGAAGTAACCATTGTTTACTATTTTACATCTGGGGTTGACGTATATAAGAGTTTCACCAAAATGTATTCCAGGCATTTACAGTGGGGAGAGCAAGTATTAGATACACTATGGATTTTGAACGTTTTCCTACTTACAAAGCATGTAGAGGTGTGTAATTTTTTATCATAGGTACACTTCAACTGTGAGAGACGGAATCTAAAACAAAAGTCCAGAAAATCACATTGTATGATTTTTAAGTAATTCATTTGCATTTTATTGCATGACATAAGTATTTCGTCACCTACCAATCAGTAAGAATTCCGACTCTCACAGACCTGTTAGTTTTTCTTTAAGAAAAATATATAAAATACACCTGTCCACACACTCAATCAAACAAACTCCAACTGCTCCACAATGGCCAAGACCAGAGAGCTGTGTAAGGACATCAGGGATAAAATTGTAGACTTGCACACGGCTGGGATGGGCTACAGGACAATAGGCAAGCAGGTCAATGACCTGAAGAGAGCTGGGACCACAGTCTCAAAGAAAACCATAACCATTAATAACACACTACGCCGTCATGGATTAAAATCCTGCAGCGCACGCAAGGTCCCCCTGCTCAAGCCAGCGCATGTCCGGGCCCATCTGAAGTTTCCCAATGACCATCTGGATGATCCAGAGGAGAAATGGGAGAAGGTCATGTGGTCTGATGAGACAAAAATAGAGCAATTTGGTCTAAACTCACCGTGTTTGATGGAAGAAGAATGATGACTACAACCCCAAGAACACTATCCCAACCGTGAAGCATGGTAGTTGGAAACATCATTGTTTGGGGATGCTTTTATGCAAAGGGGACAGGACGACTGCATCGTATTGAGGGGAGGATGGATGGGGCCATGTATCTCGAGATCTTGGCAACAACCTCCTTCCGTCAGTAAGAGCATTGAAGATGGGTCGTGGCTGGGTCTTCCAGCATGACAACGACCCGAAACACACAGCCTGGGCAACTAAGGAGTGGCTCCCTAAGAAGCATCTCAGCGTCCTGGAGTGGCCTAGCCAGTCTCCAGACCTGAACCCAATAGAAAATCTTCGGAGGTAGCGGACAGTCCATATTGCCCAGCGACAGCCCCGAAACCTGAAAGATCTGGCGATGGTCTGTATGGAGGAGTGGGCCAAAATCCCTGCTGTAGTGTGTGCAAACCTGGTCAAGAACTACAGGAAACGTATGATCTCTGTAATTGCAAACAACGGTTTCTGTACCAAATAGTAAAATATGCTTTTCTGATGTATCAAATACTTATGTCATGTAATAAAATGCAAATTAATTACTTAAAAATCATACAATGTGATTTTCTGGATTTTTGTTTTAGATTCCGTCTCTCACAGTTGAAGTGTACCTATTGCTAAAAAAATACATACCTCTACATGCTTTGTAAGTAGGAAAACCTGCAAAATCGTCAGTGTATCAAATACTTGTTCTCCCCACTGTATATATAAATTCTAATTGTACTATTTCAAATGCCTTTTCAAAATCTGCTATGAAGACCAGACACATGTTTTCTTCAATGTTTCATAATGTTCAATTGTTTCAAGTAATTGTCGTATATTATCTCCAGTATATCGTCCATGTAAAAAACCTGTCTGATCAGGATGAACAATATCTGGTGTAACCTTTTTATTCATTATAACATTTATTTATTTATGTTTGCAGTAATGAAATCAGTGTAACGAACCTCGTCCTCTTCTTCTGAGGAGGAGTAGCGAGAAGGATCGGAGGACCAATTTGCAGCATGGTAAGTGTCCATAATGTTTATTAAAATACATAAACTGAACACAACGAAATACAAAACAATAAACGTGAAATGAACGAAACAGTCCCGTATGGTACGAACACAAACACGGAAGACAAACACCCACAACCCAAAAGTGAAACCCAGGCTACCTAAGTATGATTCTCATTCAGGGACAACAATTGACAGCTGCCTCTGATTGAGAACCATACTAGGCCGAACTCAAAAACCAACTTAGAAAAACAGACTGCCCACCCCAACTCACGCCCTGACCATACTAAAACAAATAATAAAATAACAGAACTATGATCAGAACGTGACAATCAGACCACCTTGTTGAGTACCTGAAAGTCTACCATTTGTATAAGAGTAATTAAAACATGCTAATAATGGTTCTTTGAGTACATCAAAAAAGGTCTGATATACCTCTACTGGTATATCGTCAAGCCAGGGTGTTTTTCCAGACTGAAAAGATTTTATTGCCTCAAAGTTCCTCTTCTGTAAGTTGGCCTTCACACTGGTCGTTCTGTAACGGCGGCAGCGTATCCTAGTGGTTAGAGTGTTGGACTAGTAACCGGAAGGTTGCGAGTTCAAACCCCCGAGCTGACAAGGTACAAATCTGTTGTTCTTCCCCTGAACAGGCAGTTAACCCACTGTTCCCAGGCTGTCATTGAAAATAAGAATGTGTTCTTAACTGACTTGCCTGGTTAAAAAAAAGTGTTAATTTGACATTATTAATATTATTATTATTATTATTAAGAAATAAATCCTTGCAGTTAACATCATTCAGTGGAAATGGAGACTGAAAAGAAACATATGCTTAAAATATTTTGCATCCTCTTTCAAAATATAATTTGGTGAATCATGGATAACTCCATAATTTGTAACGAGTGTCTGTAAGTTATTTTTGGTAGAATTTCTGTGTTGAAAATGTTTGTGCATTTTTCACCATTTTTCCATCCAATTCACCTCATTTTTGTAAAACATTACACTTGATTGTTCTTGAATAACTACCTCCATTTCTTTTTATTTTTCCTCTAACCTATTTTGTGTCTCTATAATACAGTTTCCATTACCATCTACCTGCACTGTTACCTCCTCTATTTACTTTATTAGTCTAATCTCTTGACCTAAACTGTTTTTGTTTTAATGATGAGTATTGCATTCAATCGCCTCTAAAAGTACATTTGAAAGTGTCCCTTACAATAAGGGGATCTGCTGTACCTATGTTGCACAAAAAAATATATATATTATGAATTATTTTGTCTTAGCTAACAAATTGTCATCCAATAGGCTTTGATTACATTTCCAATATCCCCGCCCACATGGAAATTCTCTAAGAGTTTTTGGAGGTCAATTTAGATGGTGGTCTGATCGCATTCGGTCTCCTATTAATACTTTTTAAAACTTTTGATGCCAGCAAGAACGAGACTAGGAAGTAATGAAGACGGCTAGCTTGATTAAGCCTCCTCCGTGTATATCTCAGGGTTTTTCACCCTCCATATATCCACTAGTTCTAACGTATTCATGATCTTTGTGATCTCCTTAAGTGCCTGAGGGTAATGGTTTGTAGAATGACTTCCTTTATGATCCATTGAGTTACTTAAAACCGTATTATGTTCTCCCACCATAATAATAGATTATTTCGTTGCTTGTGAGCTCAATAGATTATTATATATATTTTTGAGTGTGGATCATCATTATTTGGCCCATATAGATTAATTAGCTAGATCTGATTTTGGTCCAATAGCATATTCTAAGTAATCCATCTTCCTTGCGGATCTGTTTGCACAATCGGATCAAAATGTGTTTTAATTAGTATAATCACCCCTTTTGAGTGTCTTTGCCCATGACAAAAATATATTTCTCCCTCCCAGTACTTTTCCCACCCAACCTCATCTATATTTGCATTTGTAGTTTCCTGTAAACAATATATATTATATTTTTTCTGTTTTAGCCATGTAAAAATTGATCTTTTTTTATGATCTGCTAAGCCATTACAATTATAACTTGCTATACTTATTTTCCCACTTACCATAATGATACCCAAGTTTCAATTAGACTTACCACAACCAATGTTTGTAAACTTACCATTAAAAAGCACCATGATGATTTAAGTGTCCATATAGTTGTACCATAATAATTTGCACTGTTAAGCATACTGTAGCTGCAACTTTGTAAACCTCCAATTGTCCTAATATTACACCCACTAAAACCTCCCCCCATATCTAGGTCTGTTGTCACTAAGACCATCAGACCATCTCCCTGACTCATGACACTCCTCATTATATCATTTTTGTATTCCGACAAAAAAAGGAAGAAAGATTCTAATGGCCGCTAATGACTGCAAGTAAAAATGAGTCTTATCACATTATATCCTCTTGTATCGTGCCATGGCTGTGCCAGAGCCGACCACAAGCCAACCCCGGGCACTCCCTTATAGGAAGGCATACTAATAAGTTATACACAGTCGATTCCGACACAGCCACGGCACGACAGCCAAGAAAACATGCAGTACTGACAATCCAGAGCGAGTAAACCTGTAAATCCACCCACCCTACACATTGTGGTTTTTATTCCAGGGTCATATTGCGCTATCACCTCGGCTGTTTTACACATTGTACACCATGTTCGGCATGATCACTCAACTGTTTTTCACACTTGCTGTTGTATCCAAGTATGTTTGTTATATAGAATGACCAGTGGACATTATCAGAGAAGCCCTTCTACCATCTATTAACACAGAGGCCAGCTAGGCTGTACGCAAACCTCTGTTGAGTCAACCAAGTACACTCTGTCCCGATGTACAGGGTCTTCGGGGTCTTAATCCCTTTAAGTGAGGGTGGAAGTGGTTAGGGAGGAAACAAATGCATTTGGTGATTGCTGCAGGCATTATTAGGCTCTGCCAATATCATTACAGTAGGAGGGAGAGAGGAAATTCCCCAAGGGCAGGTCTGTGGCATAGGGAAATATTGGCTAGAGAGTATGTGTGTGTGGTGTTTTTTTTTTTGAAGGGGGGGAGATAGGGCTAGGGATCTCTGTATTTTTCTCGGTCTGTATGTCTGTCTTCATACATGTATTTTATGTTTGTTTGTGTGTGTTGACAACATGAGCGATTCTTTCATTGTGCGGTGCTGCAGTTCCAATGGCTGTGCTGTGAGAGACAGGGAGATTGAAGGATATTTAAGAGGAAGGCTTTGTTGGCATCAGTGGCATCAGACCCAAACAGGATAGACTGAGTTAGCCTTACTGCCCTCTGTGCAGAGAGTGGTCCTTCTGCTGTCTGACATAAACACTCACACAGCACTGTTCACCAGACTCTTGCTGTTGTTTTCAAGACCCCAGGGAGCTTCAGTGAGTGGCATGTTATTATGACCAGTGCTCCCTTGATCCTGGTGATTTGTAGGTAAAGTCATTTTGAGGAAGTAGTATATCTCTCCCCCGTGCCTTAACATCCTATCTTTGTTTGGGGAGATTTCTCCCTTGTTCACTCCCCTTCGCACATCTGAGTAAAAGCAACATGGCAAAAACTAGTTGGAGCTATTGCTTACACCTACTCTCGTTTCAGGTCTGTGGACCACAAACCACAAGGCTACTTTGACAACCTGTTGGTTAATGAACAAATAAATAACCTACAATGTTTATCCTTACATAAGGGGTGTCAAACACATTTCCCAGAGTGCTGTGTTTCTGCTGGTGTTTGTTATTTCCTTTCAATTTGTGTCCAGTTAAGATCTAGACAACAAGGAGGGGGATTCTTAACTATTCAAATACCTTAAATGATCAATCAATGGCAAGGGAGTGAGCGAAAACGTGCAGACACTCCGCCTTCCAGGATTTGCGTTTGACCCCTGGCTTAGACAAACAAGCAGAGAGTGAACATTTGGGACAGCCAAATAATAATTATTTAAAAAAATTGATGCTCAATTTGTTCTCTACTGTATTTTAGCATGTATTTCATGAGTATGGTCTTTTAGTGAAGACTTTGCAAGAAGTGATAACATAATTCTTAATTGGCACAACTTTAGTCAATAGTCTGCATATTCATTCATCATCCACTAGTGTTTTGCTCCAGGCCTTGTGAGGCCAACAACACTGCTCTGTAGTGGCTTTGCTTCCTGATCAATAACTGTGTTCAGACTGCACACACAACTATACCAATGTGACTACTTTTCCAAAGGATGCTGGGATGTCAGCTGGGTAGTGTTCTTGGTGTATGTTCATTCGACACCAATCTGAAGAAATGGGACTGAAAATGGGAGGGAAATTTGATTTGACTTGAACTCTGATACAAAATGCTTGTTTTTGTTTTCTGTTACAAAATGTTTCGCCACTTTGTGCCCTAATGAACACGACCCAAGAAGCTGCTGGTGAGGCCTGGTACTGGACACCTAGTGGCCACTAGACCCATCCCTTAGCCCCCACCTCTGCTGTTCACAGATCTGAAATGACTTGACCAGTGAAAACAGTAGTGCATATTAAGCATAGCCTATCTAGTGAGATAGGGGGGAAGCCATTGCCATATTGCTTCCACTTATCCAGTCCGTCCACATCTGTGAACACTGAATGGGTAAGAATATGGGTTAAAGGCCAGGGACTTAAATGGAACCGAATCCAAAACGGTCACAAAACACTCCCTGTCTATTTAATAATCTACTGATAAAGGCCTATTCCACAAACTTTTTCTACTTTATTGCCCCAACCTTAACAACCTCTTGAACCATACTTTTCCCCAGCCTCAGGGGCTTTGCCTACTTTTTAGTACTGTTTTGCTCACTTTGGTTCTTGTGTTCATTTTCTCTGGTATAATTCAAAGCATCACTGCTGAGCCCTTCTCCCGCTGGCCTGCCATATAACTAACAAATGGAAGATGCAGTAAAGGTTGATTCTCTTTTCCTGTTTCTCCATTAAAAGACTGCGCTGTTGCCACAAGGCTGGAGTTAGTTATTGGACACCACTTTGTGTAAATACCTTTTGGGAAATGCATTACTACCATATTGTTTCTATTACAACGGCGTACTAATCTCTGGTTAGTGAATGGTTGGCCAAAATATTTGTTTTTTTTGGCCAACCATTTACTCAGACCTATCATCAGAGGTGTGTAGAAGACCATGGAACCGTAATGGGGGAGAACTCAACGACCGCTTGTTTGGTTTTGAGGGCTAATGGAGCGTGCAGATGTTTTTACCGCCACTCTTCGTCGGGGACTTTATGTAGAAGTCCTGAAGTTTAAACCAGTTAATTACCTCAGCAATGACAAATTCAATGTGCTGCAATGTTTTTTTTAGGCACTGGAAAAGGTGCCTGATTCATTCAGTACTGTTCTATATACATACATTTATGTCAAATGGGTTCCCATGCTGGTTCCACATCTTACGACAATGCATTTATTATGTACGGTATTATAATACTTTTACCTTGGATTGAATAGAACTGAAATAGATTTACTATATTTCACCTGGTGAGTCAGTATAAAACATAAACACCTGGTCCTTCTGTAGCTCAGTTGGTAGAGCATGGCGCTTGTAACGCCAGGGTAGTGGGTTCGATCCCCGGGAGCACCCATACGTAGAATGTATGCACACATGACTGTAAGTCGCTTTGGATAAAAGCGTCTGCTAAATGGCATATATTATTGTAAATACAAATATTACCATCCCTTTCTAACCATGCAGAACATGCTCTTCTAAAACATGACATTCAAATCATGAGTGGCTTCCGGCATGTTCTGTTTGTTTCCCTCCTCTCCTCCTGTTACACATCCCTTACTCTCTCCCTCCTTATCTAGTGAAGTCTGTTGTTTTCTGCCTGTAATGCCTCTGGCCCTGTGGGGCTTCAAGCCAAACACACACACACACACACACACACACACACACACACACACATGTGGCCACCCCCAAGCCTCACTGAGCTCTGCGATTGGTCATTGCCTCTCCCCTGACAGTGATGCCCCTCCTCCCTCCTGCTGCGCTCAGCTGGTGGCTTCTCTGTCAGTCTGTTTGAATTATCGTAACAGCTCCAGCCTCTCACACACATACGCTCCCTCACATACACACACACACACACCATGTCAGAGATGAGACGGATTATGTGACAGGGAGATCTGTGTGGACGTTCTCACATACCGAGAGGGAAGAGAGAAGAGATAGAAACAGAACAGCCATGGAGTTCAAGTAAGTGGTGTTTTCTGGGCTTGGAGAAGGGAGGATGGAGAGAGAAGGGAAAAACGAGGGACATTGACAGAGAGAAATTAAGAAGGGAGGAAGTTGTATTATCTGCATAGTGTCTCCTTTGGGGGGATAGTTGGGTGTGTGGTGTAAAGTCTGTGTGCGTCACTAACTGTGTGTCTCCGTAGGTCTGCCCCTTTAACACAAACAGTCAGAGATAATTAGTTGACTAGACACATACAATGTCAAGGGAAAGATCCATAGGTGACATCCTCATTTCACTCAAATACCTTATATCTCTTGAAATATTACTGGAACTATTTTCTAACATCCTAACACAACACTATGAGCAATGGTTTGGTGGCTGAATGTTGAACTTAGATCTTACTGTGTGTGTGTGTGTGTGTGTGTGTGTGTGTGTGTGTGTGTGTGTGTGTGTGTGTGTGTGTGTGTGTGTGTGTGTGTGTGTGTGTGTGTGTGTGTGTGTGTGTGTGTGTGTGTGTGTGTGTGTGTGTGTGTGTGTGTGTGTGTGTGTGTGTGTGTGTGTGTGTGTGTGTGTGTGTGTGTGTGTGTGTGTGTGTGTGTGCATTCGTTTACAGTATTTTTGTTTGACACTTGCAGTTGTTCTCTCAGTGTGTGTGTGTGTGTTTATCAGCGTGGACAGGCTGTAGACTGACGCCCATGCGAGGAAACCAGACACTGATGATACATTGATAGGAGGAGGGCTGTGAGAGTGTGGCTTGTATCCCAAATGGCACCATTGTCCCTATATAGTACACTACTTTTGCCCAGAGCCATATGGGCCCTGGTCAAAAGTAGTGCACTAAATAGGGGGCTCTGGTCAAAACTAGTGCACTACATTGGGAAGAGGGTACCATTTGGAACAAGGCCTGTGTATCAATTGCTGGGGTGATGAAACTTGATATCTGGGGGTTGCACTGGTCCATTGTTCATCATGCAGACAGTTCTGGGCAGCTATATGGGCTACAATGGGTGTGGGGCTCTGTAGTGAGTCAAGCCCTGAAATCTTAAGTGGGTTATGATGCGATACAATCAAATTCCAACCATATATTATAATTGGAATGAAAAATGCTATTTTAAAGATAATTTCCTATTTTCATGGGAGTTTATCTTGCTTAGAATATATTTGTGAATTAATGAACTCTTTTGGTGAGGTCTGCTTTGTATTTCATCTTATGAAATTATATTTACTTTGCCTATTTCCCTTATTGTTCCATGAACTGTTTTCTTTATATCTACCTGATAATCTGTTGGTTGATATTGAGTCAAGTGGTTTATATTGTGTTCATGTTAGCTCTGAAACATTTAGCCTTTTTATTTGCATTTAGCTCATACATTTGTGGTTGAGTGTGCTAAGGGATAGTTTGCGTCAAAAACTAGAAAACATGCTCAACTCATTGCAGTTTTTGCTCTGTACTGAACGCGCTCTTCTCTTGAAAACTTGACTGCTGGTGTGCACTGTATTAGCAGTGGACTAATGAACAAAATACCAAAAGACAGTTTTTCAGTAAAGTGATCCTTTAACAGTACTGCTTCTCAGTCTCACAGATGCAGTGTATTTTGTGGTATGGCTGACTGCTGAGTGAGCGCTGAAATGGGAAGTGTATCTGACTCTGGCTGACAGATGTGCAAAGTCCATGTTTTCTGTTGCACTGACGCTAGCACAGTTGTACTCTGTAATTTAAGGTGACTGGAACACACATATATACAAACAAACAAACACACACACACACACACACACACACACACACACACACACACACACACACACACACACACACACACACACACACACACACACACACACACACACACACACACACACACACACACACACACACACACACACACACACACACACACACACACACACACACACACTGACTCTTCTCATTGACAGTGCTGTCGCCAGATGTGTAGAGTGAATGTTATTGTCATGGACAGAGCACTTATGAAAGAGACAGGCCTTCACAGATACACAGCCAGCAAAGGGGAAGAACAATGTTCAACATTGAGTACAAAGAACAGTAGGCAATGTTTGAGTATTCTTCTCAGTAAAGCACGCATACCGGTATATAGCTATATTCCTCTGACTACCATGGAGAAGAGCTGCAGTATATTGAGCATTCGGAACATTCCCTGAACTGCTAGGGGTCAATATTGCCCATCAGGCACAAACATGGCTGCCATGGCATTATGTAACAACATCTAACAGCATCGGGATGCCTTTTGGTTTAAACCGCAATGACCAAAGCCTCTATCTATAGCTGTGGGTGGGAGATGGTCTTAATATACTTGTGGGTGGGAGGATGAGAGAGATCTGTACCATCCCCCTTCCCCTCCCGATATCTCCATGATCTCTCATCATCCCATCCCTACTGCGTGGGCCCAGTGGATGCTTTAGATTTGTGTGTGTCCACGCACAGAGTGGGGGTGGGGGACTTAACGCACCCTTTCCAACAAACACACATTGAACCGACAAATCCCTCTCAACAAAGAGAGATTGAGATGAAAACAATGAAAATAATAAAATCACTTCAGTTAGTGTGCAACAGATGAAAAATACATTCATTGGTAACAAAACATACCAGAATTCTCAGCAACACAAGTAAACTGTATTTGTGTCATACTTCCACTATGAAAGTACTCCTGAGCAAGACAAAGAATACTTATAGAACCTCTAGATAAGAAAACTGTCACCTGAAAATAGCTAACCGCTGGAGGATAAGACGGAACAAAGATATTCAAGATAAAGAAACAAAATATTTTAAAAAATGGATAGCCAAAATTAGGATTATCCTGACGATTAAGAAACAATTTCAACATAATAGATTTTAAAGGGTCAATTAGCAGTTGATTGTCCCTTTAAACAGATGCCTCAAGTCCTCAATTGGCAGCTTCATTAAATAGTACCCACAAAATACCAGTCTCAAGGTCAACAGTGAAGAGCCGACTCCAGGATGCTGACCTTCTAGGCAAAGTTCCTCTCTCCAGTGTCTGTGTTCTTTTGCCCATCTTAGTCTTTTATTTTTATTGGCCAGTCTGAGATATGGCTTTTTCTTTGCAACTCTGCCTAAAAGGCCAGCATCCCAGAGTCACCTCTTCACTGTTGACGTTGAGACTGGTGTTTTGCGGGTTTCTCAAACTAGACACGAATGTATTTGTCCTCTTGCTCAGTTGTGCACCTCTCTTTCTACTCTCGTTAGAGACAGTCTGCGCTGTCCTGTGAAGGGAGTAGTGCACAGCGTTGTAAAAGATATTCAGTTTCTTGGCAATAGCCTTCATTTCTCAGAACAAGAATAGACTGACGAGTTTCAGAAGAAAGTGCTTTGTTTTTGGCCATTTTGAGCCTGTAATCGAACCCACAAATTCTGATGCTCCAGATACTCAACTAGTCTAAAGGAGGACAGTTTTATTGCTTCTTTAACTAGGACAACAGTTTTCAGGTGTGCTAAAAGGGTTTTCTAATGATCAATTAGCCTTTGTAAAATTATAAACTTGGATTAGCTAACACAACGTGCCATTGGAACACAGGAGTGATGGTTGCTGATAATGGGCCTCTCTACGCCTATGTAGATATACCATAAAAAATCTGCCGTTTCCAGCTACAATAGTCATTTACAACATTAACTATGTCTACACTTGTCACGACTTGTTCGGGCGGAGTTTGGCGGTCGACGTCATCGTTCTTCTAGCCATCGCCGCTCCACCTTTCATTTTCCATTTGTTGTCTTGTTTTCCCTCACACCTGGTTCACAATTCCCTCATCAGACTAAATGTACATTACCCTCTGTTTCCCCCATCTCTGTGTGTGGAATTGTTCTTTGTGTAGGGTGTTACGCTACAGGCTGGCTTGCGCTAGGTTTGTTTCAAACCAAGGTTTGTTTGTTTTGTTTAATCCGGTTTATGTTACCGTGGTTGTGCTTTGTGCTGACTTGCCTGTGCCTTTGGGCCAGGGTGTATATTAAAGTCCTCCTGTTATCACCCATCTCTGCTCTCCTGTGCCTGACTTCTCGGCAAACCAGTCACACACCCCGTTACAGAATTCCACTCCTATCAATGGAGTCAGCAGTAGCGGGTGCCCCCGTTTTGGAGATAGAGGAGCGCGTCCAGGAACACGATGCCTCACCATCTCGGCGCTGTCATGGACTGTATCGTCCACAGGGAGTCCCTCCAGCGCCCCCACCAGCACAACAGGGGTCTCCACTACTCGCCTCCCCTGCACCCGGTCCCAGTGGGATGGGTCTCGCCCTTCCCAGGGAGTTTGATGAGATGGCGGCACACTGCCAGGGGTTCCATCTCCCAGCACCACCACTCCGTTGCCTATGGAGCCGGGGGTGCTGAACTCAGGGAGGCCGGAGGGGGGGGGGGGCTTTCACGTGCACCAACTGTGGCTGCAGAGGTCACACTGCCGGTCGGTGTCGGGTTGGTTCCTTTGGGGGTCGAGGCAGCAGGCAGAGCACTCTGGCGTCATCCCAGGTGAGCTTGCACCCTACTCACCCAGAGCCCTCTGTTGCCCACCTGTTTTTGCAGGCCAAATTTCATGAATTTTCCCCGCATTCCCAAAATAAGGCGCTCGTCGATTCAGGCGTGGCAGAGCATTTGCCCATAGTTTAGTGATCCCCATTGTTCCAGTGGTTAGGCCCTTTCCAGTTCACGCGTTGGACAGTCGACCATTAGGGTCCGGCTTTATCAGGGAGGCTACCACTCCTTTGGTCATGGTGATGAAGGGGAGTCACAGGGAGAGAATCAGTCTCTTCCTCGTTGACTCTCCTGCGTTTCCCGTGGTGCTAGGCCTTCCCTGGTTAGCCTATCATGACCCCATGATCTCTAAGAAGGTGACTCAATTACCACCCCATTGTCGGCGATAAACCTCCAGGTGGACGCCGCACTTCCCAGGAGTCACGTGTATCCCCTGTCACAGGCAGAGACAGCAGCTATGGAGACATATGTTTCCGAATCCCTGCGTCAGGGGTACATTCGTTCCACCACTTCACCCATCTCTCCTCGAGTTTCTTTTTTGTGAAGGAGGGAGGTCTGCGCCCGTGTATTGACTATCGAGCCCTTAACCAGATCACTGTGAAGTACAGTTACCCGCTACCTCTCATAGCCACAGCGATTGAGTCAATGCACAGGGCGCTTACAACCCGGTGCGTATCCGGGAGGGAGACGAGTGGAAGACAGCATTCAGTACCACCTCAGGGCATTATGAGTACCTCGTCATGCCGTACGTGTTGATGAATGCTCTGGGCGTCTGTACATTCCGTCTGCTGTCCATGATCTATTGTGCACACACGTCACCCTTCTCTGGTCATCCAGGAATCGGTCGGACAGTGCGCTGTCTGAGTGGGAAGTACTGGTGGCCCACCTTGGCAAAGGACGTGAGGGTTTATGTTTCCTCCTGCTCGGTGTGCGCCCAGTGTAAGGCTCCTGCCCAGAGGTAAGCTACACCCCTTACCCATTCCACAATGGCCATCTGTCCGTCGATTTCCTCACCGATCTTCTTCCCTCACAGGGTAACTACACGATCCTGATAGTTGTGGACTGTTTTTCCAAGTCCTGCCAACTCCTCCCTCTGCCCGGTCTCCCTCCGGCCCTACAGACTGTGGAGGCCTTGTTTATACACGTCTTCCGGCACTACGGGGTGCCTGAGGATATAGTGTCTGATCGGGGTCCCCAGTTCACTCTGGAGGGCATTCATGGAACGTCTGGGCATCTCGATCAGCCTTACCTCGGGTTTTCAACCCGAGAGTAATGGGCAGGTGGAGAGAGTGAACCAGGATGTGTGTAGGTTTCTGCGGTCTTATTGCCAGGCCCGGCCCAGGGGAGTGGGTGGCGTTCGTGCCCTGGGCCGAGATGGCTCAGAACTCGATCCGTCACTCCTCCACTAACCTCTCTCCTTTCCTGTGCGTACTGGGGTACCAGCCGGTTCTGGCGCCTTGGCATCAGGGTCAGACCTAGGCTCCTGTGGTGGACGACTGGTTCAGGCGCGCGGAGGAGACCTTGGATGCCGCCCATGTTCACCTCCAGCGGGCCGTGCTGCGCCAGAAGGTGAGCGCAGACTGTCACCGCAGTGAGGCCCCAGTGTTCGCACCAGGGGACCGGGTCTGGCTCTTGACCCGAAACCTGCCCCTCCGCCTGCCCTGCCGGAAGCTGGGGCCGCGGTTTGTGGTGCCACTTAAAGTCCTGAGGAGACTGAACAAGGTTAGTATTAACCCCTCGTTCCACGTGTCTCTCCTCAGAGAGCTGGCCCACTCCAGGAGTCTGAGGTGCGGGTCACCCCGTTACAACACTGTATTTCTGATCAATTTTATGTTATTTTAATGGACAAAAAAAATAGCTTTTCTTTGAAAACCAGGGACATTTCTAAGTGACCCCAAACTTTTGAACGTATCTGTCTCGTCTGTCCCGTCTGTCCGTCCGTCCTATACCCTTTACTCAGTACTTTCTTGCAGCACCTTTTACAACATTGATTATTCTTGGGTATGACGCTACAAGCTGGGAACACCTGTATTTGAGGAGTTTCTCCTATTCCCTGCAGATCATCTCAAGCTCGTTCCGGTTGGATGGGGAGCGTCACCGCCCCGCTATTTTCCAGTCTCTCCAGAGATGTTCGATTGGGTTCTAGTCCGGGCTCTGGGTGGGCCACTCCAGGACATTCAAAGACTTGTCCCAAAGCCACTCCCGTGTTGTCTCGGCTGTGTGCTTAAGGTCGTTGTCCTGTTGAAAGGTCAACCATCGCCCCAGTCTGAGGACCTGAGCGTTCTGGAGCAGGTTTTCGTCAAATTTCTCTCTGTACTTTGCTCCGTTCATCTTTCCCTCGATTCTGACTAGTCTCCCAGTCCATGCCTCTGAAAAACATCCCCCCAGCATGATGCTGCCTCTACCATGCCTCCAGACATGACGCTTGGCAGTCAGTTCAAAGAATTCAAACTTGTTTTCATCAGACCAGAGAATCTTGTTTCTCATGGTCTGAGAGTCTTTAGGTGCTATTTGACAAAGTCCAAGCGGGCTGTCATGTGCCTTTTACTGAGTAGTTGCTTCCGTCTGGCCACTCTACCATAAAGGCCTGATTGATGGACTGCTGCAGAGATGGTTGTCCGTCTGGAAGGTTATCCCATCTCCACAGAGGAACTCTGGACCTCTGTCAGAGTGACCATCAGGTTCCTGGTCACCTCCCTGACCAAGGCCCTTCTCCCCCGGTTGCGCAGTTGGGCTGAGTCTTGGTGGTTCAAACTTCTTCCATTTTAAGAATGATGGAGGCCACTGTGTTCTTGGGGACCTTCAATGCTGCAGAAATGTTTTGGTACCCTTCCCCAGATCTGTGCCTCAACAAAATGTCTTGGAGCTCTACAGACAATTCCTTTGACCTCATGCTTGGTTTGTGCTCTGACATGCACTGTCAACTGTGGGACCTTATATAGACAAGTGTGTGCCTTTCCAAATCATGTCCAATCAATTGATTTACCACAGGTGGACTCTAATCAAGTTGTACAAACATCTCAAGGATGATCAATGGAAATTGGATGCACCTGAGCTCAATTTCGAATCTCATAGCAAATGATCTGAGTACTTATGTATTTCAGTTTTTCATTTTGTAAACATTTCTAAAAACTTATTTTTGCTTTGTTATTGTTCGGTATTTTGTGAAGATTACTGAAGTTTTTTTATTTTTACTCCAAACCGGCTGCGCACTTGCGCTATTGTGCAAAAATGTATTTTGTCCCCCTACACCAAACGAGATCACGACACGCAGGTTAATATATCAAAACAAACTCTGAACCGATGACATTAATTTGGGGACAGGTCAAAAAGCATTAAACATTTAGGGCAATTTAGCTAGTTAGCTTGCACTTGCTAGCTAATTTGTCCTATTTAGCTAGCTTGCTTTTACTAGATCATTTGTCCTGGGATATACACATTGAGTTGTAATTTTACCTGAAATGCACAAGGTCCTCTACTCCGACAATTAATCCACACATAAAACGGTCAACCGAATCGTTTCTAGTCATCTCTCCTCCCAGGCTTTTTCATCTTTGAACTTATATGGTGATTGGCATCTAAACTTTCATAGTATTACCACGACAGCCGGCAAAATATTTTGTCTTCCAATCCCCCACGTGGGTATAACCAATGAGGAGATGGCACGTGGGTACCTGCTTCTATAAACCAAAGAGGAGATGGGAGAGACAGGACTTGCAGCGCGATCTGCGTCAGAAATAGGAATGACTTCATTTTTGCCCTTGGCAACGCAGACGCTCATTGGCGCGCGTGAGCAGTGTGGGTGCAATAATTGAATAACATGGATTTCTACATTTGTTTTGCAACGCTCGCACACACGACGTGTCCGGTCTGGTCAGCATGTAAGGCTGTAACATAACAAAATGTGGAAAAAGTCAAGGGATCTGCATACTTTCCGAAGGCACTGTATATATTAAGTTGTATTCTTCAAGAATCAATGGGTACATATCATTACATATTTTTTTTTTTAAATAATGTAGCAATTGCAGATTGCCCCTTTATGGATTAATTATGTACAGTTGAAAACAGAAGTTTACATACACTTAGGTTGGAGTCATTAAAACTCGTTTTTCAACCACTCCACAAATATCTTGTTAACAAACTATAGTTTGGCAAGTCGGTTAGGACATCTACTTTGTGTATGACACAAGTAATCTTTCAAGCAATTGTTTACAGACAGATTATTTCACTAAAATTCACTGTATCACAATTCCAGTGGGTCAGAAGTTTACATACACTAAGTTGACTGTGCCTTTAAACAGCTTGGAAAATTCCAGAAAATGATGTTGTGGCTTTAGAAGCTTCTGATAGGCGAATTGACATAATTTAAGTCAATTGGAGGTGTACCTGTGGATGTATTTCAATGTCTACCTTCAAACTCAGTGCCTCTTTGCTTGACATCATGGGGAAATCAAAAGAAATCAGCCAAGATATTTTTGTAGACCTCCACACGTCTGGTTCATCCTTGGGAACAATTTCCAAAAGCCTGAAGGTACCATGTTCATCTGTACAAACAATAGTACGCAAGTATAAACACCATGGGACCACGCAGCCGTCATACCGCTCAGGAAGGAGACTCGTTCTGTCTCCTGGAGATGAATGTACTTTGGTGTGAAAAATGCAAATCAATCCCAGAACAACAGCAAAGGACCTTGTGAAGATGCTGGAGGAAACAGGTACAAAAGTATCTATATCCACAGTACAACGAGTCCTACATCGACATAACCTGAAAGGCCGCTCGGCAAGGAAGAAGCCACTACTCCACAACCGCCATAAAAAAAGCCAGACTACGGTTTGCAACTGCACATGGGGACACAGATCGTACTTTTTGGAGAAATGTCCTCTGGCCATAATGACCATCAATATGTTTGGAGGAAAAAGGGTGAGGATTGCAAGCTGAAGATCACCATCCCAATTGTGAACACTGGGGTGGCAGCATCATGTGGGGGTGGGGGTGCTTTGCTGCAGGAGGGACTGATGCACTTCAGAAAATAGATGGCATCATGACGGAGGAACATTTTTGGATATATTGAAGCAACATCTCAAGACATCAGTCAGGAAGTTAAAGCTTGGTCGCAATTGGTCTTCCAGGTGGACAATGACCCAGGCATACTTCCAAAGTTGTGGCAAACTGGCTTAAGAACAACAAAGTCAAGGTATTGGAGTGGCCATCACAGAGCCCTGACCTCAATCCTATAGAAAGTTTGTGGGCAGAACTGAAAAAGTGTGTGTGAGCAAGGAGGCCTACAAAACTGATTCAGTTGCACCAGCTCTGTCAGGAGGGATGGGCCAAAATTCACCCAACCTATTGTGGTAAGCTTGTCGAAGGCTACCTGAAACGTTTGACACAAGTTAAACAATTTAAAGGCAATGTTTCCAAATACTTATTGAGTGTATGTACATTTCTGACCCACTGGGAATGTGATGAAAGAAATAAAAGCTGAAATAAATAACTCTCTACTATTCTGACATTTCACATTCTTAAAATAAAGTTATGATCCTAACTGACCTAAAACAAAATTTTTACGAGGATTAAATGTCAGGAATTGTGAAAACTGAGTTTAAATGTATTTGGCTAAGGTATATGTAAACTTCCGACTTCAACTGTATGGTATTCGCACTATGGATTCTATAGTCACTGATAATAGTGGTAGATGCCTCAATCAGATTATATCTTTGATGTCTGCCTCACAAACTGCCTAAATGTTAACTGGCTAGAATAATTCAATGAAAAATACCCGATATGGTGGTTAGATTTGTATGCTCTAATTGCTCTGATAAGTGGTCTCCTGTTAATGGTAGGTCATTTCTAGTTGTGTATACTGTCCAATTCATCTGAATGATAAGTGCTTTGTGCTAGTTGTTGATCTACAACAGTGCCGATGTTTCAGGATTGATGTAGTCTTCATGGACTGTTGTCATTTTCATTTTCCATTTAATTTTAGACGAATGCTATAATTTAGCTTTGTTGCCTTCCATTGAACAATACTTGTATTCCCCATTTAAGACTCATCTTAAATCAAATAAATACTCACAGAAATTGCAGTTATTTCAACCTACACTATAACTGCGTCACACATGGCACCCTATTTCCTATGGTTGCACTACTTTTGACCCTATGTGCCCTGGTTAAAAGTATTGCACTATATAGGGAATAGGGTGTCATTTGGGATGCACACCGTATGATGGGAGGACTTTAATGTCAGTCATTAAGTCCACGATGTCCTTTTGTTATTATGGTGATTTCAAAGCCCTTTTACTCCGGTCGTTGCTCAGTAACAAAGTGCACAGCATTTATGTTCCTTGTTTGTGTGGCCAGTCTAGCCATTGATAATATGTATCCCAGCCAGGTGAAGTGTATGTGCGTGTTCTGTGCATGCGTGTTTGTATGTGTGTTCAGAATTTGACACTGCTAATAAACCTAAGCAATTAAAAACCTGTTAGGATTCCCCTTTGGAACTCTCCTAACACACACTCTCTACAGTTCTGAAATGAATCTCTTCACTCACTGAAAACAAGCCCTGTGTCTGTCTACAGTCTCAGACAGTTAGCTGAGGTGTTAGCATGCTGCTAATGCTACTAGTGATTTCATTATGGAGCGTTGGGCCCCCTGCTCTAACCTGTTGTGTGTGTGTGTGTGTGTGTGTGTGTGTGTGTGTGTGTGTGTGTGTGTGTGTGTGTGTGTGTGTGTGTGTGTGTGTGTGTGTGTGTGTGTGTGTGTGTGTGTGTGTGTGTGTGTGTGTGTGTGTGTGTGTGTGTGTGTGTGTGTGTGTGTGACTGTGTGTTTGTGTCCCTCTCACGCTCTGGTTTACGTTTAGAAAATTTGGCCGGCGTCACCGTTGTGATGGTGTGACAAGGCAGTTTGTGTTGTTCCCATAGAGAGATGGAGAGAGATAGGGAGCATAGGGGGAAACAGCTGAGGTCAGTGCTCTGGAAAGAGCTGTGGGATGGAAAGGGTAGCAGAGCTGAGCGGAGTATTGACGTTATTGGCCAAAACGAGACAGGGCTGCACACCGACACTGCTTTCCATTGAGACTGGTGAGTGGTATATATTATTGATTAATTTTATATTGGAGTTTGGACTGTGGTCCAATACTTCTTCTCTTCCCTTTATGTATTGTGGGTCAAACACATAGACTGTAAAAAAAATAGGTCAAACAAGATTGGATAGATTGAAACTGGAGTTTCTAGTTAAGCGGCTTTCACATTTTTCCAATCATGTCAGATCTGATATTATTTGAAGCAAGGAAGAAATTTAGACTTTATAAACTATTCAAACAGGGTTTTGGCCTATATTTGCAGTATAAGTAATGTAACTGAACTGGGTGTGTTAATTTTGAGAGGTTGAGAGTTGGCATAAGCCTACTGTAACACACAACCTTGCTCTGGGAGGCAAAAACACCCGTTTTCTTTTTTTGCGAGTATTCTTTCCAGCCCAGTGTCTTTGTGTCCAGGGGGGTGGGGTGAAGGGATGGGGGAGTCTACAGATGCCAAACGTCATGCAGACCTCCCTCTGAATGGGTTGAAGTAATCCTCAATCTGGCGTCTGGAAGAGGAGAGGGTGGACACATTTTAAAGATGCACGCACCCACGCACACACACACACACACACAGACAGAGCTCACAGCTGGAATGGTGAAATGGACTGACTGGGTGGTGTGGGTGCACAAGCATGGATGCACATGTACACAAACGTAATGCTTGGGAATTACCGTCCATGTTCCTGTTATATCCAAGCCAATCCTCCTACATCCCCTTTCCAGCGTCCTCACCTCCTCCACAATCCCTCTGATCTGCTTTTTTTTAAAATTCTCAGTAAGGGACTAGTATCTAGTCTGTGATCTCTCTGTAGTCTCTGGTTCTCCTCACTCTGTTGTGGTTTCACAGAACTTGTTTATTCCGTAGCAGCCCTATCTCCTAGCAGATGCACACAGACAAATGACACAATGTGATTGCACTGACAATGAAAACATATATCCATAAGCCCTTCTGCTATTGGCTAAAATGTTGTTTGCTGATAGACTAACTGGCCATATTCTCTTGATTAGATTTAGTTTCATGCTGCTAATAAGTTGTTATTGAAATCTTCTCATCTGCTTTGTGTTCTTTCCCCCTCGGTAAGAGTCATTATGATTTGATTCGTGTAGTGTGAAATTCTGAATCAGTGGCCTGAAATTACACACTACAATTAATTTTCCACTAGTTATGGCAATTATTATAAACGATATAGCTGTTGACGCTTGTTATGCTTTGCCTCCTGTGATTAAATTGCACCAATAATATATTTGTTTAACTGTAGTTTCATCAGCTTTGTTGGTTTGGTCATTGTTTTGTTTTGCATCCCAAATGGCACCTTATGGGCACTGGTCAAAAGTACTGCACAATATACAGAATAGCGTGCCATTTTGAGAGGCAACCTTGGGGTTTTATCCGCCATTTTAAAATAAATTACTGTAGAGACATTTCTTTCTTTTGATCTTCTTTGGAACTCAAACAAGGCTCAAACTAGATATGGTAATTTCCGTGTAAAACGTGGCATGTCAAATTGTACCAATGTGAAGTTCATAGGAGTGTTGTGACTGGTATCAGGAAACTAGGTATGTCGCAAGTCACGACTTCACAGGAGAACCGTTTGAACGTAAAAACATTTGTTTTGATCAAAATGCGTTTTTTTTTTGGCAAAAATGCCTTCTCGATATGTGAGCTTTCATGTGCCTTAATAACAAACTTTTATGCCATCTGTAAATACGAATACAGTTTTTAAATTACAAGCCAAAGGTTTAGCCAAAGAAAAACTCAGGAACCTTCCCGCTAGCCATGAATGGCTGAGATGATGAGTGGGCTGGACATGCCGAGAGATGAGTTTCAGATTGGTCTGCAATGTAGTATCTTGACTATAAAATGAGATGCTCGTTATGCGTAGGTAATCCTTTCTACTGCATTTTTTTTCAAACGATATAACATTAGCAATGGAGAACTGCAAATATGTTGCTACTGCTCTCAATAACATTGCTGCCTTGAATTTATCAGGCTCTCAAAGGTCAGTGGGGAAAAGTTGTAATGGATTACTTTCTGGAGAACGATCGTGCCATGCTGACTCTCTGACTATGAAAATGAATCAGACGATGAGGAAATCCCTGATTTAGGTAAAAAAAACATGTGCATTGAAGAAGACAGTGTAGAGTCTTCTGATGACAGTGATGGGGGAAGAAACGGCAATCAGCAGTGTTGTCACGGAAGAAGTTGACCGAGTTTTGAAATCAGTTGAATGTCTAGTAGAAGCAGAATATGATAAGGAGATTAATATAATTCTGCTGTTTGATTGCAAATGCATAAGGAGTCGAAAAGAGAACACAGAAGGCTGTTGTATAAAACACCTGTTTCCGGATTGTATCTTCAAACTAAGGGCAACCATGGCATCCGTGACAGAGAGGGAGAAAGATCTGATGATTCTTATGGCATTGCACATGGTCAGTGTGAACCAGAGTGACTTGACACAACGAGCCAAGCAGGCTGTGCAAACTAAACAGAAACGACACAGGACGTCTTTGCAGTCTGCCGTGAAGCTTTCATCCATGTATATGTACATGGCTACAGTTTCAGATATTATACATTTCTAATTTTGTCAGAAAGCTGTTTTCATTGGAGGTTAAAGCTTGCTGGCTTGCAAGCTAACATCGAACCCTAACCCTAACCCTAGTTCATTGTTTAGCTAGCTGACGTTAATGTTACATGTCTAAACAAAATACCCCAAGTTAAATCTTGCTGTTCGGTGTCTATATTTTGTAAAAATTAAGGCATATTTCAACCATTTTTTTTATAATATATTTTTTTAGGAATAAGCAAATGCTTTTGATTTCTGGTCAAACAGATGGAAAGGGAGTCTTAGAAAATCTCTACCAGAAAAAGTCTTAAAAGGTATTAGAAATACATCAAAACACAATTTTGAGGTAAAAAAACCCTTGGCAACTAATATCAACACTTTTCTTATATTTTGTTGGATACAGCCTTCTGTACATTTAAGAAACATTGCTTTGTGCCTCAATTCTGTCACCAAAAACCCACATATCTTTAAGATATTTTCTTTCCCTCATGAGAAGGGAGGATTGTCATGTTTTGTCTTATATTGTCTTGTCATTTTGCTTTTCCTTCTGTTCGTTTTCCCCCTGCTGGTCTTTTTAGGTTCGTTCCCTTTTTTCTCTCTCCCTTCCTCTCTCTCTTCTCTCTATTGTTCCGTTCCTGCTCCCAGCTGTTCCTATTCCCCTAATCAATCATTTAATCTTTCCACACCTGTTCCCTATCTTTTCCCCTGATTAGAGTCCCTATTTCTCCCCTTGTTTTCCGTTTCTGTCCTGTCGGATCCTTGTATATTGTTCACCGTGCTGTGTCTTTGTATCGCCCTGTCGTGTCGTGTTTC
The DNA here is from genome assembly GCF_021184085.1 of Oncorhynchus gorbuscha. NCBI lineage: Eukaryota > Metazoa > Chordata > Actinopteri > Salmoniformes > Salmonidae > Oncorhynchus > Oncorhynchus gorbuscha. The sequence goes on along the minus strand of NC_060196.1, from coordinate 18,525,511 downwards.
CCTCAGATGCTGCGTGGTGAGCAGGTGTCTGAGTCTGCTACGGTCAAGTGCCTTCCCGAGGCAACCTACAGTTTATGATCGAGTCTCCAGTCTGTTCTCGTCATTACGAGTGGAATTGTTTTTTATGCTTTATTTACCGCTCCGATTTGTCTAGGAGTATTGCATATTTCCGTTACTGGATTAAAGACTCTGTTTTCGCCAAGTCGCTTTTGGGTCCTCATTCACCTGCATAACAAGGATAATGAATGTTCACAGAAGTAACAAGTAAAGGTAAACCTGGAGTAGTGGCGAAGCGAGTTCTGTGCCATCTCGGCCCAGGGCACAAACGCCGCCCACTTCCCCGGCCGCTCCCCCCTGGCAATAGGAATGCAGAAACCTGCCCACATCCTGGTTTACTCTCTCCACCTGCCCATTACTCTCGGGTGAAACCCTGAAGTAAGGCTGATCCAGTCCCCCAGACGTTCCATGAACACCTTCCAGACCCTAGACGTGAATTGGGGACCTCGATCAGACACGATATTCTCAGGCACCCCGTAGTGCCGGAAGACGTGTGTAAACAAGGCCTCCGCAGTCTGTAGGGCTGTAGGGAAACCGGGCAGAGGGAGGAGACAACAGGACTTCGAGAACCGATCCACAACGACCAGGATATCGGTGTTACCCTGTGAGAGGTTGAGATCGGTTAGAAAATCCACCGACAGGTGCGACCAAGGCTGTTGTGGAATGGTTAAGGAGTGTAGCTTCCCTCTGGGCAGGTGTATAGGAGCCTTACACTGGGTGCGCCCCGAGCAGGAGGAAACATAAACCTTAGCCAAGGTAGGCCACCAGTACCTCCCGCTCAAACAGCGCACTGTCCAACCGATCCCAGGATGACCAGAGGGCACTGCGTTCATCCACCTCTGGCCTGCTCGCCTCCCTACCACTGAGGAAGTACAGTTCCCGCTCAGCCCAGTCTAAACTGTTCGCTGCTCTGGCCCCCCAATGGTGGAACAAACTCCCTCACGACGCCAGGACAGCGGAGTCAATCACCACCTTCCGGAGACACCTGAAACCCCACCTCTTTAAGGAATACCTAGGATAGGATAAGTAATCCTTCTCACCCCCCCCCTTTAAGATTTAGATGCACTATTGTAAAGTGACTGTTTCACTGGATGGCATAAGGTGAATGCACCAATTTGTAAGTCGCTCTGGATAAGAGCGTCTGCTAAATTACTTAAATGTAAATGTAAATGTAGGGTGACGTGTGGGCCCAATAGATTAACCGGTCACGAACAGCAGACGGGACGTACAGACGCCCAGCGGGACACTGGACGGGAGCGGGGTCTGCATTTAACGCCTGCTCAATGTCCGCGTAAAGCTCCCATACTACCGACGCCACCAGGCAGGAGGCGGGGAGTATGGGAGTGGGATCCATGGGCCGCTCCTCTGGGACAATGCGTCTGCCTTCACGTTCTGGGAGCCTGGTCTGTAGGAAAGGGTAAACACAAAATGGGTAAAAAACATGGCCCACCTTGCCTGGCGAGTGTTCAATCTCCTCGCTCCCTGGATGTACTCCAGATTGCGGTGGTCAGTCCAGATGTGAAAAGGGTGTTTAGCCCCCTCAAGCTAATGTCTCCATGCCTTCAAAGCCTTGACGACAGCCAACAGCTCCCGGTCCCCCACATCATAGTTTCGCTCCGCTGAGCTTCTTCTCTAAGAAGGCACAGAGGCGGAGCTTCGGTGGTGTACCCGAGCGCCGAGAGAGTACAGCTCCTATCCCAGCCTCGGACGCGTCCACCTCCACTATGAACGCCAAAGAGGGATCCGGATGGGCCAGCACGGGAGCCGAGGTACTCGTCTCCCTCTTGCACTCGTCTCCCTCCCGGATACGCACCAAGTTGTAAGCGCACCTGAGATCTAGTTTGGCGATGAAGCGTTCCCCGTGCATTGACTCAATCACTGTGGCTATGAGTGGTAGCGGGTAACTATACCTCACAGTGATCTGGTTCATACCCTGATTGTCAATACACGGGCGCAGACCTCCTTCCTTCTTTTTCACAAATAAGGAACTCGAGGAGGCGGGTGAAGTGGATGACCGAATGTTCCCCTGACGCAGGGATTCCATAGCCTCCATCTACGCCTGTGACAGGGGATACACGTGACTCCTGGGAATTGCAGCGTCTACCAGGAGATCTATCGCACAATCACCCTGTCGATGGGGTGGTAATTGAGTCGCCTTCTTTTTAGAGAAGGCAAAAGCCAAATCGGCATATTCAGGGGGAATGTGCACGGTGGAGACCTGGTCTGGACTTTCCACCGTAGTAGCACCAACGGAAACCCCTAAACACCTCCTCGAGCACTCTCGCGACCACCCCGTGAGAGCCCTCTGTGGCCAAGAAACAGTGGGGTTATGACAAGTTAACCAGGGAAGGCCTAGCACCACGGGAAACGCAGGAGAGTCAATGAGGAAGAGACTAATTCTCTCCTTGTGACCCCCCGCGTCAACATGCCTAAGAGGAGTGTAAATGTTCAGTGTAAATTGTTAAAAGTCGCCCTTGTGCAGAGTTGTATGGTTTGTTAAACTTTGCAATCAATGTTTTTGTTAGATTTTTTCACTTAAAATGTAAGACCAGAGACTCAACACAATTCCGTTACCATGGAATTGCCAATATCAAGCTATCCTAAAAATCCTTGCAGAAAAACATCATTATTTTGCAGTGCACGTTCTTGGCATTCCACATGCGCATTTTGGCACGGTTACTAATGTGTTTATGACTCTTCTGAGTTGTATAGTATTAGCAGCAAGAACTACTTTGAAAGCCAGATAATGTGTGCGTCCCAAATGACACCCCTATGGGCCCTGGTCAAAAGTAGTGCCCTGCACTATATAGGGAGTAGGTTACCATTTGGGACTGAGCTTTTGTGTGTAAAGCACTGGATTGGAACACTCGCCATCAGCATGCTACACTATGAGCCTGTGGCTATGGGTCAAGTTTGGTCGAGTGAGTTCTGATTCAGACCCAATAAAAGAGGAGAATCCTTTCGTTGAATACAGTCTTGTTAAGTGGATTGTTTTCTCTTCAACCCTGTTTTGGCTTTGCGTATGCTCTGTTTTTTGGAGGCATTAAGGTATAAGAATGTGTAGCAGCATAATGGTATTGGACAAAACACTTGTTCAGTCTTCTGTCTGCACTCCTTGGAAAAGAGACTTTCTTGTTGTGCTGGATCTCGACTTAAAATGTTGCATGCAATGAATTGGATATATGCTTGTGCAATTGTGCCCTTATTGGTGCAGTTCACGCAATTCACTTCTATAAAGGCCTTTCAAGTCTCTCTGTCCATCCATCCACACATAGGCCCACATGACCTGATTCTAATTTGTCTAGATGTCTACTAGCCTCCCAAGCATCCTGGTAATCATGCAGTGCTGTCCAGAGCTGTGGTCAAGTGGATAACACTCATGGCTAGTGCATGCCTCCTCACTGGAGACCAGGCTTCAATCCCGATCTACACCCTTTCCTCCTGTGTCTCGGTTTGCTATCTGAACTACAGATGAGAGGGAAATTCTAGCCTGAGTACCAGTCTGTTTGTTCCATCATGCCACTCCTTAGTATGACAAGGGCCAGGCTAGTGGAATTCCACTTCCCTTTTGAATCACAGTACTTAAGGACCTGCTCAATGAGGCGAGTGAGATGAAACCTGCCGTTTCATTACGCAAGAGCAGAGAGGGTGGTGTCACGACCCAGTTGTGTCCCCAATGGCATCCTATTCTCTATACAGTGCACTCCTTTTGAACAGGGGCCTTAGGGACTATAATAGAGAATAGGATGCCATTTGGGATGCAGCCCCAAGTCTACGCAGAAGGCTTGAATTGAGAATGAAGACTACGTTATTTTTGCCACATTTGCATACTGTCATGTTTCTGGATGCCCTCAGAATATTTTGTCATTCTAAACTGTCAAATGTTATCGGCTGTTATCTAGACAGAAGCCAGCAGCTTTGCCATATCTTAGTTAGTTTGTGATCAGATGAATTGCCTTGTCATTTCTAATGCTAGTACTACCTAACGAGTTGCTGTTACCTCAATTCCCCGCTGTCGTTGTTTAGAGTTGACATTTGCGCGTGTGTGTGTATGTCCGGGTGTGTCTACGAGTCACTGTCTGTCTGAGTGTTTATTTATTTGTGTGTGTGTGTGCATGCATGCATGTGCTATTGAGGCTGCCTTCTTGCACCCAAGGGGTGCAAGTTTTGGTTTTTGCCCTGGCATTACACAGCTGATTCAAAGCTTAATAATTAGTTGGTTATTTGAATCGGCCGTCTGGTGCAAAAAAAAACTAAAGTGCACCTGGACCGAGTTTGGGGGAACACTGCTCTAGTCTTGTTCACTCTCTGTAGTCTCTCTCTATCCTTCTATATCTTTTTCTCTTCTTTAATATCTCCCTGGCTTCCCCATGCCCTAATCAATGTTCATTCATCCCTGCGTCCCCCTTTCTTTTTCCCTACCTTTATCTCCATCTCCCTGTCTCTCTCTCTCTCTCAGCCTGTGCAGTGAGTCAGCAATATGGGTATACACACACATGCACACTGCTGCTCCCTTTGATCCTGTTAGCTTCTGCCTCATTGGTTGCTGAGCTGACCCACGCCGGCTTTTCCCTGTCTCATTGGTCACTCTTCAAGAGGCCAGCCAATCCGCTCCCTGCTGCTTGCTGATGCTGCTGCGTCCCTTTCCCAGGATCCTTTGCCAGCTCTTCTGCAGTGATCCAGCATTAACTTGAGAGAGCGGGAGGAAGGGAGGGATGGGGAGAGGGAGGGATATATAGGGTGAGTGGAAAACAGAGGGGAGAGAGAGGGAGACAGAAAGAGGGTGATGGGAAAAAGGAAAAGTGACAGTAAGAGGGAGGGAGGAAAGTGAGGGAGGGAGCGAGGGAGAGGGAAAGAGATGTAAGAGATTGATTGGCTACGAGTCCAGACATAGGTCTACACTGTTGGCTCTCACAATTAATCCTCCTCTCTCACTCTAACTCTCTGCTCTTGATATGTGTCGTCATCTCTTTTCAAGCTTAGCAGCTCTTTAAGCAGCTCATAATTTCTCTGCTCCCTGGACAGGAGTGTCTTTAGAGGGCACAAGCATGCGCTGTGTTTTAAGCCAAGGATGACTCAGCGATGGTAGGGCTCCTACAGAACGCGGTGGGTAGATGGCACGGTCTTGTGTTGGCACGGGTAGCTCTGGGTGGGTGACAGTGTCCCTTACTATATCGGCGTAGTGGTGACGCCTGTTGATTGCTGTGACTGAGTGTTTGGGATAGGGATTTTAGAGTGATTTATATAGTGTCTTAGCAATGTCATCACTTTTGGGCGATGCACTGTATATGCTGGAGTAATGGATTTATGGTTTTGTGTATTGATTTGATTGATTAGTATTGGGCATTTTCAAATAGGGTCATTGTTAATGCTGATTTCTACAGATATCTATCTATGTTTTCTCATGTAAGTTGCACTCGGATTCTCTGATTGGTCAAGATAATTTGACATCTTTAACAGAAATCTACCTTTTGTCATCTGTCATCAGTCGTCTGTTGCCTATGACACTCTGCTAGAAGCATATTGATGGATTAATCCATTTATTTAGTTGCATTTCACGTTGTCTTACATAAAGATTATGTAACGGCGAGACCTCCCTTTGTGAGATGACAGGAGTTGTGTATGTGTTCTGTCTGTGTTTGGTGTTGTCTTCGTTGTGTCTGTTGTGTTGTGTCTGAGTCTTGTTGTGTCTGTGCTGTGTCTGTGTCTGAAAGAAGGATTTGTGGAACAGTTTCATAATCATCTTTCATGCACTGCAAATCCACCTAGATATGCAGGGATGTTTAATGGAATTGATAAATCAGGGAAGGAGCCGGATTGTGTTTCATCAAATCTTCTATTTGATTGAAGGCTTTCGTTGTGCTGGGTTTGTGCTTGCATGTACCGGTTGATTTTTCAATGTACATTTTTTTATCAACAATACTGTGTTTTTTTTTAGATTCCCTTGAGATATTGAGTATTATGATTAAAAAAGCTGACGCACACCCCAAAAATATTCCTACATAACCTGGTTCAAGCATTCATTATGTAACCCTGAAGGAGGCGCTGCGTTGCCGAAACATTGGTTATTAGGTTTACCCCATTCAATTGTTGGAAGCATTTGATTACGAGTGGGCGAATCTCTTTCTTTGTTTGAGTGTTAAGGTGTCATAAATCTTCGGGGTTATCTCAATAGACTATGAACCATATTGTCATCCTCTTTAAGGTCCCGAGTCCCCACGTGTGGAGAGTGAACCCATAGTTGACCAAGGAAGTGAAAAGGACTGTGTAATGACGTAATACCAAAGCTTTCCAGATAAATCTAGCTTTAAAAAAAATCTCAATCCACCGCTTGGCTAAAACCCACGAAGCTTCAAGGGCCGCACAACCAAAGTTATGTAAATATTGTAGCTTAGCTAAGGTTGCGACAGACACTATGAAGGACTTGACTTCTGCTGTGTACTGTTGAGTAGTCAGCATTTAAGATTTAAGCAAACTATATGGAAAGGGTTAAACCAAGTGAAGGGGCTGACCTCTTCTCCATCCCGGTAGCCATGACAACGGTTTTCTTTTTTTCCTGTAAAGCTATTTTCTGGCACATACTGTACAAGATATCAGCGAGGGAGGGAGAGTCTCCCTCAGGGCCTTTTTCTACAAGCGGCAGAGGCGTCCTGTTTCTTTGCCTGTCCTAAATACAACCTGAGACAGCTAGCTAGTTGACACACATGTTTTGCTCACACTGAGACCACCCTGGCCTTGATGTTGATGGGACCGGACTGGACCAAATTCTAACCTATCATAGACACGTTTCACAAGATTGGATAGCATTGTACAGTGAGTAGAGCACAGTACAGTACTCAGTACAATCAGCACTCAACTCTGTCCTCAGTGGCATCACTAAGCTTCTACTGTATATGCGCTGCTTTGCTTTCACTTTGTTATCAAATATTCATAACTCAGTGCTTTTTCTGGAAACATCCACCTAGCATAGCACTGAAGCCATAGCAAAAAAATATATTTTGAGATCATCCAAGCCCCAAATTGAGTTATTGATCCTGGGTAGGGATGCCAGATGGCATTTGAGGGGTACTGACAAGGGCCAAGGCCCCGAAACCACAGTGGATCTTTTTTTTCTTTCTCTCCTTATTTTTCGGGGACGTTCTACTCTTCTGTGGCTAGTATCCGTAGCCAGAATTGCTTGGTCCCCAGTTGGCTCTACTGTTGCTATTCAGCTGGTGCCATTGCCTGAGATTGACCTCCTACCTGTCTTTTCCCCCCTACCAGCCATGGGTCATGTTTGCCTGGTCCCAAATCTGTTGGTGCTTTTGGTATGGCAATGTGGCAAGGTGGCACAAACGGGTCTGGGACCAGTTCCTGGGGTTCAGATCTGTTCCCCAAGCAACCAAAGCCACAGCGTCTGTGTCTCATTTGAAATGGGTGATTTAGCCAAAATGCTAAAAGGCTCATTTCTTTTGGATGGTCGTAGTTGTCAATCTGTATGCTTTTGTTTTATGTAAGTCATTGAGTGAGCAGTTAACTTCTTAGGTCTTATTCCATGTTCTTTGAGGGTGATTTTATTTAATAGACTTGTTAATGACTACTACTAAGCAGTACAATATTATAATGCCATTGTGTGTGATAGGGAGGCAGGGTAGCCTAGTGGACTAGTAACCGGAAGGTTGCAAGTTCAAATCCCCGAGCTGACAAGGTACAAATGTGTCGTTATGCCCTTGAACAGGCAGTTAACCCACTGTTCCTAGGCTGTCATTGAAAATGTGTACTTAACTGACTTGCCTAGTTAAATAAAAGATCAAATAAAAAAAATGGTTACGTCCTGATCTTTATAGGCCATATTGTGGGAAATATTATTTATTTATACATACTGATATGTGGACTATGTTGAGATGTTTTGCTTTTGCTGTGACAGAACTGTGATTTGTGTGTTTGGCATTTCCTGTCTCGGTGAGGGGCAGGATGGAAGAAAGCAAGCAGCTGACGTGTGTCTCCTCCTTTTACCTTTGTGTGTGTGTGTGTGTGTGTGTGTGTGTGTGTGTGTGTGTGTGTGTGTGTGTGTGTGTGTGTGTGTGTGTGTGTGTGTGTGTGTGTGTGTGTGTGTGTGTGTGTGTGTGTGTGTGTGTGTGTGTGTGTGTGTGTGTGTGTGTGTGTGTGTGTGTGCATATGCGTACTGATTGGAATTGCAAAAAAAATTGACACTTCTGTATGTGTGTGCGCATACCTCCAAAACCCTCTGTGTCGAAGTTTTAACATGGGCATCTGTGCGTATGTGTGTGAACCCCTCTAACCCTCCTCTCTCTGTCTTTCTGTAGGGTCCAGGGTGAGAGGAACAGGGAACTTTATGACAGAGTATTAGGATGGCCAGTGAAGGCTCCAGTAGCATCCCCAGCCCTGTGGTGCGACAGATCGACAAGCAGTTCCTGATCTGCAGCATATGCCTGGACCGCTACGACAACCCCAAAGTGCTGCCCTGCCTCCATACTTTCTGTGAGAGGTGAGGTGTGTGTGTGTGTGTGTGTGTGTGTGTGTGTGTGTGTGTGTGTGTGTGTGTGTGTGTGTGTGTGTGTGTGTGTGTGTGTGTGTGTGTGTGTGTGTGTGTGTGTGTGTGTGTGTGTGTGTGTGTGTGTGTGTGTGTGTGTGTGTGTGTGTGTGTGTGTGTGTGTGTGTGTGTGTGTGTGTGTGTGTGTGTGTGTGTGTGTGTGTGTGTGTGTGTGTGTGTGTGTGTGTGTGTGTGTGTGTGTGTGTGTGTGTGTGCGTGCGTGCGTGTGTGTGCACGCTGCCTGTCTCATTTTTGTTCAGTTTGGGAGAGTGCGTGAGCCTGATTGTCTTTGAGAGTGTGATTTATCGGTTAGCAAACGTGTGAATATTCTGCCAATTAAGGGTGATAGAAAGTGATGCTTGCTCATCACACATCCTTGGATTAAAGATGACCTAACCAAATATATATAAAGTGTCTCTCCTTTTGTCATGGATAGGGAACTTAGCTGAATATAGAAACTAAATACTGTAGCTTCACAAAATGGCTGTCTTTTCTGTGATTACATTTGGTCTGTCCATGTCACCCTCCTAGACTAGCTGCCTTTGTCCCTGAGAGAAGAAGGGAGAGCTCAGTGCCTGTCTCTGCCTGTATCATTGTTCTGTATAGCATCTAGAGCGTGACATTACTCAATTAGATTTGATGATGCTGTTGTACCAAGATGCTCTCGCTCTCTTTTGCTCGTTCTCTATCTTTTGCTTGTTTTCTCTCCCTATCGTTGTCTCTTTCTCCTTCTGTCTTTGTCTCTGATTGTAGACAGAGAGGGACTAGACTTCTCTCTGTCTTCTGTCTCTCAACTACCCTTCTTCTGTCTGTCTTCTCTCCCATCCTCTTTTTCCCCACTCTGTCCCTCTCTAGTCCCTCTCTGTCTAGTCTCTCTGTTCATTTTGGAGTCAGTATGGTGCAGGCAACGTGTGTGTGTGTGTGTGTGTGTGTGTGTGTGTGTGTGTGTGTGTGTGTGTGTGTGTGTGTGTGTGTGTGTGTGTGTGTGTGTGTGTGTGTGTGTGTGTGTGTGTGTGTGTGTGTGTGTGTGTGTGTGTGTGTGTGTGTGTGTGTGTGTGTGCGCGCTGGACAATAACATATTCAAATAGTTTTTGAGGGGCAGAAAACTTGAACTTGATTGACATGTTAGGTTCTTCTTCCATTTTTAATTCTGTGTTGACTTTGATGACCATCGGACAACTTAATAAATCAGTGATTAAACAGTGAATCAGCGTCTCTGTGAAAATTGTATATGACTAGATAGAATTAAATCAAACTAGCAATTCAATAGGCCATTTAAAGTTGTTTTTTATATATATATTTTGTGGGACCCTTTTCTGGGCTTTTGTTCTTCTCCCATAAATCAGGTACCTAAATGTTTTGCAGGATGCTTTTTTAAAATGTATTGCAGGATGCTATCTAGGGCTAGGCAGTGTGTGACTCTGAATCCCAACCCTTCATACAATGTGCTGTTGGTGTATGGTGGAAATAACCCTGTAGACTGCTACTACAACATTTTAGGAGTTGATCCTGTAAAAAAAAATGTTGTTTCCTGATTCAAGCAGAATATACTAGACGAGAGTCATAATAACATAGATGTATGATACATATGTCTGTTGTTGCATCCCAAATATCAACCTCTTCCCTATATAGGCAACTACTTTTGACCTGAGGCCATTTGGGATGCAGGCGTGTAGCCTGTGTTTTCTGTCATGACAGGTATTAGGGCTGTGGTGGTATAGAAATAGTCTAGAAACACTAAGTATATCCACATCTGACATTTAACTCCGTCCTTCTACCCGCCTCTCTCCTCTCCAGGTGCCTGCAGAACTACATCCCGGCCCACAGCCTGACGCTGTCGTGCCCCGTGTGCCGCCAGACGTCCATCCTGCCGGAGAAAGGCGTGGCGGCGCTGCAGAGCAACTTCTTCATCACCAACCTGATGGATGTGCTGCAGCGGCCCCCCAGCGACAGCTGCAGCCAGGAGAACGCCGTGTTGGAGACCATCAGCTCTGTGGCCACGGGACAACCGCTCTCCTGTCCCAACCACGTAGGAAATGTAGGATATAACAACAGACAGACTCTCTCTCTCTCACACACACAGATAATCATTTCCATCCATCAATGTCCATCTAACGTTATCCTCCTAGTAAATTATTCTACCGATAGGTCACCTTGAAATTACAGTGATGATCAAGGAATCCCACCAGGAAATTCCGTGACATTCATCTCTCTCTCTCTCTCTCTCTCTCTCTCTCTCTCTCTCTCTCTCTCTCTCTCTCTCTCTCTCTCTCTCTCTCTCTCTCTCTCTCTCTCGTCACCATAGCAACAGGTTTATTTTTATGGGCTACTGGCATGGGGGCACTACCACACTGGCACTGAACTCCTAAGTGAGGATAATGACTTGCTTCAATGCTTGATACAGAGGTTTACAACAGGGTGTGATGTTTTGGGGAAGAAAGGATTTTAGATTACTTGTGTGGTGTTTTTTTGAATATAGTTAAGAGGAAATAAATAATAGGGTTAGTAAATATCTACAGTATTTTGTGCCCTCATATATTCTGGGAATATTTGGGGAGTGCTTTTGCACACCTGCACAGTATGCATTTGCAATCATGTCAGAGGGAGGGAAAGGGTAAGGAGAAAATGGATTCTCATACCGTACCTTGACCTTTGAACTCTTGCTTTGCTCTTGCCTAGGTGATGGAGTTCTACTGTCCACCGTGTGAGACCGCCATGTGCCAGGACTGTACGAGCGGCGAGCATGCCGAGCACCCCACTGTACCCCTCAAAGATGTGGTTGAGCAGCACAAGGCCTCACTGCAGGAACAGCTTGACGCCGTCAAAAACCGGTAGGGGCCAATACATACCCCTGGGGGACACCAAGACGTTATACGACATATTTACATCCATTTAAACAAATTACAACCAGAAAATAACCATTTAATAATAATTATGACATCCAATTGCACTGGACACAGTCAAAAAAAGGTAATGGCCCAACACACACCCCTGGGGAAAGTGGGTTAATATGGTTGTATTTGTACACAGAATTCATCATATGTTCTTCCCCAATTTGCACTAGTGTATTGAGTTTTCCTATTAGACTCAAAGTCCTTTATCTAACCAGTTTGGACCTTAGGCTTTGCCTCCGTAAAGTATTCAGACCCCTTAACTTTTTCCACATTTTGCTACATTACAACCTTATTCTAAAATGGATAAAATAAAACACTCCTCAGCAATCTACACATAATGACAAAGCAAAAACTGTTTTGGGGACATTTTTGCAAATGTATTAAAAATAAAAAACAGATACCTTATTTTTACAAGTATTCAGACCCTTTGCTATGAGACTTGAAATTGAGCTCAGATGCATCCTGTTTCCATTGATCATCCTTGAGATTTTACTGGAACTTGACTGGAGTCCACCTGTGGCAAATTCAATTGATTGGACATGATTTGGAAAGGCACACACCTGTCTATATAAGGTCCCACAGTTGACAGTGCATGTCAGCGCAAAAGCAAGCTACGAGGTCAAATTAATTGTCCGTAGAGCGTCAAGACAGGATTGTGTCGAGGCACAGATCAGGAAAAGGGTACCAAAACATTTCTGCAGTATTGAAGATCCCCAAGAACACAGTGACCTCCATCATTGTTAAATGGAAGAAGTTTGGAACCACCAAGACGCTTCCTAAAGCTGACCGCGAGGCCAAACTGCGTTATCAAGGAAGAAGGGACTTGGTCAGGGAGGTGACCAAGAACCTGATGGTCACTCTGACAGAGCTCCAGAGTTCCTCTGTGGAGATGGATGACACTTCCAGAAGGACAACCATCTCTACAACACTCCACCAATCAGGCTTTTATGGTAGATTGGCCAGACGGAAGCCACTCCTCAGTAAAAGGCACATGAATTTCCGCTTGGATTTGGCCAAAAGGCACCTAAAGACTCTCAGGCCATGAGAAAGAACATTATTCTGGAACCAAGATTTAACTCTTTGGCCTGAATGTCAAGCGTCACATCTGGAGGAAACCTGGCACCATCCCTACAGTGAAGCATGGTGGTGGCAGCATCATGCTGTTGGGATGTTTTTCAACAGCAGTAATTGGGAAACTAGTTAAGATCGAGGAACAGAGCAAAGTACACAGAGATCCTTGATGAAAACATGCTCCTGAGCGCTCAGAACCTCAGACTGGGGTGAAGAATCACCCTCCAACAGGACAACGACCCTAAGCACAAAGCCAAGACAACGCAGAGTGGCTTCAGGACAATGACCCTAAGCACAAAGCCAAGACAACGCAGAGTGGCTTCAGGACAACGACCCTAAGCACAAAGCCAAGACAACGCGGAGTGGCTTCGGGACAAGTCTCTACATGTTCTTGAGTGGTCCAGCCAGAGCCCGGACTTGAACCCGATCGGACATCTCTGGAGAGACCTGGAAATGAATGTGCAGTGACGCTCCCCATCCAACCTGATAGAGCTTGAGAAGATCTGCTGAGAAGAATGGAAGAAACTCACTAAATAGTGGTGTGCCAAGCTTGTAGTGTCATACCAGGAAACGCAAGGCTGTAATTGCTGCCAAAGGGTCTGAATGCTTATGTAAATGTGATATATTTTTTTTTTATTTATTAAAAAACATTTCTAAATAAACAAGTTTTGCTCTGTCATTAGGGGGTATTGTGTGTAGATTGATGAGGGACAATTTTAGAATAAGGCTGTAACCTAACAATGTGGAAAAAGTCAAGTGTGAATTCTTTCCAAAGGCACTGTATATGTATCAGAGGCAACCTAAGCATTATCCCCGATGGCCCAATAGTTTGAGGGACAATGCGCTCCATCCTTCAAAGTGATGTAGTCACAGTCAGCTAATTTTGACGTAAGACTGATCGCACCCACCCTCTGACTCCCTCCCTTTCTTCAGGCTGCCTGAAATCGACTCGGCCCTGCAGGTGCTGTCGGAGATCCTGCAGCAGCTGACCAATCAGAAGAGCTCCATCGAGGGGGACATCCACACCACGTTCGATGAGTTGCAGAAGACCCTGAACGTCCGCAAGAGTGTCCTGCTCATGGAGCTTGAGGTCAACTACGGCCTCAAGCAGAAGGTGAGGCCCCCAACATTTGATAAATGGGGGGGGGGGTTGTTGAGTGGGACATTTATTAGAACCTTTTCTTGTAGGTTTCTGATTTGTTTTGGCAATTTGTTTAGTGCACACAGTCAATATGATACGAAATTAGAGGCAGGTGGTCAATGAAGGTAAGTAGTTTAATGATTAGGAGATAAAGGAAATAGATTTCTAAACACGGGCATAGTTTTTAAACCAAGAATGAACAGCATTATACTCTGAATGTAAACAAGAAAAATAGTGAAAGTAGATGCTTTCACAATCTGAAAATGTAGTATTTATTGAAAGCAGTAGATGGTAATTTTACAACAACTGTTTTCTGATTCCAACGTGCCTTCCTAGAAACAGATCTCTATCCTAAAATATTAAATGAAACCTTTATTAATAAAGGATAAATAACATAGCAATATAAATAAAGTCCTCTGTTCGTTCTACTATCCCACACAGCAGCAGAGGCTCTGTTTACACTGCTTCTACTTTGCATGCCAGTGGCTCAGCTGTGGATCAGGCTGTTCTCTGAGAAATGATTAAATAAAACATGGTTTGGGGAGGGCTGGGAGGGAGGAGAGACTGACTGCCAGGGCAGAGAAGCTGATGCCCCACCCAGCCCAGAGAACCAATCAACCAGGCTGGCCTAGTGCCCAACGCCCTCCCCTTAGGGAGCAGAGCACCATCACATGGGAATGATTCACCAGTAGGACCTGCTGGCTAGAGCAGACAGAGTGCTGCACAAAGGAAGGGAGGACTTTAATCTTTCTGCCTTTTCCTATAGGGTGTGGACTGTGGACACTTTCTACTTTTCTATATCTAGGCTTTGGGGTTGTCATTGTGTTTATCTAGTTGGCAATTTAGGCTTTGAAAGTGCTGTATCTTTCTAGCTAGCAAGCTAGCTGAGCTGTTCATGTTTAAAGAGAGGGTGAGTCTTGAAAGCAGAGAAGGGTTGATAAAGTGGGTAGGTACAGTGGTGTAGGCTTCCACAGTGCACTGAGCTAAGTGAGTGTGCACTGTATCTACCTGCCCTTGGTACGTCCTCTTTCTCTATCTAGAACATCTTTGTGTTATTCTTGCAGAGTGTGAGTCTTATACAGTATGACACAAGGTTTGATATAGATAGTGGTGGAGAAAGTAGTTTTGGCTGGGGACTTTGAGAGCTCAATGGCTTCTCGTGTGGTCGAAGAGGATGAGTGTGATAGCCAGATGCAGGTGAGAGACAGTGAGACTGTGTGTGTGTGTGTGTGTGTGTGTGTGTGTGTGTGTGTGTGTGTGTGTGTGTGTGTGTGTGTGTGTGTGTGTGTGTGTGTGTGTGTGTGTGTGTGTGTGTGTGTGTGTGTGTGTGTGTGTGTGTGTGTGTGTGCGTGTGCGATGCTCAGTGTTTCAACCCAGCCCTGTAGCATTTCTGTGCTGTGGTGTTATGTTAACAAGTGATAACTTTGATAGTTTGTCGACCCTCTTTCATATGCCTATACCAGTGGATGTGTCAAAAGTCCACTTAGCTTAGTCTGCAATTCTATGTTTATTCTTGGTAATGGAAAATGTAGCTTTATTCTCAGTACAGCAAATTAACTGATATTCATGTGGCATGTGGACAGCTGTCTAAAACCAGATGTGTGTTTTCATTTGTTGTGTGTGCATTTTTCCAGTTCCCTGCTTGCAGTGTATATTTGCATGTGTCTGTGTGCACACATTTGTTAGGTGAATGTGTTTGTTGATCAGACGTTGGACAATGTTTGTCTATTTACATTGACAGATTGTATATATGTGTGTGTTGTCAGCCCCTCACACTGACAGATGTTTGCATGCCCACATGTGCATCTCCATTCACACCCACCTGACACCCTTCTACGCCCTCACCCTCTCTACTATCCCGCCTCCTCGCTCTTTTCCCCTCTCTACATTGTGTTTCTCCCAGGTGCTCCAAGCCCAGCTGGACACGTTATTCCAGGGCCAGGATGGCATCAACAGCAGCTGCAATTTCACCGAGCAGGCCCTGAGCCACGGCACCGAGGCCGAGGTCCTGCTCGTCAAGAAGCAGATGAGCGAGCGACTCAGCGAGTTGGCCAGCCGAGAGCTACCCCTACAGCCTGGGGAGAATGACCAGTTGGACTTCCTGGTGGAGACGGAGGGCCTCAAAAAGTCCATCCACAATCTGGGTACTATAGTTACAACGAATGCTGTGGCGTCTGAGACGGTGGCCACGGGCGAGGGCCTGAGGCAGTGCGTAGCGGGCCTGCCCACCTCTGTCACCATCACGACCAAGGACAAGGACGGTGAGCTGTGTAAGATGGGGAAAGCTAACATCACGGCGGAGATTGCCACGCCGGACGGCAGCGTGGGCGACGGTGAGATACTGGACAACAAGAACGGGACGTACGAGTATCTGTACACGGCGCCGAAAGAGGGTAGTTTGACGCTGTCGCTGCGTCTGTACGACCAGCATATTAAGGGGAGTCCCTTTAAGATTAAAGCGACAAAGTCGGCCGATGTGTCGCCCAGTACGGAGAGCGCTAAGAAGAGGTTGAAGTCACCGGGGAGTAGCCACGTCAAGCAGAAGGCCATCAAGAGGCCAGCCAGTATGTACAGCACGGGGAAGAGGAAAGAGAACCCCATCGAAGATGACCTCATTTTCAGGATCGGTAATGGTTGCCTTATCATTGGTGTTTTAACAGATTTAAAGGGAAGGTTCAACTAACACATTTAAAGGGACCGTTCACCTAATACATATGTTGTAGTGTTGTACGGTATAGGGTATACCGAAACATTTGTACTTTTTTGATACTAGAACATAAAAATCGGTTCGGTACTTGAATTTTGGTTACTTTCAGTACTTCTGTAAAAATGTGTTTCACGGATCAACTCTATCGCTTATATTGTGAGGCGCACACCGTGCCTGCTCCACTTACTCATTGATAGCCTGGACTTGGAGTCTGGACTGCATCATGTTAACTTCTGTGCAGAGTGGGGAGCTAACACACTTGAAAATTTTTTTATTTATTTTTTAATTTCACCTTTATTTAACCAGGTAGGCAAGTTGAGAACAAGTTCTCATTTACAATTGCGACCTGGCCAAGATAAAGCAAAGCAGTTCGACAGATACAACGACACAGAGTTACACATGGAGTAAAACAAACATACAGTCAATAATACAGTATAAACAAGTCTATATACAATGTGAGCAAATTAGGTGAGAAGGGGAGGTAAAGGCAAAAAAGGCCATGGTGGCAAAGTAAATACAATAGCAATATTGCACCCCATTATTTTTATTTCTACTTTGCAATGGAAGAATGTGCAAAGTAGAAATAAAAATAATGGGGTGCAAAGGAGCAAAATAAATAAATAAATAAAATACAGTTGGGAAAGAGGTAGTTGTTTGGGCTAAATTATAGGTGGGCTATGTACAGGTGCAGTAATCTGTAAGATGCTCTGACAGTTGGTGCTTAAAGCTAGTGAGGGAGATAAGTGTTTCCAGTTTCAGATATTTTTGTAGTTCGTTCCAGTCATTGGCAGCAGAGAACTGGAAGGAGAGGCGGCCAAAGAAATAATTGGTTTTGGGGGTGACTAGAGAGATATACCTGCTGGAGCGTGTGCTACAGGTGGGAGATGCTATGGTGACCAGCGAGCTGAGATAAGGGGGGACTTTACCTAGCAGGGTCTTATAGATGACATGGAGCCAGTGGGTTTGGCGGCGAGTATGAAGCGAGGGCCAGCCAACGAGAGCGTACAGGTCGCAATGGTGGGTAGTATATGGGGCTTTGGTGACAAAACGGATTGCACTGTGATAGACTGCATCCAATTTGTTGAGTAGGGTATTGGAGGCTATTTTGTAAATGACATCGCCAAAGGTCGAGGATTGGTAGGATGGTCAGTTTTACAAGGGTATGTTTGGCAGCATGAGTGAAGGATGCTTTGTTGCGAAATAGGAAGCCAATTCTTGATTTAACTTTGGATTGGAGATGTTTGATATGGGTCTGGAAGGAGAGTTTACAGTCTAACCAGACACCTAAGTATTTGTAGTTGTCCACGTATTCTAAGTCAGAGCCGTCCAGAGTAGTGATGTTGGACAGGCGGGTAGATGCAGGTAGCGATCGGTTGAAGAGCATGCATTTAGTTTTACTTGTATTTAAGAGCAATTGGAGGCCACGGAAGGAGAGTTGTATGGCATTGAAGCTTGCCTGGAGGGTTGTTAACACATTGTCCAAAGAAGGGCCGGAAGTATACAGAATGGTGTCGTCTGCGTAGAGGTGGATCAGGGACTCACCAGCAGCAAGAGCGACCTCATTGATGTATACAGAGAAGAGAGTTGGTCCAAGAATTGAACCCTGTGGCACCCCCATAGAGACTGCCAGAGGTCCGGACAGCAGACCCTCCGATTTGACACACTGAACTCTATCAGAGAAGTAGTTGGTGAACCAGGCGAGGCAATCATTTGAGAAACCAAGGCTGTCGAGTCTGCCGATGAGGATGTGGTGGTTGACAGAATCGAAAGCCTTGGCCAGATCAATGAATACGGCTGCACAGTAATGTTTCTTATCGATGGCGGTTAAGATATCGTTTAGGACCTTGAGCGTGGCTGAGGTGCACCCATGACCAGCTCTGAAACCAGATTGCATAGCAGAGAAGGTATGGTGAGATTCGAAATGGTCGGTAATCTGTTTGTTGACTTGGCTTTCGAAGACCTTAGAAAGGCATGGTAGGATAGATATAGGTCTGTAGCAGTTTGGGTCAAGAGTGTCCCCCCCTTTGAAGAGGGGGATGACCGCAGCTGATTTCCAATCTTTGGGAATCTCAGATGACACGAAAGAGAGGTTGAACAGGCTAGTAATAGGGGTGGCAACAATTTCGGCAGATAATTTTAGAAAGAAAGGGTCCAGATTGTCTAGCCCGGCTGATTTGTAGGGGTCCAGATTTTTCAGCTCTTTCAGAACATCAGCTGAATGGATTTGGGAGAAGGAGAAATGGGGAAGGCTTGGGCGAGTTGCTGTTGGGGGTGCAGTGCTGTTGACCGGGGTAGGAGTAGCCAGGTGGAAAGCATGGCCAGCCGTAGAAAAATGCTTATTGAAATTCTCAATTATGGTGGATTTATCAATGGTGACAGTGTTTCCTATCTTCAGTGCAGTGGGCAGCTGGGAGGAGGTGTTCTTATTCTCCATGGACTTTACAGTGTCCCAGAACTTTTTTGAGTTAGTGTTGCAGGAAGCAAATTTCTGCTTGAAAAAGCTAGCCTTGGCTTTTCTAACTGCCTGTGTATAACAGTTTCTAGCGTCCCTGAATAGCTGCATATCACGGGGGCTGTTCGATGCTAATGCAGAACGCCATAGGATGTTTTTGTGTTGGTTAAGGGCAGTCAGGTCTGGGGAGAACCAAGGGCTATATCTGTTCCTGGTTCTAAATTTCTTGAATGGGGCATGTTT
The DNA here is from genome assembly GCF_021184085.1 of Oncorhynchus gorbuscha. Taxonomy (NCBI): domain Eukaryota; kingdom Metazoa; phylum Chordata; class Actinopteri; order Salmoniformes; family Salmonidae; genus Oncorhynchus; species Oncorhynchus gorbuscha. The sequence goes on along the minus strand of NC_060196.1, from coordinate 18,506,413 downwards.
ATTTAAGATGGTTAGGAAGGTATTTAAAAAAAATATCCAGGCATCCTCATCCGGGATGAGATCAATATCCTTCCAGGATACCCCGGCCAGGTCGATTAGAAAGGCCTGCTCGCTGAAGTGTTTCAGGGAGCGTTTTACAGTGATGAGTGGAGGACGTTTGACCGCTGACCCATTACGGATGCAGGCAATGAGGCAGTGATCACTGAGATCTTGGTTGAAGACAGCAGAGGTGTATTTAGAGGGGAAGTTGGTTAGGGTGATCTATGAGGGATCTATGAGGGTGCCTGTGTTTAAGGCTTTGGGGGGGTACCTGGTAGGTTCATTGATAATTTGAGTGAGATTGAGGGCATCAAGTTTAGATTGTAGGATGGCTGGGGTGTTAAGCATGTTCCAGTTTAGGTCGCCTAGCAGCACGAGCTCTGAAGATAGATGGGGGGGCAATCAGTTCACATATGGTGTCCAGAGCACAGCTGGGGGCAGAGGGTGGTCTATAGCAGGCGGCAACAGTGAGATACTTGTTTTTAGAGAGGTGGATTTTCAAAAGTAGAAGTTCAAATTGTTTGGGTACAGACCTGGATAGTAGGACAGAACTCTGCAGGCTATCTTTGCAGTATTTTGCAACACCGCCCCCTTTGGCAGTTCTATCTTGTCTGAAAATGTTGTAATTTGGAATTAAAATTTAAGCCAGGATTCTAAGCCAGGATTCAGACACAGCTAGAACATCCGGGTTGGCAGAGTGTGCTAAAGCAGTGAATAGAACAAACTTAGGGAGGAGGCTTCTAATGTTAACATGCATGAAACCAAGGCTATTACGGTTACAGAAGTCATCAAAAGAGAGCGCCTGGGGAATAGGAGTGGAGCTAGGCACTGCAGGGCCTGGATTCACCTCTACATCGCCAGAGGAACATAGGAGGAGAAGAATAAGGGTACGGCTAAAAGCAATAAGAATTGGTCGTCTAGAACGTCTGGAACAGGGAGTAAAAGGAGGTTTCTGGGGGCGATAAAATAGCATCAAGGTATAATGTACAGACAAAGGTATGGTAGGATGTGAATATAGTGGAGGTAAACCTAGGTATTGAGTGATGAAGAGGGAGATATTGTCTCTAGAAACATCATTGAAACCAGGAGATGTCATTGCATGTGTGGGTGGCGGAACCAACAAACTGGACAATGTATAGTGAGCAGGACTAGAGGCTCTACAGTGAAACAACCCAACAAACACCAACCAGAACAGCAATGGACAAGACATATTGACACCAAGGAGAGGCATCCCTAGTCGAGTGATCAAAAGAGTCCAGTGAGTGGAGTGGTTGGTCTCGGGGTCAAGGCGATTTAGACAGCTAGCCAGGACATCGGTAGCAAGCTAGCATAGGATGGAGGTCTGTTGTTAGCCACCTCTTGCGTTCCGTCAGTAGATTAGTGGGGTTCTGTGTGGTAGAGGGGATTAGTCCAAATCACACAACAACAAAAATAAAATAAAAACAATAGATATAGTTATAGAGGCCCAAGAAGAAACATAATAATAATAATAAAAATAAATAAATTGTCCGATTGTCTATTCTGAGAGCAGCCGGTAAGACAGCTAACGTTTAGCAGGCCGCAGATGGGCGTTCAGGTAACGTCGCGACGGAGGAGCCAGCCAGATCTCCTTTGGGTAGATAACGTCGGCAGTCCAGTTGTGAAGGCCCGGTGGGGCTCCGCGTAGGCAGTAAAACGGGTCCTGATAGGTGACTGCAGCCCAGGAGTGATTGACGGAGCTCAGGAGTGATTGACGGAGCTGGCTAGCTCCGGAGTAATTGATGTTTGCTCCGGAATCGACGAGAGCAGATAGACACACGGATAGCAGCTAGCTAGCTGTGAGATCCGGGAATGAATGTCCAGAGAGCAGTTGAAATCCAAGGACATGGAGAGAAAAAATTGGTCCGGTATGTTCCGTTCCGAGCCGCGCCGTACAAAACTGGCGATAGATTTTCGAGCTAAAGGATAGCTGATGACCACAAACCGTGGTTAGCTGAATACTAACGATTTGCTAGTAAAGAAGCTAACTAGCTTCTGAACTAGCTTCTGATTAGCTTCTAGCTAGCTCCTGGCTAGCTTCTGGTTAGTTTCTGGCTAGCTTCTTGGAGTTTCTGGCTAGCTTCTGGCTAGCTTCTTGGAGGATTGCAGATTTGAGGTAAATAATACTTATTTATAAATATAATTGGTGAGGCGGGTTGCAGGAGAGTGTTTTGAAGATGAGTTGATGGAAAAAAAAATGTATGTGAAAAAAAGTTGTAAATATATATATATATACAGGACACGACAAGACGAGGACAAAAGACGTCTGAACTGATGTTGAAACTGTTAATTACTGTTCGCAAAACAATGTCCATACAGGCTAGATCACTTTACAATGCAAGGAGTCTTGGTAGCATCAAGCTTTGTAGGCTAACTTTCCTTGCTAGTTTACAGCGGAAGCAAACATCAATTTACTACCGTAGTACTTTATTTGTGATTTAATATGGAGACTGTAACGCAAAATGTACTGATTTGAAAGCTGATTGTCACCAAAAACTTTATTAATTCACTTAATTGGTCTCGTGTTGAGTATGCATTCACCTGTATTGTGAACAGGCCTAGGCTATGTTTACATTTGAGTAATTTAGCAGATGCTCTTATCCAGAGTGACTTACAGTAGTAGTGAGTGAATACATTTTCATACTGGTCCCACGTGGGACATCGAACCCACAACCCTGGCGTTGCAAGCGCCATACCAACTGAGCCACACGAGACCAAATTTACCCAGTTTATCAATAGAGATTTACCATTCAAATACATTATTACTGTTGATGTTATGTAGTTTGATTAGTAAAAGCAAAGTCCAATTGATTTTATGATTGTATAATTGATTTAACATTTTGATGTAAAAAAAAGAAGAAAAAATCCAAAGATGCCAAACAATTGAACAGAGCAGTTTTTCTGTCTCGATCAAGTGCCATTCTGTGGTGAAAATACCTTTTTTGCTGTGGTATCATTTTGGTGTTAAGTATTGTGAAGGTATCGAGTATCGCGATACTAAACCTGGTATTGGTATCAAAGTCAAAATTCTAGTACCATGACAACACGAATATGTTATGAATTACTAGTCAAAGTTTTTGTGTGGAATTGGGATAAAGTTACTCAAGAGAACTGACCAATGTAAGAATAATACAGTTCACTTTATCAAAAAAAATAATGTCAAAATGTTTTCACTTTGGAAACTCTTAATCTACACTCATAGGATGAATAAGCATTACGGGGGAATTTGACACTTGTTTATTTCATGCCTTCCAGGTACAAAGGGAAGAAACAAAGGGGAATTCACCAATCTACAGGGTGTGGCTGCCTCCTCAGTAGGCAAGGTGTTGATAGCAGACAGCAATAACCAGTGTGTTCAGGTAAGAGAACTGGCTGGAGAATGTCATTTCTAGCTCTATTTCATAGATTACTCATTAAACCCATGTAATTTATGCCACGCAGACCTTGACTGAATCCCAAATAGCACCCTATTCCTTAGTGCACTATTTTTGACCAAGGCCTGTTGAGCTAATGCTCAGGCATTACCAAGGCCTCAAGGGAAGGTTACCCGTCGCACAAATGTAAAAACATTTGGCTTCAAAAGAGAACTAGCTGTTGTTCAAGGTAGGATCAACAAGCACATTATGCTTCTTCTCTTCGCCTGAGGGAGATATCTGAGGGAATTGTGGGATGACTCCTCATCGCTATTGAACATAATTAGCTTGGTGAGACCGTGCACTTTGTCATCTCCATGGAGACCAACCATCAGCTGTCCGTCCTCCCTTTAATGCATTTGATTTGAAAAGGGCTGAGAATGTGTTCCATCAAATGAACATACAAGCACTTGTGTTTTGTGATTTTTCTTTTGTTTTGTTTTGTTGTTGTTGTAAATTTGCGTTGTTGATCTGTGGATTTACATGGCTTGAATACCAGATGAATAATGGAAATTGACAAAAAAAAAAAAAAATTGATTTATTTACCACAGCACACATTCATTTTTGAGTGAGCACATCCTTTGTTGTTTTATGTAATAAAGATTAGGCATGATAAAATAAGTTTCTACTGTAGTTAGACTCTTTCATTCAAATATTTTATCCCATTTACAGAACCAGTCAAAAGTTTGGACACCTACTCATTCAAAGGCTTTTATTTTTATTTCTATTGTAGAATAATAGTGAAGACATCAAAACTATGAAATAACACACATGGAATCATGTAGTAACCAAAAAGTGTTTAACAAATCAAAATATATTATATATTTTTACATTCTTCAAAGTAGCCACCATTTTCCTTGATGAAAATTTTGCACACCAGCTTCATGTGGAATGCTTTTCCAAAAGTCTTGAAAGAGTTTCCACATATGCTGAGCACTTGTTGGCTGCTATTCTTTTACTCTGCGATCCAACTCATCCCAAACCATCTCAATTTGGTTGAGGTCGGGGGATTGTGGAGGCCAGGTCATCTGCTGCAGCACTCAATCACTCTCCTTCTTGGTCAAATAGCCCTTTCACAGCCTGGAGGTGTGTTGGGTCATTGTCCTGTTGAGAAACAAATGATACTCCCACCATGCGCAAACCAGATGGGATGGCGTATCGCTGCAGAATGCTGTGGTAGTCATGCTGGTTAAGTGTGTCTTGAATTCTAAATAAATCACAGACCGTGTCACCAGCAAAGCACCATCACACCACCTCCTCCATGCTTCAAGGTGGGAACCACACATGTGGAGGTCATCCATTCACCTACTCTGTGTATCACATAGACATGGCGGTTGGAATAAAAAATCTCAAATTTGGACTCATCAGACCAAAGGACAGATCTAACCGGTCTAATGTCCAATGTCCATTGCTCGTGTTTCTTGGCCAAAGCCTCTTCTTCTTTTTGGTGTCCTTTGGTAGGGCAATCTTTGCAGCATTTTGACAATGAAGGCCTGATTCATACAGTCTCCTCTGAATAGTTGATGTTGAGATGTCTGTTACTTGAACTCAGTGAAGAATTTCTTTTGGCTGCAACTTGAGTCTGGTAACTCTAATGAACTTATCTTATGCTACAGAGGTAACTCTGGGTCTTCCTTTCCTGTGGCGGTCCTCATGAAAGCCAGTTTTATCATAGCGTTTGATGGTTTTTGCGACTGCCCTTGAAGAAACTTTCAAAGTTATTGAAATTGTCCGCATTGACTGACCTCCATGTCTTAAAGTAATGACGGACTTTCGTTTCTCTTTGCTTATTTGAGCTGTTCTTGCCATAATATGGACTTAGCCCTATTTGGTAAAAGACCATCTTCTGCATACCTTGTCACTACACAACTGATTGGCGCAAACACATTAAGAAGGAAAGAACAAGGCACACCTGTTAATTGAAAGGCATTCCAGGTGACTCCCTCATAAAGCTGGTTGAGAGAATGCCAAGAGTGTGCAAAGCTGTCATTAAGGCAAAGGGTGGTTACTTTGACGAATCTCAAATATAAAATATATTTTGATTTTGTTCAACACATTTTTGGTTAGTACATGATTCAATATGTATTATTTCATCATTTTAATGTCTTCACTATTATTCTAATGTAGAAAATAGTAAAAATAAAGAAGTAGGTGTGTCCAAACTTTTGACTGGTTCTGTACATAACAGTGGTAGTTAGCATCTAGCTCAGGTCTGTTCAATTCCGGCCAAAACATTTGTTTTTTGTTTCTACCTGGTAGTTAATTGCACTCACCTGCTGTCAAAGGTCTGAATTAGTCCATGAATGGAGGAGAGGGTGAAAAACAAGTGTTTTGCCCGTACAGAAACTGAATTGAACAGCCCTGCATCTAGCTCATCTCTCTGAAGTCGTTCTACCTTGACCTAGTCACAGTGGTATCTTTTGACTGTGAGTTCTCACCAGAGCTCTTTTAGGTGTGTCTGAAGAGATTGTCTGAAGAATATTCTTCTGAAATAGACTGGATGAAAACAAGACTCGGTTAGGAGCTCTGACTGCTCAGATGTTTTGATTTGCTGTATATCGTGATGCTTTTGCAAATTTGAAAATATGGCAAACATACCAACTCTAACAATTCCAGTTCAATAATTGAAAAGTGTCATTTTATTTATCATATCAAACAGGATTTTCAAATGATTTCCTTAAAGGACTGAACAAAAAAGAGCCCTCACTATCCATTGATTTAAGTTTTATATTTCAAAGCATTTTGACAATCAGATTCAGGCCCGTGTTTCTTTTGCAGATCTTCTCTAACGACGGTCTGTTCAAGAGTCGCTTTGGGGTGCGTGGACGGTCTCCAGGGCAACTGCAGCGGCCCACAGGAGTGGCGGTCCACCCCAACGGTGACATCATCATAGCCGACTACGACAACAAGTGGGTTAGCATCTTCTCCAGCGACGGGAAGTTCAAAGTGAGTTCAAAATGTATACAATGCCGTCATTTATCCTGGAATCCACACTAGATATCGCTCTGTTCCACTTTACTGATTGAGTCTGGATCTGGAACCCTCAGTCTGGATTCGGACCTGAATTCGTTGAAATCGTTTGTGCTGCTTTCTAACCACCCCAATTGTCGTCCCAAATGCCTCTCAATTGGAGCAGGTCCAGACTTAATCATTGAAGTGAAAATATTGAAATGGAGGGCTATTCAGTTTGGATTCCGGTCTGTTCCGTCATGTCATCTAATAGCTGCTGTCAGAATTGCTTTATCCTAAGTGATGCTTTGCATGGCTGATGCTTCTGTAGCTCAGTTGGTAGAGCATGGCGCTTGTAATGCCAGGGTAGTGGGTTCGATTCCCGGGACCACCCATACGTAGAATGTATGCACACATGACTGTAAGTCGCTTTGGATAAAAGCGTCTGCTAAATGGCATATATTATTATTATTATATTACTGATAATGGAAAACTCAATGTGGGTATGCTTTCTGACTTGATTAGTCTTTTTCTACCCAGCAGCACCTGAAAAATAGGTTCCCATGCCACTATGAGACTTCAACGTTAGCCTGAAATGTCAACCTGAAACATGAACCTGTTTGCTATTTCTTTACATAAAATACCCAACAGAAATACTGGGGTATTATCCACTGTCCTTCCTGACTGTTCCTCTATCTCCCGCAGAATAAGATTGGCTCGGGCAAGCTGATGGGCCCCAAAGGCGTGTCGGTGGACAGGAACGGCCACGTCATCATCGTGGACAACAAGGCGTGTTGCGTCTTCATCTTCCAGCCCAACGGCAAGCTGGTCACCAAGTTTGGTAACCGCGGAAACGGCGACCGGCAGTTTGCAGGTACACTCAATGGTAATGGTGTTGCACTCCCCTCTCCACTCCCTGTCTTTTGCTCCCACCACCTGCATGCGGAATGAGGACTCCCCCAGGCAAGTGACCTTTAGGATGTGACCATGACCTTTTGAGCTATAACATTTTATTTGATCAAGAGGGACTTCCCGCATGCTCTTCCTAATATCTCGAAGCCCTTTTATTTTGTCAGTCTCGTGTGTGTGTGTGTGTGTGTGTGTGTGTGTGTGTGTGTGTGTGTGTGTGTGTGTGTGTGTGTGTGTGTGTGTGTGTGTGTGTGTGTGTGTGTGTGTGTGTGTGTGTGTGTTTCCATTCAATATTCAAATTTTCAATTAACCCAACCTTATCTTAAAGGGGCAATCAGCGGTTGCAACATCCATTTTTGGCCTTATAAATATGTACCCATTGATTCTTATAGAATATAAATTGCGCCTCATCAGCTTACTTGAACTGACATACCCCATCAGAACCCAAAATATAGCTTGTTTTACTACAATGTTTGTAAACAAAGTAAATATAAACAAATACCGGACAGCCTCAAAACACAATTGAAAACTATAAGTTTGTATTCATGGATATCCTTGCATCCATATCTCTGTCTTTGAATTTGAGAGCAGTTACATTTCTCCTGCCCCATCCCCCCTCTTTTTACAGAAACAGTGGTGGGGAGTACGCTTTGTAATTGTTTCAACTGCTGATTGCTGCTTTAAAGGTATGGGTTAACCTTACCTAAACGTGACAGAGTCCATCGTGTTTCCATTTTTGAAAAGAAATGCTTTATTGACGTTGCTTTGTTTTTTCTTCTTCTTCTGGAGTAATAGGCCTATATAATCACTTGTTATTCTTAATTCACATGACTAAAGGTTACATTTCTAAATACTGTCCACATGAAATCCAATAATTTAGATTTACCTGAATGGCAGCCATGAAGTACCCAGCAGGAGCAGCAGGCTGGTAGGAGATGATCACCGGGTTAGGGTTGGTCCTCTCCTTGTTTTGGTTCGTGAGGAACTCGACACCTTGTGCTGGGGCCACATATAGTGGCTTGGTGGCCACAAAGGACCTTTGCCTTGCTAGCACACATGACCATCCTCCTAAAGCATCTTACCAGTCCATGCCCAAGTGGGGACACTTCAGGCTGAGGAGTAAGTTTCACACAGCTCTATGTGCTACATTCACCCCTTAAACTTACTCAACAGCGACCCCAGCATTGACCTGAGCGCAACTGTAGATTCTAGTCACTAGGCACCACTGTAAAGGATATTACACTAGCTTAGCGAGTACCACTTCCTCCTGATTCGGCTCACACAGAGGCTCGAACCCAGGACCTCTGTCTTGCTAGCATACGTGACAGCTCTCCTGAAGCATCTTACCAGTCTGTGCCATGCGAAAAGCTCGCTATTCCGTGGCGCAACTGGGGCCACTTTAGGCTGAGGAGTAAGCACTACACTGTGCTACACTAGCAGCATTCTGTATTATTTTGTTACGGCTCTTTCAGAAGTCTCATTGGACGAAGGCATAGCCTTTAGACTGCCCATTCTCGTCACAAACCAGCTTGCTGGAGAGAATGTCTCCGAAGGCTGATTCTTAACAAACATATTTCCTACCCTGCTCTTTCTCAAGGATGGGTCACGCTGAGAGCACATGATCCGCATAGGTTTTACATGAATGCTTTCAAAGTTGCTCGTGTCCAGGGCATGCTCAGTATCAGCTGGGCTAAGAAAGTTGACATAAGTGCTTCTCAGTGAACGACTGGTGATTTGGTCCCTTGTAATACAAAACCGCGTCAGTCACCTCAGGATGAAGATCACCAAAGTAAAGGGGGGGGGCCCTGGGGTTTCTGGGCCCATTGGGAGCCATGTATAATGAAGCATACATTCTTGTGCTGTCCACGCTGGTTTGCTGGCAAATACTGCTGCTGGTGATGTAAAGTTGGGGCGAAAAAAATATTGAAAAGTTTGTTTTGGCTGTTGATAGTTGCTCAAGATAACAATGACCGGAAAATGAAAGAATCTCAGGTTTTGGAACCCCCGGAACCCCTCGTTGTGTATGTCATAACACAAGTCATGTTTGATACTTCAAGTCGATATTCGCGTCATAAGGAATTCCGCTCAACCACGCCCACAAATTGGGGAAAAGTATTTTCAATCGACCCCCATTGTAAAAGAGCCAACTTCGTAGATTTCTTTTGTTATACTAAAATAACAAACATGCCAAAAAGCTGCGATGTTATTCAATGTACCCGAGTTGCGCAGAAGTCTAAGGCACTGCATCGCAGTGGCTAGAGGTGTCACTACAGACCCGAGTTCGATCCCAGGCTGTGTCACAGCCGGTCGTGACTGGGAGACCCATGAGGCCGCGCACAATTGGCCCAGTGTTGTCTGGGTTAGGGCAGGGTTTGGCCGGCCGGGATGTCCTTGTCCCATCGTGCTCTAGCGACTCCTTGTGGCGGGCTGGGAGCATGCATTCTGACTTCGGTCGCCAGTTGTATGGTGTTTCTGACACATTGGTGTTTTCCGGGTTGAACCAGCAGTGTGTCAATAAGCAATGCGGCTTGGCAGGGTCTCGTTTTAAAGGATGCATGGTCCTTGACCTTCACCTCTTCTGAGTCCGTATGGGAGTTGCAGCGATGGGACAAGACTGTAACTACCAATTTGGATATCACGAAATTGGGGAGAAAAAGAGGTATAAAAATCCCAACCCAAGGTTTGCAATGCACCCACATAGGGAAATGGAGCCTGCGAGACGAGCCCTGTTCCTTCAGGGCAAATGGGAAATGTGGGGACCAGGTGTCCAAGTAGACTACACGTAGTTGTGTGTGGAAAACACTTATTCAGTACAGTCCGTTTGAAACTCCACTCTCTACTTGAAGCTGTATAGTCTGTTTGTTGTTGTTCTTGGCTAGCTTAATGTTCTGGTCGGTAGATAGCTAACACTCACGTGGCTGCTAGCACCATCATGAGGGAAGCCCTGCCATATTACACTTTTCTAAGTAGACAGAACGCTCAGGAGCAGACAGTGTTGAAAAGTAATCTTTAGACATGTACTTTTCTTACATGTTGTTTTGTAATTGACTAAAACAAGTAGACAACAAGGAAATAGCATTTGAAAAAAGTCAAGTTTTTGCTATGAGCCAATGGGGTAACCTAGGTAACCACAGGTTGTTTTCCCCACAGGCGGCCGTGACATTCGAATACCGAATGGGACTATCAAATATAATCTATCCAATACTTTCTTTATTGCATCATAGTCAGTTAGAATTCATGATTTACATAGTAAATGTAAGTAAGCTAATGAATCAAATGTGAAAACTGTAAAAAACAAACAAACAAAAAATCACAGTAGGCCTGAGCGTACACATAATTAGCAAATTACCTGTCAAAAACAACCATCTGAACAGCAGGACTCTCCAGTAGGGGAGAGTGGGGTAAGTTGAGACATTTTTGATATTCATCATCACTCCATCAAGGGAAATATAGTTTTCTTTCTAACAAAAACATCTACATATATTTCAGGATGTTAAGTATCCCTGGAAATAATCACAATTAATGTAAACATTACAGTTTTGAAAAAAAAATAAAGTGGTCTCTTGGCATAATTTGTTGTGCTTGCGGGACAGGGTAAGTTAAGCCGCCTACAAATGTTGTGTATTGAATGAAATATGAGACCGACCGACTTGATTCAGTGTCATGTAGCAAAATTTGAAATTGTGTTTTATATATTGGATAAAAGCAGAGAGACAGAGCTACGAAATGGTATATCATATACTGCATTTGAGGAACAATGGGAAAGTAATTCTGCTTTAAGTTGAGAAAATGGCCTTGGAATGTTTTGGTACCAACTGGAGACATCTTCTTTGCTCATTCACCATCGTTCACAACCTCTTAAGCTTTAGCATGACCCATCTCTTTATTACTCGCCCTAGCAGAGCTGGTTAGGCAAAGAAAAGCTGCGTTAGACAGGATTACCTACACATACTAAGCAGCTCAAATAGACAGAAGCGTGCTATATGGCGCTCGTAATATAAACATTTTATTCAGATGGCATACAAGTTTGTTATTCAGGCACATGAAAGTTCACAAAAAACGATTCAAATGACTCTACTGTAAAGTAGTGACCCGCGCCATGTGCCTAGTTTCCTGAAACTGGTCACATATTACAATTACCCTTTTAAAACCATTTCTCTTTATTTCCCAAACACAAAATTCAACACAATTACAATAGCTTCTTTGTCAAAAAATTAATTAAATAAAAAATGGGACCTTACCACTTTTTTCCCATATGGTTTCCTAGAAACAAGGGTGGCTCAACTTACCACACTCTTCACTATAGCTTTCCATTTCAGTTAAATACTTTTCTTTCATTTAACAATGTGTTAATGATTCCATAGTTTTATTATGCTATTTCGTTACAGTTTAACAGAGTAAAATGCATGCAGTGGAATCCGTTTCTACATATGTTTTGGCATGTCTTTCATAAACATCTCATATCAAATGATACATTGTTTTAAATCAAGACATGTTCAACTTTGTCGGCGGTGTCTTTAGTAGTTTTACTATATTTACATGTAGGCCGTGGTACATGGCAGCTGACGCATGTACACAGCACATAAAATGTATTAAACAAGGAAACAAAAACAGTATGTCAGGATAGGAGCTGAAGCAGTTTGTCTTGGTAGTATCAAACAATGTCTTGAGCGGTGGGAGGCCATTTAGCAGAGCACCTCGGCGTCCCTAGCGTCCGTAGCGTAGCCACTTGACTTTTGTAGCCATTCTCCCATACAAACAAGTAGCACCCACTTGGGTGATGCCCCGGCAGCTCATCACTACTCATCGGTAGTCCAGAGTGGGCTATTTACAATCCTCAAGCCTCTGCCATCACCCGCAAGCCATCTCCACTTTCGTCTGTTTCGTTGTTTACGTTGCCATAGGAGCAGGGTTAAATGCATTGTACTGTCTCTCTGTTTGATCCAGGTCCTCACTTTGCAGCAGTCAACCATAACAATGAGATAATTGTTACGGACTTCCATAATCATTCTGTGAAGGTAAGACCATCTCACCAATTACAATTGATTTGTTCCCTTGTGGAAAAAAGTATGTATATTTTCCCGTAAAAAGGATGTGCACCTTTTTATGAAAAAGGGATATAATAATAAATGATTTATTTCGCTTCTCTAGCGCTTTTCATGACAAAAAATTATCTTAAAGCACTTGAACAAGCTGTAAAATTGTGTGTATACTTATTACTATGAGATTATTAACAGAGCACCAGTCCAGTATTGAACAGCAATTGTATTCTAGGAAGACTTATGAGGCTCATAGTTATTTTAGCAATAACTCTATAAGACTAACATTTTAACAATACTAATTATTGGCTTATCTGAAGGTATGAATTATTTTGAGAATCAATTGGAGTTCTTTAACAGAATAACAAAGACAAACAAAATTTCTTTGAACAAATCAACATTTAATAACACTAATCTAAATATTTACAAACATAATGAGAATGATCATGAAAAGGTAGGAAATAGATTGGAAGACCTCGAGATCCTGAACATTAAAATATGTTCTCCTCAGTCTGGGATCAAAGTCTGTGGTGGCTTCTTGATGGTTCAGGCCGCATAGAGGAGAACAAAGGAAGAAGATGGTCTGTGTGTGCTTTCCCTGTTGAATTGAGGTACCTCCATCAGGTCGCTCCTTTGGTCCCGAGTTGGTGTCCTTATGTTTGTTGCTCTTCTCTGTTGGCTCCTTGCTTGAGTTGCAGAGGCTGTGCTCTAATTGTCTTATCCTTCTTTCCTTGAAGACGGTCAGCTTAAGGGTACCGTTCTGGCTACACTAGCTCTAAGTTGTATGTTTTCTCCTGAGCCTGTTTAGTGCGTGGGCACTTCCTTCCCACTGTATTTACTGGATTAGAGGTATTATTCCCGAAATATATACTTCCCCCCCCCTAAGTTATCAGTTACCGGTTCTGGCCATTAAAGGCAAAGGTCCAGAACTTATGGTCGGCCCGCTGGAGGTTTAGACCTTTTTCAGGAGCAGACCTTTTTTATAGTCCTGCTAGGTCACATGGTATCACCCCTAGGTGTCGAGCCATTTGTATGACCCATTGTCTTGGAGCTAAAGTATTTTGGGGGAGAAAACCTAAAGTTGGTTAAGGTCAATTCGACATTGTGTTCAGCGGCCTCCCGGGTGCCACCAGAGATTTTGGGTTCGAGCCTAAGCTCTGTCGTAGCCGCCCGCAAACGGGAGGCCCATGGGGCGGCGCACAATTGGCCCAGCATCGTCCGGGTTGGGGAGGGTTTGGCCGGTAGGGATATCCTTGTCTCATCGCGCACTAGCGACTCCAGGCGCAGTGCACGCTGACCAGGTCGCCAGGTTTACAGTGTTTCCTCCGACACATTGGTGTGGCTGGTGTGTGGTGTGGTGTGGCTGTTGCAGCGACGAGACAAGACTGTAACTACTACCAATTGGATACCACAAAATTGGGGAGAAAAAGCATTGTGTTCAGCATTGTTCAACATGACATTCAAACGACACATCGCTACAAACAAGAATCAAATAAAACTGCTATAGGATATAGTAGATCTGGACTATGATTTTTAGACAGTGTTGACTGTTTTGAGTGTTTCAAGCCTCCAACAGATGGAGCGACAGTCAAGATGGAATTGCATGTCTTAAGCAGAGAAAGGAGGTCAATGGGGGGGAGATGAGCAGGTCCTCCGGAGACTGGCAGGCAGACCGCACAGTTCACTCTGCATTGAAGGCATCTCACTCGCGCCTTGTCCCCCCCCCCCCCGCCCTCTGCCTGACTGCGATTTCTCCGTAGCCGTTGACTCTCAGGTCTTGTAGCGTAGAAAGAGATGTTTATTTTTGAGCTCTCCAGTCTCCATTCACTCAGGATATTATGATGACGGGCCGCTCATAACTTCGGAGGAAACCTCCCGAGCGGTGACGTCGTCACTGCCAGCTCGCCATGAATTAGTCCTCCTCATTGAGTCATGAGACCGTAGAAATAACAATGAAAAATAGAATGTATGGTAGCATCGCTAGCTAGCTATCATGAGACAGCTGATTTGCAATGAATTCATGGGCAGTAAACAAATAGACCTAATCCAGATGTAATATATAAACATTTGGCTATTCAACCCCCACCCCCCAAAAAAATTATTAGATTCCAACAAAAAACATGTAGAAATTATAAAATATTTACAAAATGTCCAGCGGCTCTCTGCCTAAGCAATTTCACAGCAACATGGCATCAATTGAACCAAAAGATGATGGTATGTACCTGTTTCTTTATATAAAAAGGGATTGTGTACCTTTCTGCAGGTGTTCAACCCTGAGGGGGAGTTTCTTCTGAAGTTTGGTTCCAACGGGGAGGGGAATGGCCAGTTCAACGCCCCTACGGGGGTGGCAGTGGACGTCAACGGGAACATCATCGTGGCAGACTGGGGCAATAGCCGAATACAGGTGAGGCCAAAGAGCATGGAAGTGAGACCAAGGTCAGGGAAGTGGGAGACCTTGGTTTGGTGTTAACTAAAATGTAAATGAAAAATGTTTCTTGTCCTCTAGCGTGCTCTTTAAAATATAATTTTATTATCCATTTTTTTTGTTAGATGTATTATATTTTCATCTAGAGTAGTCAGTTAGATTAGTGGTATTTCAAATGTATTTCTCTCTGCACTCTCTCTCTCTCTCTCTCTCTCTCTCTCTCTCTCTCCTCCCCCTCTTTCTCTCTCTCTCTCCTCCCCTGCTTTCTCTCTCTCTCCCCCTCTTTCTCTCTCTCCCTCTCTCAGGTGTTTGATGGCAGTGGTTCGTTCCTCTCCTACATCAACACATCGGCAGACCCTCTCTACGGTCCCCAGGGCCTGGCCCTCACCTCCGATGGCCATGTGGTGGTGGCTGACTCTGGGAACCACTGCTTCAAAGTCTACCGTTATCTGCAGTAGCCCTCGCACACTTAGTGTACACACAGACACACACACACACACTTATGCATACACACTCACATTCACAGATTCACACACACAAAGACTTGCACACACACACCATCCTCACTACGGAGTAATGGGTGGATTTGCACTCATCCACTTCACCCACTAATTCAATCCCACCATCCATCACAGTTCCATACAGAACCTCTCTCTAACAGTTAACCCTGACGTGTGCCTCTGTAGACTCCTTCATGAACTCTGACCTTTAAGCTTGTCCTCCACTGACCCCCTGGACTTCATAAGAGAAACCCTGCATTTTCCCAGAAACGTATTTTCTACTGTCGGCCATGGGGAAGAGGAAGAGGAAGAAGGAGAATCGGTCATGTGATGTAGGTGGGAGGGACTATGATTGAGATTTCTATGGATTGGAGGACGGAGATTTATTTGACTAGTTTCTGCCCCTGCCCCTAATGTGATATATAGAAGTAGTAGGGTGAAGTTGTCCCAAGATACTGATCTTGGCTCAGTTCTGCATTTTCCCCATCAATAGTTAAGGTTACGATTGGCGGAGTGGAAGCTGATCCTAGATCTGAACTTAGGGGAAACTTCACCCCAGAGCTGATATACAATACATTCCTTTTTGTTTAAAGGGATTGTTGGGATGATGAAAAATGATAAGTGGGTATCATGGTTAGGTTGGACCAATTCTTCCTTTTGTTATTTATCGTTGTGACATGACACTTGATGTAAAACTGGAAATTAATGTTTATCATGCAAAGAAATTAAAGTACGGAAGTTGTTGCTAATATTAGTTTGCCGGTCAACAATGTGTATGGAAGTGAGATTGAAAAGAAGTAAAAATCAAAAAATAAAGTGCCTGGACTTTAATCACAGGCTAGCTCCAAAAATATGTCTCAAAAAATTTGATTGTTTCCCTTTCTTGGCATCCCCCGATTATAATTTGGCATCAACGATCACCGCAAAGTAATCTCCGGCTAAAGTAGCTTTTAGTAAAAATGTTCTCAGTAAAAATAAGTTATCTACAGGTATCTCTACCCACCTCACCTGTTCAATTTCATACATAGAACCTCAAATATATCAGGGTATTTTTTAAGCATGGTATATATAACAAGTGCATGCAACGCTGTCCGAAAACCTTCCCACAAAAATTTGTGAAACATTCCCAAACATCTGCAAAACCTTTGTCAAAGATTGCATCCATCTACAGGAAGCAATCGAAGTTTGGTATTCGATGACATATTTTGTGACATCACACAATGGTTACATTCTGCTTATTTGTGGGAGTGCTTTTTTCAATCTACACCACCACCACTTGATATTTACATATATTAACAATAAGGAATTCACATACTGCTCAATGTATGATATATATTATCTTATCTCCTCTAGTCTGGTGGTTTCACACTTTGCTTCTCTTCCTCAATAATAACAGACTAGGTATTGTTGCTCAATGCAAAATATTGTGCGTGCGCGTGCGTGCACGTGCTGTAAAATACAATAAGGGACACTTCACTTCACATTAAACTCTTTATGATACTACTTATGATGGCTCAAAGCATTCTTGGATGTTAAGTTCACTTTCAATGAGTCCTGAAAATGAACAATGTAGTTATACATCTGTGTTATTCTTGCTACTCTGCACTGTAGGTCATTGTAGAACTGTTAGAAACCATAACAAAAATATTGAAACTGATATTACAAACCTGTCATCTCTTTTTTGTCTGCTGTCACAAAATCTATTGATACTACTCAGGTGTAGTATTCTGATACTGTAGCTGACACTGTCTAATAGTTGATCTAAAAAAAAACGTAAAATGGCTAAACAGTCGATGTAATCTGTGTGAATAGACTGCACTCTGTTTCAAAAGGTAATTAGCCTACATCATAATAGGTTCAGCCTTCAAATATGCTCTCATTTTTTTTTTGTATGTGTCCATTTTGATTCATTTAGATTCGAAAGCACTTGACTCGCATCAATTCATGACTTTCATGTACATAGTTTCAGGCACCCATTTTGTATTTGTCCTCAAGTTATTTGTTGTCCATGTTGATACCCTGATGCCAAATGGAAGAAGTGCCCATATCCTGTATGTTTAGCTCTCAGTAATGCAGCAAGTGTGATATCCAACTTAAACATTTTTGTACAGAAAGTAAGTTTTAGTGGCATTGCAAATGACTGAGTTGTTCCATTCCACCCCCTGAATGTGTATGTAAAACTTTTTGAAGATTGATTCCAAGTGTTATGAATGTCATGCACATGGTTAATGTCAGACACATGGACTTAGAATGTTTTTTTTCCACCTCATACATTCCAACTTTTACATAACACCCTGTTAAAAACGGAAGTGTTATTCCCTTTCACTGTATCAGAACATTCATATTTAAAGTTAGATTTCCCAAAGCCCTAATATGCTTGCAGTATGTGAAAACATTTTCTCAAGTTTGACCATTCCATCATTTGATGTTTATTTCCTCTTTGTGTACAGCACAGAAATAAAGTATTGCAATTCCTGAAAAAAAGTGTTTTGTGAATCCACTTCAATGAATAAGAAAGAAATGGCATGTAGATGAGACACTTCAATTAAGAAACGCTTATGTTGTCAAAAAAGCATCAATTCCAAAGCTATTTCTGTAGACCTTTCTTGCAGCCTCTGGTAAAATCTTCTCACTGGGGAATTGTCCATGAGGAAGAATCCTAACCTTTATGATAGTCCATGTTAACACCCCTGGTACAAAGACACTTTGCTATTAGAGGATGTGCCACCCACCCTCTTTGGTACTGTCATAACCAATGATTTATGTATATTATGACCGACAGGGGGTGCTGTTTTGACGCCACTGTTCCTCTATCTTGCCACTCCCAGACAAATGTAAACCATTTTGGATAGTATAGAAATTAATTTATTAATGTCTAAACATGTTTTTATGGCAGACATCATAATGCATAATTTTCAATGATATTATGAGTGCTCAACATAAAAAAACACACATTTTCCTTCAAGTTTAATTCTTAGAAAATACTAATGTTATTGTTCACACTACAACAACAAAATACTTCAACACATCAGAGGAAGAAGTGAAGCGAGAGGTTTTCCTTTCGCCAAAATTGGTCAAATAAATCCAATGCGTTTCCATGGGCTCATTTTTGACCTAAGCTTGTCGCCTGCCATTCAGCCATTGAGATGGCACATTGTTAGGGCGGAGACATGAGCATCATCATTATATACAAATATTTGAAACATGTTGTCCTTGAAAGATTGAATTGAGGACTGCTTCTTCTGGGGAGTGCCAATATGGCCAATACATCCATCAGCAATCCAGGGTTTATATACATCATTGGAAGTGGTGAAATGCAGGGTGACCCAAACTTGGTCCTGGTGCACGTTTGGATTTTTTGCTCTTGCACAAAACTAGTTGATTCAAATAATCAAAGCTTGATGATGAGTTGGTTATTTGAACCAGCTGTGTAGTGCAACGGCAAAAAAACAACAACTAAATGTTCACGGGGGAGGGGGGCAGGACAGAGCATGGGAAACACCGGGTAGTGGAGGGGTAAAAGCAGTTTACTCACCTTTTTTTTGCCTAACAGTTCACCCACCTCTTGCAGAAAAAAATGCATTGAAAGTATAGGGAACGTTACATTTACCACCTCGACCTGTAATCAGAGTTTTACTCGACACATTATTTTCCCATCACTACATCTCTGATCATAACCATAGTAGACTGTACTGTGTAGGACTGTGTAGTTCTCCTAAACAGCCAACAGATGGCGCCAGGGTATGAGAGGCGAGTGTCATACCCCGCCCTCCCTTCCCTTGTCGACCACCCTTGAACTACCGCGGGAAACTCATTGCTTGCACTGAAGGATAAGCGCGCTCCGTGTAGGTTATTTACATTGCATAATGGTAAGTTAGTTATACCCTTTTTACAGTCAACACCCTTGCTTCATTTGAATGGCACAAGGGCTAACTAGTCAGTTGAAGAAGTTGAACAAGCTAGATAGTCAGTTGAAGAAGCTTTGGCTGAACTCTACAGTAGCGAGCGAAGTATATACTATAGCTAGTTTAGCACACTCAGCTCAAACGAACTAGCATGTATGCTAGCTTGGCATGTCTCTGCTAAAAAAAAACTGTTGCGTCCATATGCTAGCTAGGACTATGTTATGTTATATGTGGGTTGGCGTTTATTTATGTTCACATGCTCCTCCGAGCTCGCCACGGCCCGTCAGCGAAAGTCTGCGAAGCCTAATTTACACGAATATGTCAAGAGGCACATTGTTTATGTGTCTTTTAAGGGGGAGGGGGGGTGCAATGTCAACCCCACCTCTGTTTTTGTAAATCGCTGAGGGATGGAGAGATTTAGGCTAAAAAGCCAAATGTATGTTTGATCCGAAAACGTGGTCGAGAATCTTCGTGTAGATGGTATGAAAAGCTCTGTACACACATGCCGTGTGTCTCTCTGAAATGTTGTAACAATGTGAAGGGGGTATAAACACGAACTTACTTCCATGACAACTTCCTTCACAATAGCGCTGCTCTTCTAAGCGTAAGAAGTATGAAGCCCAAAAGTCTGCTGAGGCAGCATCTCACTAAATGCTGTATAGCCAAATCGGATGCAATGACTGACCATCCATGAGATAAAAATGATAGTTTTAACCATGTGTTGAGGCTATACAGTTTTACAATGTATATTGGGTTCTGATGGGCAATGACAGTTGAACTAAGCTGCTCATGAGGAATGTATATGTTCAATTCTTCAAGAATCAGTGAATGACTT
The DNA here is from genome assembly GCF_021184085.1 of Oncorhynchus gorbuscha. Taxonomy (NCBI): domain Eukaryota; kingdom Metazoa; phylum Chordata; class Actinopteri; order Salmoniformes; family Salmonidae; genus Oncorhynchus; species Oncorhynchus gorbuscha. The sequence goes on along the minus strand of NC_060196.1, from coordinate 18,486,381 downwards.
TCAAGAATCAATTTTGAAAGTCCAAATATGTATATACCATTTACAGATTGCCACTTTACGACTGACTTATTCTATTTATTCTATATTTTTGTCTTGCAGTCCAAAAAAAAAGGTCTCAGTCATGAGGAGAAGAGGACACGCATGATGGAGATTTTCTTCGAGACAGTGAGTTAAAGGAATAGTTCACCAAAACAACATTAGTGTCCTTGCTAATCGATCCCATAACGTGAATGGGATTTGTGCCACAAATAAATTAAATGTTAGCATGTGGAAACGGTGCCAGGGAAACTAAAACCAAAGCAGGAATTGCTGTCATACCTTATCTTCTCAATAGACTTCACTACAGCAGGGTTTCCCAAACTCTGTGCACGTTTTGTTTTTTGTCCGAGCTCTTCACAGGTAACTCAAATAATCAACCATTCAGTCTTTGATCATTTGAATCAGTTGTTTGTGTTACAGCAACAAACAAAAAACGTGCACCCCTTGGGGTTTCTGAGGACTGAGTTTGGGAAACTGGCCTACAGGGTAAGGAAACAATGTCATTTTGTTGAACTATCCCTTTAGTAATTTGACACCTATGTCTATTTCATAACACACATGCCGTTTCACTTCAAGCTGTGTATTAAGGTCCAAGAGTATCCATGGAGAGTAGTGTGATTGTGGGAGTTTTGAGTCAGTTGGTGAAACCGGGGGCTGGTTTCGCACTGCAGTTAGAAAGCTGCCGCGGATGCCAGGGTTGGCTATGACACCTGAGCTCAAGTAAACAGACCAAACACAGCACCTTGAGCGTGCCTCCATCTCTCAAACACACACACACACACAGGCTCTCCCTCTAGTGTGAAACACCCTTGGACATGTTGGGGCAGGGAACTTGGTTTCTAAGCTGGGGTTAACCAGTAGAAGAGGTTTTCAGGACGGTACATGCTGTATTGCTGATTCAGAGTAAAGTTAGTTTGAACATGAAATTCTGCCCATGGGAAATATCGGTTCTACGGAGGCTTTTGAAACTGAGCCAAACCCAAAATGCACCCTTTTCACTATTTAGTACCTTTGACCAGAACCCTATAGACCCTGGTCAAAAGTAGCGCACTACATAGGATTAGGGTGCCATGTGCGACGCCGACACACACTGGGGTTGAATAGCGGGAACCAGGTTACCAAGATGTCCCAACCGACCAACTCCATTTTCACCAGTGAACAATAACGGCAAGAAACTGGAAGTCTGCAGTTTGACAAGTCTGCAGGGATTTCCCTGAGTAAACAACCTCTTTGTCGCACTCTTACCGGTCACTTAAAGGTTTAAAACCATAGAAATAGAAATCATTTCTAGGTGTAAAGCATACTTCATATCATGTTTGATCATGTTATAGGCCTATACCGGTTTAGGTATCCTATAACGTTTTCCATGCCCTCTTTGATTTGAAGCAACACCAATAAATGTCTGTTTTCACTGTTTTTTCAAGAAAAGATGTATGTTGACACACTGAATGCATGCATATGGCCTGTAGGTGTTTTATATTATGGCCTAGTTGAAAAAGTAGAGCTTCTAGAGTATTAGTTTAGGACAGCTTGGCAACCTCTCTAACTTGCTCATACATAATATATATATATACTACTATATAGTAGTATGGAGTAGTTTTTTTTGTCTTTCTCACCAGAAAGAGGTGTTTCAGCTGAAGGACATTGAGAAAATCGCCCCCAAGACTAAAGGAATAAGTGAGTAATGATTCATTGAGACGAACCAGATGGATCGTTTTACAAGTGAAACCTGGGACTCGTGATTTATTTTCTATATAAATAAAACATTAAATTAAAACATTTCCCTGCGATGCCAAGGTGCCTTTTCTACTCAGTGACGGCATATGGATCCCAAATCTTTAAGACCGGCCCACTAAAATTCCCAGAGGTCGTTTTCTTCCCCCCTCTTTAATTTAATAGTGTTCATGTTTTTGGGCCGAGCATTCTGCGGATGCTTGAAGTAGTTCCGCGTCATTTTCTTCCCATGAATGTGCGGTCTGTGTCAACACAGAAAGGTGCCCTCATGCACCCATAACAACATAATGGTAAAATGGTCCCGACATCATTGTCTTGGCAACCGAGTCTAGCCCTAACCACTATGATTCATCCCATATTTAGGCTGTAGTATGGAGTGGGACAACACTACTGCCAAAAGGCACTAACTTCTCATAGCAATGATACAGATGAAACGGCCAAGTTTGGGTATGGGCTGAACTGCATTTGCTTGAACACACAATGAACCCTTTACATGTTGCGTGAGTGTGTCTGTGTATATAGAGAGAGAGAACTTCAATGAAAAGTACATGTTTTAAGTGCTGGTCCCATAGAGAAACAAAGCCGTGCTGTTTTGGTACGCACCCAAAAGGGACTTTATTTTCTTTTTTTCCTTTTTTTTATTTTTACAGTGGACGTTACATTAATTTGGGGGAACTTGATCGGGCTGCTCGCGACTGATTGGAATCACATGTTTTTAAAGGCCCTGCTCTGGCATCGGGATGTAGTTACGGGGGCAGGGTGGGAGGGGGGGGGGACTGTGTGATATACACAGCAGTTTATCACACACAGCAGAGAGGGAAGGAGGGAGAGAATGAGAGGGGGAGAAAGGGAGCTAGTGGGAGAGAGTGAGACCAGGGGCCCTCTTTGAATACGTTGAAAATGCATCCATCCTTTTCCTTGATGTGGTTTAATCACTCATTTCAATTCATTGGATTAACGAAACCAAGGATTCAACTACATTGCCTTCCACCAATCCAGCTATGTTATATCAGTGATTATTTGAAGGAATTATATATTTTCAAAAGGCCCCAGGGGAGACAGAGCGAGCGATTGGGGGGGGGGGGGGCAAACGAGCGAGACAGACGAGAAACTAGCAAGTCCAGATGTGCCAGACTATCGAGAAATTTAAGCATGTTTGATAAATGAGGCCCCTGAAATCCTTGTTCCAGAGTTTGCTTGAACAGGGCCCATTAGTTTGATTCTCCCTGCTGCCCAACATCCTCCCAGTACTTAAAGTAGAAATTCAGTGCTTTACATATACACAGTATACTAAGTATAGCTAACGTTTGTAGTGGCTGTTTAGAGAAAACAGAACAATGGATTACAGTTTCTCCTGGCCATAAGACTACTTTCCGGATGTGGAGCCATCTAACTTTAAGTTGTAAAATACTGAACTTTCCCTTTAACACAACTCACTCCAAATCACACCAGATCAACTTTATTAGTGCTACGGCAGAGGAACAGAACAGTCCATGATGTTGGACTATCGCATTTCACCAGCCGCCCTCGTTCCAGATGTAAGAACGTTCTATTATGCTCGGAGGTAACGTTTCCTCTGGGTACAGATCTAGGACCAGCATCCCCTCCCCCAATATATCCTTAATCGCTGTGGGGAAAATGCTAAACTGACACAAAATCAACTTCTAGGGGCAACTTCGTAAGCCCTCTATTATTCTCGGCTGATTTGGGATCAGTTAAGAGAGGGAGGGAATCCACAGAAGAGTCCCGGACCTTATTGTTGTAATGAATGTAAAGCGATTATGTGGCAGATGAGTGGGCTAGGTTTGCATCCCAAATGGCACCCTATTCCTTATTTAGTGTACTACTTTTGACCAGGGGTCATTAGCGCTTTGGTTTAAAGTAGTGCACTATATAGGGATTAGGATGCCATTTGGGATGCAGATATATTCTGGTCTCGGAACATCTGGACCACAGAGTTGGAAGATCGATGCTATATGACGCTGGTTAGTATAATGGGCTTTACTCAGTAATATGACGATTTGAAACAAATCCAGTTGTTTTCTTATGGAGTGTGAATTGATCATTAGGGAACTAGGGCACTAACACATTCCTGGGCTCTACATGAATTCACCTTTCTGTGATTCCTCACATCCTTTTCAGTCGTATTGGAGGAGATGGTCCAAGGTTCCTCCACTCTGACCTTTTTTCTCCAATGGGTCTTGAGAAGGTGAGGACAGAGGATGCGACAAACCCAGGAAAGATTAACTGAGAAAGAGCCCTTGCCTCTCTCCTCCTGTCTGCAGCACCCATGTCAGTGAAGGAGGTTCTCCAGAGTCTGGTGGATGACAACATGGTGGACTGTGAGAGAGTGGGCACCTCCAACTACTACTGGGCCTTCCCCAGCAAGGCCCTGCACGCCCGCAAGCGCAGGTTGGAGGAGCTGGACAAGCAGGTGATTATAACAGGGGTGTATTGTGGTCTGGCGGTCTTAGCCACTGCCTCTAGAGCATACCGCTGCAGCACGGGTTAGAATCCGACTCACTGCTACAGCAACTTTCTTTCCTCTATTTATCCTATCCAATAAATGCTATGTGAGTGGGACTGCCCCCTCAATAGTGTGATCTGTCTTTGTTTCTGGAATTTTGTAACCCTACTGACACCGCGGGGGGGGGTGTATATTGGTTTTCAACAGGGCAAAGTACACGGTCACTCCCCCATCTGACCTCTAACCTTAACCTAATGCTGCAGGTCTACTGGCCTCTCCTCCCCTCCAGTTTTAACAGCTTGCTAGACTTTTTATGGAGTTCACGCTGTGACTCACATGGTTCTTATTACAGAACATCTTAGGCCTATAGACCTCACGTACCAGGATTGTGTCCCAAATAGTACCCTATTCTCTACATAGTGCACTTCTTCTGACCAGGGCCTTATTGGATATACTTAACTAAATAACCATATGTGTCCTGGTCAAAAGTAGTGTACTACATAGAGAATAGGGTGCTATTTGGGATGTAGCCCTTGTCTGCATAGTCTCAAGCCCACAGACAGACCGGTGCATTTCCTATCCCAAATGCATTCTCTGTTCTCAGAGCTGTGGTTAACTGTACTCTGGTTTCTGTAGCTAGCACACCAAGCAGGCATACTTGTTTGCAGTAAAGCATTTGCTTTTATTGTAAGTGGGAGGTAAAGGAATTACTACTACACTCAAACAGGCGATAAGACTTGCCGGTCACATGTTATGTGATCAAAATGTCAATTTGTTCATCAAAATGTACTTTACAAATAATAAAATATTGACTGTGAAGACAAAATTAAAAATGTACTTAGACTGGCTTCGAGGTCTAGAGTTGAGTTTGAGGGGAGCGGTTAAGACCGCTGTCTTCAGAGCACACACACATCCTACCATGTCGGCGTGTGTTCGAAATCCAGCCCACACCCTTCTGGCACAATCTTCTCTCCCATCTTTCCTGTCTTTCTCTCGCTATCTCTATCCCCAACAAAATAACGAATAAGTAAGGAGTACATTTTCAACACAGTATCTTATTTGGTCATGATCACAAGAGGCTCTAGGTTCAGAACCAAAGTAGCCTACATCTAAGACCTAATAGTCTCATTGCAGAGTTGTGGGGGGTTGGCGGACCCGCTATCAGTAGCGGCGATGAAGGTGGTGTGGCTTGTCACAGGCGCCAGTGTCACTTGGTGGTCCTCTCGATAGCATTTCCTCCTGGTGCCACTGATGCGGCCACCGCCGATTTGGAAATGAAACACAGTGGCGTGAATATGTGATGCTTTATCAGTGACTTATTTATATGAGAACCCTCCCGTGTCTTATTCCATAAACAGAGTACAAGGAAGGGGACTGTTTGTTTTGTAGTCTATACAGTTTTAGTAAAATTGTATTTTAATACAATAACTATTGTTTTATCACCGTCTGAACTTTTGAATACAAACCGTTTTAATACGAGTTATGATGTATAAAGAGATGTCAATTAACGTGCCCCAAATGACACCCTGTTTCCTGTGTAGGGACACAGCCCATGCCAATGTGTAAGAATACTAACCAGTGCAAATATTATAGCTGCCAGGTTTTCATACCCGTGTTTACGGTATTACCAGAAGTGCGCACAAGGGGCACTATTTATTTTGACACACAAAACAATATAGGTAACATGTATTTTGATCCAGGAGGGGATTGAATGTCACTGCTGTAACCAAGAAGCTTGATCTTGACATCTCGCTACTTAGCTAGAAAACCAAATGCATAGCTGGAGCCCTGAGCTGGATATCATTTATTTGACACATCTTAGCTGTCTTCTAGTTCTACGTATAAGTAGCACGCACCCCCACAGGTATTGAAAATAATACCGTTGGTATTTCGAAGTACTCCGATATTCATTTTAAATGGTATATCGCCCTAGCCTATGCACAATTTAAGAAATAGATAATGTATGATATTTAGTTATATATATATATATTTTTATATATAAATGTTCGTGATGAGTAGTTTACATGTGTCAAGTTGAAGCCCACAAAACACATTGATGTGAAAATGAAATATGGTGTTAAATTGTGTTCATTCGAGATCTCCTTTCTCGCCATAGCATACCGAGGCGAAACAAAGGAAGATGTCTCTGCAGCAGGCTGTCGACAAAGCAAAAGTAGGACGTGAAGATACAGTAAGTACATTTATGCGCACATGCCAACCTTAAAGGGAAAGAAGGCTGTTTATTATCCTTCATTTCATCACAGAAATTGAGTGTCTTACATTAAGAATTATGAATTTGTTAATGATGAGTGATTTGTTTTCATATTGTAAGTTAAAGGACTAGAATCCACACCAGTGAGAGGGGTAGGTGTGTGTGTTGCATATACTGTGCATTTGGAAAATTATTCAGACCCTTTGACTTTTTCCACATTTACGTTACAGCCTTATTCTATAATGGATTAAATGGTTTCCCCCCCCCCCCCTTCATCAATCTACACACACAAACCCATAATGACAAAGCAAAAAGAGGTTTTTAGAAATGTTTGTTAATAAATTAAGACTAAAAAAATGGATGTGGAGCGTAGCTGCACAGCTATTTTCAGGTCTCTCCAGAGATGTTCAGGTCTGGATTGTGGCTTGGGCCACTCAAGGACATTCAGAGACTTGTCCCGAAGCCACTCCTGCGTTGTCTTGGCTGTGTGCTTAGGGTCGTTGTCCTGTTGGAAGGTGAATCTTCACCCCAGTCTGAGGTCCTGAGCACACTGGAGCAGGATCTCAAGGAGCTCTCTGTACTTTGCTCCATTAATCTTTCCCTTAATCCTGACTAGTCTCCCAGTCCCTGCCTCTGGAAAAAAACATCCCCTCCAAGCATGATGCTGCCACTACCATGCCTCCAGACGTGATGCTTGGCATTCAGTTCAAAGAATTCAATCTTGTTTTCTTCATACCAGAGAATCTTGTTTCTCATGGTCTGAGAGTCCTTTAGGTGCTATTTGGCAAACTCCAAGCGGGCTGCCATGTGGTTTTTACTGGTGGGGTGTTGCAGAGATGGTTGTCCTTCTGGAAGGTTCTCCGATCTCCACAGAGGAACTCTGGAGCTCTGTCAGTGACCATGGGGTTCTTGGTCACCTCCCTAACCGAGGCCCTTCTCCCCCAATTGCTCAGTTTGGCCGGGTGGCCAGCTCTAAGAAGAGCCTTGGTGGTTCCAAACTTCTTCCATTTAAGAATGATGGAGGCCACTGTGTTCTTGGGGACCTTCAATGCTGCAGAAATGTTTTGTTACCCTTCCCCAGATCTGTACCTTGACACAATGCTGTCTTGGAGCTCTACGGACAATTCCTTCGCCCTCATGGCTTGGTTTTTGCTCTGACATGCCCTGTCAACTGTGTGACCTCTATATAGACAGGTGTGTGCCTTTCCAAATCACGTCCAATCAATTAAATTTACCACAGGTGGACTCAATCAAGTTGGAGAAACATCTCAAGGATGATCAATGGAAACAGGCTGCACCTGAGCTCAATTTCGAGTATCATAGCAAAGGATCTGAATACTTATGTACTGTTAATCATATTTATTTCTATAAACCTGTTTTTACATTGTCATTATGGGGTATTGTGTGTAGATTGCTGAGGATTTTTATTTAATCCATTTTAGAATAAGGCTGTAATGTAACAAAATGTGGAAAAAGTCAACGGGTCTAAGTACTTTCCTTAGGCACTGTATGTATTAGCGATTGAGGGGGTCAATAGTTACATTTTGGGATATTATTTTTGACAATGTATTGTTTTGACAATATTGCAATATTGTACCTGCACCAAAACACCTTCCTTCATAGCTGGTTCTCCATCTTCTTTTTAAATTTACATTCCATTTAAGTCATTTAGCAGACGCTCTTATCCAGAGTGACTTACAAATTGGAGCCAATTTTGTTTCCAACACTTCCATTTCCCTGACTGATCAAAATGGCGAGCAATATGTTTGGAACATTGAATTGCAATGAAATCACAGTATTGAATCGCAATACATATAGAATCGTGAGAATTGCAATACATATCATATTGCACCTAAGTGTGGTGATAATATCGTATCGTGAGATACCTGGCAATTCCCTGCCCGAATATGTGTTTGCAGACTTGGTGTGTGTATACTTGTGCATATGTTTGTGTGTGCGTAATGTGTGTGTGTCTGGATTTTCACGTGTTTGTGTCCACCTATAAAGGAGGAGCGGGCCTCTCTTCTAAAGGAGCTGCAGGCTCTGAGGGAGAAGAGGAGTCATCTGAAGTCAAAGCTGGAGAAGAACAGGGAGTGTGACCCAGAAGTGATCGAGGAGATGAGTGAGTACCCTGTAACCAGCCTCTCAAAACAAGGAGGCTGCGTCCCAATAATCAGACCATTTTTTTTCCTGAAGTGTGCTCTCGAAGTGCTCACTCAGGCTCGCAAGCGGCACAGCGGTCTAAGACACGGCATCTCAGTGCTAGAGGTGTCACTACAGACCCTGGTTCGATTCCAGGCTATATCACAACCGGCCGTGATGGGAGTCCCATAGGGCGGCGCACAATTGGCCCAGCGTAGTTAGGGTTTGGCCAGAGTAGGCTGTCATTGTAAATAAGAATGAGTTTTTAACTGCATAGTTAAATAAAAATGTCCCTCCACATGTCAGGCGTTAACTTTTATCTGTACTCTTTTGGTTCTTGAGAAAGAGGCTATTTAGTATTTTATAGGTCATATCAACAATAACTTCTGCTTTAACCACAAGCTCATTTTACCTGTATTTTGAACCTTGCCCCAATTTTGTATATCTTCAAACTTTCGCCATTGTTGAAACCTCCCCATACAAATTAAGTTTGGATTGAATTAATAAAAGGAGGGAATCCAATGAAACATCAGGTGCCTCATGTGGACAGATGGCCGATCCACAGCTGTCCATCAGGCCTTCCTATTAAAAGCCCAGAGGCTGAGGAGAGGCCTGGACAGCATCCAAGAGGGAGAAAGCAATCAAGCAGCCCCATGCCAGTAGCCTACGAGTCCATGCTTAATTCTCAAATCTGGATCTGCTCCAGTGCGTAGAAATAGAATCGATAGATCGAACATGGCTCCAGTCCAGCACAAGGAAATAGGACACTCCTCATGATGGAGTGGAGACGCCTTCAGATTTGTGCACCTTACAGTTGCGTGAGGCATGTTAAAAAAAAGGCAAAGAGCATTCCAAACACAGTCGGTCTACCACTACGGAACATGGCTTTGAATCAGAATCGCCGTTCTATCCCTTTCCAAATCTATGCTTCCCCTCCTTGACTTCTCTGGTTTCAAGTCTTGCTCAGTTTAACCCATCTCTTAAAGTAGAAACTCAGACTAAGCCCATGGCTGTTACTGCGTACACAACATGGCTGACCTCTCGGGCCTGCACGAAACTTAACCGGTCGGGATTAACAGCTTTTAACGGTCTGCCCGTGTCCTGAGTTTATAGACTGTTTATTTTTACACACCTCTCAACTGGTATAGGCACGACAAGCGATTGACTATTTGAAGTCTAAAAAGGAATCGTTGTGGCTTTAGTGTGTGTGTGTGTTTCAGTGTGTGTTTCAGTGTGTGTTTCAGTGTGTGTATATTTGCACTCGTGACTCTCTAAATGTGTGATTGATTTATCTTCTCGTCCTCTCTCCTGTCCCTCGATGCTACGAGGCCTCGCTATAGAGTTGTCAAGCACATGAAGAGTGCTGTCGTTTTAATAGCCCCGACACTGCACTCCACGCTTTCGCTAGTGTCACTGAAGAAGCCGTTACTGTCCAGAGTGACTTAACACACAGACTCTGAACGGAATCTTGGGGAAACAGCTGGCCCCATGTCCATTACAGAGTCCCCTTGGTAAAACAGCCCATTTCTCAATGATGTACTCACAAGGCTAAACCGCCACAACAGCTGTGTGGCTCCCGCGACAGGGAAGTCTTTTCTTTTATGGGTTGAACGGGTCCTCTCCATTTTTGCCTGTGAAATTGCTCTGCACATCAAAATAATAGGCACAGGCGTACCAATGAAGGCCCTAGCAGGTGTGTGGTTTCAAGTTTTGTATTAGTCACATGTACGGGATACACACAGTATACACCGCCCAACGAAACTTGTAGATTACTTCTGCACAATGCATCAATAACAAAGGATGCGAATACGAACAAGGTGAATGAATCAGTAGAATAGAATAAACATTTTAGCACGAGTGCCTTCAGAAAGTATTCACACCCCTTAACGATTTGGCCTTAATGACCATGCAATCTTATCTCTACCCGGCACAGCCAGAAGAGGACTGGTTCCTCTCTAGGTTTCTTCCTAGGTTCCCGCCCTTTCAAGGGAGTTTTCCTAGCCACCATGTTTCTACATCTGCATTGCTTGCTGTTTGGGGTTTTAGGCTGGGTTTCTGTGCAGCACTTTGACATCTGCTGATGTTAAAAGGGCTTTATAAATACATTTGATTGATTGACCCCTTGACTTGTTCCACATCTTGTTACAAAGTGGGATTCAAATGGATTTTGTTGTAATTTTGTCAACAATCTACACAAGACTCAAAGTGAATGAAAAATTGTAACATTTTGTAAAAAGAAATAAGAAAAATAAAATGCATATAATATATATTTATTAGATAAGTATTTAACCCCCAGAGTCAATACATGTTAGAATCACCTTTTGGCAGCGATCACAGCTATGAGTGTTTTTGGGTAAGTCTTTAAGAGCTTTCCACACCTGGATTGTGCACAATATGCCCATTCATTTATTAAAACAATTATTCATCCATTTTCAGGTTTTTCAATAGATTTTCAAGCAGATTTAAGTGAAAACTAACTCGGCCACTCGGGAACAGTAACTGTCTTCTTGGTAAACAACTCCAGTGATTTAGCCTTGTGTTTTAGGTTATCTCGGTGGAGTTGCTGTACCAGGCTGTGATGCAAACAGTATACTCTCGATGTTGCTCCTGTCAAACTCTGTGAGGGCCCTCGGGGACAGGCCGAATTTCTTCAGCATCCTGAGGTTGAAGAGTTGCTGTAGTGCCTTCTTCACAATGGTGTCTGTGGGGTTAGACCATTTCAGCTTCTCTGAGATGTGTACGCCGAGGAATCTGAAGTTATTGACTGCCTCAACGACGGCTCCGTTCATGAGGATGGGAGCTTGTCTTGCCTGGTTCCTCCTGAAGTCCACAATCAGCTCCTTTGTTTTGCTAATGTTGAGGGAGACGTTGTTTACCTGGCACCACGCTGTCGGAGTGCCTACCTCCTCCCTGTAGTCTGTCTCTTCATGTCTATGATCAGGCCTACTACTGTTGTTTCTTCAGCAAACTTGATGATGGAGTTGGAACTACCCATGCAGTTGTGGGTATACAGAGGATACAGGAGGGGACCTTCACCACCTGTGGTCGTTCCGTCAGGAAGTCCAGGACCCAGCTGCATAGGGAGGAGTTCAGACCCAGGGCTGTGAGCTTTATAGGGCACTATGGTATTGAAGGCAGAAGTGTAGTCGATGAGCAGCATCCTCACATATACATCACATACGTATAATCCTTTTGTCCAGGTGGGTAAGGGCTGTGTGCAGTGCAACAGCGATTGCGTCGTCATAGGATCTGTCAGGGTGGTAGGCGAGTTGGAGAGGTTCGAGTGTGTCGGGGAGGGAGGAGGTGATATGGTCTTTGACTAGCCTCTCAAAGCACTTCATGATGACTGAAGTGAGTGCTATTGGTCGGAAGTCATTCAGTTCAATTACTTTCCCTTTCTTGGGCACAGGGTTGATGGCGGACATTTGAAGTAGGTGGGTATAGAGGCCTGAGCTAGGGAGAGATTGAAAATCTCAGAGAACACAACAGCCAGCTGGTCTGCACATGACTTCTGTGAACGGTGGATGTTGCTGAGGGGTGGACGGCTCATAATAATGGATGGCATGTATCAAACGTGCTTTCCCTGAAGCCGTCCTCCCCTCAGCAGCCTCCACTGAAACACTACCTATTAGCAAAGGTGTCGGCAAGAGTTGACGTGCTTGCAGGGATTTGTGGTCTTGCATTACATCTACTTTCAGGCTAATTATAATTTTAGAATCTGAGTAAACAGAGCTGAATATATTGATAAGTCACCTTGTCCGATAGATTTACATGGTTATCAAAATGTCACGCCAGGTTAAGCCTGCACGAAAATCCCCTATGGGAAAAAAAACAATTGGAACCATTTCCCTGTTTGACCGCTAGGTTTTATAAGTATTATGACACCTCCACTATGGGGCTCTATAACAAAGGGGTGGAATACTTATTGACTCAAAGACATTTGAACTTTTCATTTTTAATTATGAAAAACATAATTCCACTTTGACATTATGGGGTATTGTGTGTAGGCCAGTAACCCAAAAAATTCACCTGTTATACAACACAATGTGGAAAAAGTCAAGTAGTGTGAATGCTTTCTGTAGGCACTGTAATGCAGGAAGGCACAAGTTATAGTCCAATATTTACACATGATTGGGGGACAGCTGTTAATTGTACAGTATTTTGTAATCATAATAAGAGTCTGGTGGTAGCAGATGTGTGTGTAGAATGAATGTATGTCTGAGCATGTGCTTGTGCATTGCAACCACTGAAGGTATCCCCATCACTTGTTTGTCTTGACTGGTATCTGAACCCCCCCCACCCCCCCCCCCCCCAAATGGGACTGGAATTGGTTTCTAATTGTGGCCCGTCTAATGTAGCTCCCTGGTGAAAGTGGATGCCGACCGCTCCTCCCCACCGTAGCCCCCACAGCCCGTCCCACGAGCGCTGAAAGACGAGTCCATGGCGAAATGTCAAACCCTCACCCTGTGTGTGTTCTGCTTAAGTCTGAATGATGAGGCGTGAAAGTCGAATAACGCGATCCAAATCCTACAGACGCACGGCACTCCTAGATTCCCCAGATTGATTGATGGAGGGAGGGAGACAGAATAAGCGGGACCTCCCCTATTCTAGTGCCCCCCCGCTAGCGGGTTTACCCACATGTCCTTCGGGAACTGATTGATTCTGGTGACCATTGTCGGCGGTGCGAACCGAAATCCCCGGCGCAGGCGGATGCCAAGGAGGACTCCACCTCCGCCCCTACTGCGTCACCCTTCTCTCTTTCACCACCGTCTCTCTGTCTCCCCCCCGCAGCTGTCTTGTTGCCGGAGGGGCTCCACAAGGCTGGGCATTTATCCCTGCGTACATTTTCAGATAATCGTCTCAGTGTACCCAATGAAACGCTAATTGTATTTCCAAAGCTGCTAGTGGTTCTCGTGAGGTTACAGGACACCGTGTTGTGTCTAGGTTCAAATGGGGTGTGGATTCAGCCTGCAGTGTGTTAAGACCAGGCAACCCTGGACAGTCAGGTTCTGGTCTAGCAGAAGGCTGTGGGCATAGGGGTTAATTTAAGGACCTACTTTTAGACTTGCTATCAAGAGATTTTGACACTTGATACAACGGAGTTGAACTGAATTCATTAATCCCATTTTTACATCGAAGGACTCCAGTCAAGGGATACAAGTAAAACATTAAAAGCAAATAGACTACAAACCTCAGTGGACATTTGTATAATATAAAACCACAGGGTAAAAAAACATGAACATTTATTCTGTACTGTAAATATTATGCAGCTGAGCTAAACTTCGCTGTGTTGGCTCCTACAGGTGAGTTTGCTTTGAGTTAACAATTAGCCCCTAGCACTGAAATCCTCCTATTTGGAGAAGCTTGCTGTTTGAGTTATGTGTAGGCTACTTTCGCACAGATTTCCTGCATTGTGTATCATGCCAACTCTCCAAAAATAATTCCATCTCTGCATAGTCCTCATCCTTGCTTTGATAACTGTTAGGTTCCCCTTGCGCCCTGTGGTCAGTGGGAAGCTGTCCACTCATTTCTACATCACTTCTTTGTGTCTGTCCATCAGACCAATCCAGAATTCCTTGTAAATTCATTCATGCATAAATACCTGCTGTTTACGATCACTAGGCATGCTCCTCTCCTTTAGACAGTCTTGTCGGCTTTGCCCACTGGATTTATTCTCAGTAGAGATTTACATTACATTTACATTTAAGTCATTTAGCAGACGCTCTTATCCAGAGCGACTTACAAATTGGTGCATTCACCTTATGACATCCAGTGGAACAACCACTTTACAATAGTGCATCTAAATATTTTAAGGGGGGTGAGAAGGATTACTTTATCCTATCCTAGGTATTCCTTAAAGAGGTGGGGTTTCAGGTGTCTCCGGAAGGTGGTGATTGACTCCGCTGTCCTGGCGTCGTGAGGGAGTTTGTTCCACCATTGGGGAGCCAGAGCAGCGAACAGTTTTGACTGAGCTGAGCGGGAACTGTACTTCCTCAGTGGTAGGGAGGCGAGCAGGCCAGAGGTGGATGAGAGATGTAGTACACACTGCAGCTGAAATGGCTCCATCCAGAATATTGCTCTTGCACATAGAGCTGAAGATCATCTCTCTCATCTTGCATCTGATCTCTTGGTTGGCTCCTTGATGCCAGGACCATGACCTCTGAGGGTCTCTGTATTAACACGGAGATCCATCATCTTTTCCTATGCCTCACCACTGTCAGCGGTGTCATAGATACTTGGATATCTCCACTACTTATGCCACTGAGTTACAACAACAAAAAAGATCTGCACTGTACTCTTGCATGGTTCTCTCTCTAATTTTATTGCAAAAAATAGCTTTGACCTTTTTGAAAACAATAGCAAAAAAAATTGTATTTTTAATTTCCTCGTATTTTTAAGCAAATGTTCAAAATTACTGAAACTCATTCTTAAAAGCTCATATTTTGTTCAATCATATTCCAATATCCCTGTGACTTCCTAATAGAAAGTTACCTCACTTTCAGGGCTCTCCAGTGTGACCACTTTACTCCCATATGTGCCTTAATATTTGAATGACCAGTAGTTTTGTTATCATCTCTTAAGTGGGGAGACGACTTGGGAGTAGCTGACTCACTTGACTGTTGACGTTGATTGAGGAAACCACCAGTGTTACGGAAAGTAACAGTTTCCAGTTTTTAGAAATGTTAGAAAATCTATTAAATACAGAAATATCTCATTTGCATAAGTGTTCACACCCCTTTGCGATGACACTACAAATTGAGCTCAGGTGCATCCAATTTAATTTGATCATCTTTGAGATGTCACTACAACTTGATTGGAGTACACCTGGCCCTCTGAGCAAAACTGAGCAAATGGGCAAGAAGAACCTTGGTCAGGGAGATGACCAAGAACACAGTGACCACTCTGACAGAACTACAGAGTTCCTTGGCTGAGAAGGGAGAACCTGCCAGAAGGACAACAATCTAAAGCACTTCACCAATCTGGGCTTTATGGGGGAGTGGCCAAACGGAGGCCACTCCTGAGAAAAAGGCACATGACGGCATACCTGGAGTTTGCAAAAAGGCACGTGAAAGACCGGTCATTAGGCAAAAGATTGTGGGCTGATGAGACAAAGTAACTCCTTGGCTTGAATGCGAAGTGCTATGTCTGGAGAAAACCAGGCACAGCTCAACACCCGTCGAACACCATCCCTACCGTGAAGCATGGTGGTGGCAGCATCATGCTATGGGGATGCTTTTCAGCGGCAGGGACTGGGAGACTGGTAAGGATAGAGGGAACAATGAATGGAGCCAAATGCAGGCAAATCCTTGATGAGAACCTGCTTCAGAGTGCAAACGACCTTACACTGGGGGGGTGAAGATTTACATTCCAACTGGACAATGACCAGTTGCAGCAATTTAGCATACAGCTAAAGCCACGCAGGAATGGCTTCAGAACAAGAATATGAAAGTTCTTCAGCGGTCAAGCCAAAGCCCAGACTTGAATCGCATTGAAAATCTGTGGAAATACTTGATTGTTGTTCCCCTGCCGCTCCCCATCTAACTTAACAGAGTTTGAGATATTCTGCAAGGAAGAATGGGAGAAAATCACCAAATCCAGATGTGCCAAGCTGACAGACATACCCAAGATGACTCAAAGCTGTAATTACAGATGACTCAAAGATTCTTCTACGAAATCTATTTAATCTATTTTTATTCAGGCTGTAACACAACAAAATGTGGTATAAGTCATGGGGTATGAATACTTTCTGAAGGCACTGTAAGTACCCCAGCAGTGTTAGGTCATTTTATCTTTGAAAACTCAAACATTGAACAGATCCTTTAAATTCAGCAATACAGTGTCTCCAATGGATGTGTTGAAAGTAAATGGTGTGGTACTTCAAACCCGAAATGTACATGTGAGCCTGCTTTGACTTAGCAGTTGGCCCCTTAGCAATGAGGGGTATGGAGTTTCAGTTATTGATATGCTACTTTCTCACAGATCCAAAGGCGCATTTCACTGCATTGTGTATTATGCCAGCTGGGGCAGAAATAAAAGTCCTTCGCTCCACACAGTCATTTTCCTTGCCCTGATAGCTGTTAGGCTCCCCTTGCGCACTGTGGTCAGTGGGGTGCTGTAAACCCGTTGCCAGGTCCCTTCATCTCGGTCAGTTAGACCAATCCAGAATCCCTTGTCGATGAATGAATAGATAAATGCCTATTCCTCTCTGCTGTTTATGGTCACAAGGTCTGCTCCTCTTCTTAGACGGTTCTGTCTGCACACCTCCCAGGATTTAGGATAAACACTACCCTGACTATCATGAGAGGCAGTAGAAACTGAAACTGAAATATCTCCATTTCCTTTGAGAATATTGCCCTAGCGCAGAGCCCGTAACTGGTCTTTCTCAGCAGAGCAGTGGTTTCTAAAAACACTCACCCAAAAATCATTCCATTATAGTGGACATGGCATGCCTGTGATCCCAGCCAGTAGAAGTATACATAGCAACCCCAGACACACTGCAGCAGCTCTTTTCACTGAGATCTCCGAAACGAGATACTGGTTGTCTCCTTGGGGTGTTTCCCTCTGTCTCAGTGCTGGGGTCAAGGCCTCTGAGGCTGCCTGCACTGCTGTAAGTATTGACAAGATGTTGCTGTAGCTATTTACGCTCCTCTGCCTCACCACTGTCAATGCTGTCTTTTGTTGTCATAGATACTCTGACATCTCCATGTACTACTGATGTCTGGCTGATTCAACCAAAATGTCTACTGCTCTTTTAATACATGTCTCTGATCGGAATGTGTGATGGAACTGTGCGGTGAGGGACTTCCTGTGTTGTACCAGGAAGAGAAAGTCTAAAATATGTGACTGGCTGTAACACGGTTATTGTCAACTTGAGGCGGCCTCCATCAGTATGAGTATTTGAAAAGCCTGTACAGTCACCAAGCTTATGTCCATTTTTACCTGCATTTCCCTTCTTAAAGCTTGAGTAGCTGCAGCACCAGCTATTAGATTTGCTTTCAAGAGATCTTGATACAACTATGGGTTAAACTGAATTTATTTAGTTTATTTTTAACATGTTAAGTATTCAGCCAAGGGGTACAATTCAAACATTAAAAGGAAATAAAGTACTTCAACTGACATTGATAAGACATCCATACAAAACCATTAGGAAAACATTAACAGCACTCAATGCAGTTAAGAAATGCAGCTGAGCCATACATTGCTGGCTTGGTTCTGCTTTGAGTCTGCTTTGAGTTAGGAGTTAGCCACTGGCATGGATGCCTTCCTGTTTTGAGAAGCCAACTTATAACTTTTGTGTATGGGCTGGCTACCATCTCACAGATCCAGAAGTACAATTCACTGCATTCTCCTCTCGGGTAGAGAAATGGGTCCATCACTCTGCATAGTCTTCATCCTTGCCCTGAAAACTCAGGTTCTCCTCTTGACGAGTACCCTGTAGACAGAGTTGTGTCATCCACCAATGTTTATGATCACCAGGTCTGCTTTCCTCCCAGGATATAGTCTCCGTAGAGATGAAGTACAAACTGGAGCTAAAATGTCTCCATCCCAGTTTCTCTAGCCCAGAGATCTTTTCTTGTAGTCTGACAATCACTTTATTATAGTGGACACTCAGGCCTATGATCTCAGCCAGAAGAACAACAGCTCCAGACACACTGCAGCAACTCTGGACGGTCTGGAGTGCTGATCTCCTGCTCGGCTCTCTGGGGTGTTGCCCTTTGTCTCAATGCTGGGATCATGACCCCTGAGGGTGCCTGCACTTCTGTAGACATTAACAAGCTGCTTCTGTATATATTCATATTTACTCTCCTCTGCCTCACCCCCGTCAATGCTGTCTTTTGTTGTCATGGAGATTGAGACCTCTCAGAGTATCTATGTACTACCTATGTCCTTCTGATTCAACCAGAATGTCTTTACTGCTGTCTAGTACATGTCTCTGCCATGTGAATGTGACAGTTCTGTTTAGCTAGGGACTCGGTTGGGGACCTCCTGTTATACCAGGAAGAGAGATGAGTCTATATATGTGACTGGCTGTAGCACAGTTATTTGAAGTTGAGGTGGCCAGATTGTTCTGCCAAAAAGCGGTTGAGGAGTGGGCCTAGCACATTCACATTATTGAAAAGGATGGCAAAAAATACACTAATTATGTACACAGTTTAACTGCCAGAGTGAGACGTCTAACTTTTATTACATTTTTTTTTATTTCACTCGGCAAGTCAGTTAAGAACATATTCTTATTTTACAATGACGGCCTACCCCGGCCAATCCCTCTGACCCGGACAACGCTCAGCCAATTGTGCGCCGCCCTTTGGGATTCCCGATCACGCCGGTTGTGATACAGCCTGGAATCAAACCAGGGTCTGTAGTGATGCCTCTAGCACTCAGATGCAGTGCCTTAGACAGCTGCACCACTCAGGAGTCCAAAACTTCTATCTTCTAACAAGTGTTTCTTCAATAGACCCAAATAGGGTTTAAAAAAGAAACCGTTACCTTTGCTGTCAAAGGTAACATAACTCAGAAAAGCACTGTATGAGTTTACTTTTATTATAATGAACAAAAAATACAAACGCAACATGTGAAGTGTTGGTCCCATGTTTCATGAGCTGAAATAAAAAATCCCAGACATTTTACATATGTAAAAAAAAACTTCTCAAATTTCATGCGCAAATTTGTTTACATCTCTGTTAATAAGCATTTATCTGTTACTAAGATATTCCATCCACCTGACAGGTGTGGCATACCAAGATGCTGATGTAAACAGCAGGACCACTACACAGGTCACACCTTGTGCTGGGGACAAGAAAAGGCTACTCTTAAAATGTGGATCTTTGTCACAACACAATGCCACAGATATCTCAAGTTTTGAGGGAGCATGCAATTGGCATGCTGACTGTAGGAATGTCCACCAGAGCTGTTGCCAGATCATTTGGTTAATTTCTCTACCTTAAGCCACCTCCAACGTTGCTTGAGAGAATTTGGCAGTACGTCCAACTGGCCTCACAGCCGCAAACAACTTGTAACCACGCCAGCCCAGGCCCTTCACATGCGACTTCTTCACCTGCGGGAATGTCTGAGACCAGCCATCCGGATAGCTGATGAAACTGTGGGTTTGCACAACCGAAGAATTTCTGCATAAAGTGTCAGAAATCGTCTCAGGAAGCTCACCTACGTGCAGATACTGACTGGTTTTCTGATCCACACCCCTACTTTTTATTTGATCTGTGACCAATAGATTCATATCTGTATTCCCAGGCATGTGAAATCCATAGGTTAGAGCCTAATTTATTAATTTCAATTGACTTGTATGAACTGTAACTCATTCAAATCTTTGAAATTGCTGCATTTTAATATTTGTGTTCAGTGTAGGTGAAACTCAGAGCAGATTACTTTAAAAACCTGTATCATTCGACACACTCATATACAATTCTAGCCTGAATTAAGAGTTGTTAAAGCTGGACTAGCTCCAGCAGTTTTGAATTGATCTACTCCGCTGCTTGTCTTAACTTGCTATCCTTTTACCAGCATCAGAGAAATCAAGGATCGCGAAACAGAACTCCCTTCCAAAGCACAGCAACTCTTGCCGTTATTGCCAGGGACAACATTTACTCACACAGGCGCTATGGATATACTGTAATTCCGCTATGGACGTTTAATCTTTGTTATAAGTTCAGGGTTTAGTGTTAAGACTGACATAAGCGCTTTGTTTTGGTGTCTTTGTGCTATGATGGCGTGATGCTTTGTAAAGAATAGATTTCAGATAAAGTTGGCGCTGGTCTTTCAGCTTCAATAGGATTGCTTAAGTCAGATGTTTTTGTTTTTCTAGACCAGCGTCAAATCTGTTAGTAATTTGTGTGGACATAAACCTTGACTAATGCTTACTTACATTAAACATTTATGCTTACTTAAACACTTGAGCATTTTTATGCTCACTTTTATTTCTTTGCACATACAACCTTTTCTTGTAAATTTGAGTTGCCATTGAAATCTAGTTGAGCAAGCAAAAGAGGGGAAATGAAATTTGCAATTCAAAGTGCGGCCACTGACATGTTGTCAAGTTTGTTCCCCATAACCCATTTTCGTTTTAGTTTCCTCACTTATTGTTACTCATTTGACCATTTCCCACACAGCCTTTGATTAAACCTGTGTAAGTACGTTGACTTGGACATAGTTACTGTATGTATTCTGTGGTCTCAATGGGTTTGGTTAATTAGTTCTAGTTAAAGAGAGTGAAACGATATAGCTCTGTCCTTTTTCCTGATTGAGCCGTATTGAGTTCTTGTTCTTTGGGGACATAGGCATGTGACTTGCGTGAGAAACCAAAACAACAGGCCACAGAAATAACATTTGGATTTATTTCAGATGGCTGTTGCATTCGTTTCTACAGCAATAGGTACAAGTCACGTTACCCCCTGCCTCAACTTGCTGATCCGAAGCAAGATTTCCTTTCTCTTCTAATAACCACTCATCATATCATCACCTGTGTCAAATCTGATCCAGGAACGGCTCCTTCGAGGGCATCTTTTCCCTGGAGACGGAGGTGTTTCTTGGCTTCCAACGAACAATGCGGCTTTGGCCAAGCTTATGTGGTCCAGCTCCCCCCCTTGGCTGGCGCTCCCGTGCCCCTCTGCCAAGAAATTGGATCCCCAGTGCTGCAATCTTTCTTCGGCGCTAGGCTGGGTAGCATGTTACACTGACATAGCAGATTGATCTGCCATCTCCCCCCGAGCCACGGCTATTCACAAAGGGCTGTAATGGATGGGGCACACAGGGTAACTCTCACTTTGGAATTGAAAGTGGTTGGTGTGCGCTCGAGGTGATGGATTAGCTTGGAAGCGGCGTCACGGCTGGGGAGTCGGACTGCGGGAGGGATTTCTCTGGTCAGAGCATAGGAAAAAGAAACGCACTCCCCCGCATAATATACTGTTCAGCCAAAGGGTTCGACTCCAATTCAAGTAAAACTGGTTTGTGTAGTAGTGTATAAACGTACCCTTTGTTTGCTGTAGTCAAGTGATATATAAGAGTTTTCTACTAAATGCATCGTCTGGTTTCCCAAACCCAGATTACTCCTGGACTAAAATGCATGCTCAATGGTAAATGTCTAGAAAGGGCTTTTTTTCAAAAGTAGGCACTGGGTCAGGGATACCTTCCCTCAATGTATGATTTGTTTATGGTCTTTGTCCAACGTGGCAGACTTTTGCATAAGTACAGTATCTATGTGTTGATGGTAGGTTTGTGTCTTGCAGGAAAGTCCAATGTCACAGCTAAAGAGGCAGTGTCCAGATGGACAGGTAAATCAACTGAAAGACTAACCTGACTAACATGCACAACATGAACAGACTGCTAGACTGTATGGACATTGCACTGGGTTGGATGAGTCAACGTGGTGGAGGCAAAAGCCTCAACTTTTACTGGGCATTTTCACTCAAAACACACACAAGAAATCCAGACAAACGTACAAGTTTTTGTGTGTCATTTCGGAAAAAAATGTTAAAGGGGCGTTTCTCTGGGAATCCCATTCTGTGATGACAAAGGTCTTGTTTGCCATCACAGAAAACAACACCTGAAGGTTCTGAAAACCCAAAGTACCTACTAACTAACTGCAGCCCTACGCACTCCCCATTGTGTGCACTACGTGAACCCGGCAGTAACCTGGCACGACCAGTGACCTCAGGGTGATTATGATCGTGGGGAGGCACTACAGGGAGTTAGGGGCTGCTAGGTGGTGTGTAGTGAGGAGCAGGGTTAGTGTTTACATACTAGCTATCGTGTTGCAGTGGATAACTCCCCTTAATCTACGGCCCTTTCACACTGGGTGAACAAACATATGTATGTGTGTATGTATGCATACACACCACACACACACACTTTCCCTCTCACTATCACACACAGCCTTGCATGCACACACACACCCCAGGGTTCACACCACCACCCACTCTGTAAATACAGTGTCATTACATGACTTTAGCGATTTGAAAGTTATCCGGCCTGGGTTTATTGTTAAGCCCGACAAGTGAACTTAAAAGTGCAATTAGACCTATCCATTGATCCGGCGGACCCCAGGGAGGGAAAGTGCTCTGCTAACCTTCTCATATAGAATCAACATTTACTCACAACAAATCTCCATTTGGCAACATTGAGGTCATGTCAAATGTAAACAATTCTAAGCTATATTTGTTGTTGATCTGTTTGATGAATGATAATGTGGTGCATCAAAGTGAGAACACACCCATATGCGCTGATCCCATTGGTCTAATTTCACTATTTGTCAAATAATTCATTTCACAGTCAGTTTTGAATGAATGGGATCAGTGAGAAATATCACTTGTTAATAAAGTAGTTTTCTAATCATTGTATTTTTGTCTGCAGATAATGTCTTTGCCATCAAGTCGTGGGCCAAGAGGAAGTTTGGTTTCGACGACGGACGCATCGATAAAGCCTTCGGGATACCTGAAGATTTTGATTACATGGACTGACTGCACAATCTGTCATTTTAATTAATTGTTTTTGTTAAATGAGTGACCTCCATTGCACACAATGCAAGTCAAACATGTTACTTTATGTTGAAAGGACACTAAGACCACTCAGGCAAGCCCCCCCAAAAAACAGCCTTATGTTTTCCGTAGTTGACTCGGAGCAGCTGCAATTTTGGCATTCGCTCAGGGCCCTTGCAGGTGCAAATGCTGCTTATGTGGAACCTGAGAAGGCGCTGTGCTAACCTTTGGGCTGTTCCGTGGTGGTGGTGGGGGGGGGGGCTACTTTTGGGACACCTGTTTGCATGAAAATCGAGAGCCCAGAGTCGTTGACGGAAATTAGCTGTGTCCAGCACTTCGACCCCCCCCCCCACACACACACACACACACACACACACAGAAAAAGAGGCAGCACATCAAACACCCATTCAATGTTAAAAATCTAACCTTACCTGATTTAAACAGATGTAAATGAATACAGCCACTCATGTCCCTTATCTCTCTTTTCATAATTTACTTTGACAAAAGAAGCATGTGGCACCAGGACTGACTGAACTTGCCTTATCTCATGTTTAAATCAAAAGAGGGAGAGGGTTGTTGTGGACAAAAGGTGCTTGGTGATTGACAATGCAGTGGTGTGGAGAGTAACGCAAGGAGCACCAAAATACAAAATGGAAGAGCCACTGAAATATCGTTGAATAGGCTGGCTGTACAGTGGGGATATGTTTAGAATTCACAACATTTAGAAGCTCCATAAATTAATAACTCCCTGTAAATGTGCTTTATGGTCTTGTGGTTCTGCAGAGTCTAGACTGAGGTGTTCAGGTTTTGTTGTTGAGAACATAATGGATGATCCATTTCAATAAAGTCTTAGTGTTATGTTTTATCTTACTTAACTGTTGTGTTTTCCACAGGCCTACATGTACCGTAACTGATTTCATATGCCTCGAATTTCCAAGCAACAGGGTGAATGCATCACCTTTCATTTTCTGTCTGAACTGGAATGTGGCGAAAACCTCTCAAACAAAGGGCAGCATTTTTTTCTGCTGTACACCGTGATTTATTCCAATGTGGTATGAGCAAAAAGGGTATATTTGCCGTGAACGGTCCAGAATTACTTTTGTGCTTTTGCTGTCTGTATTTGACAGATTTTTTTCAAACTGCACAAACAATGGTTATAATTTATGTGCTCATGGAGTTGACTCTCCAGATGCCGTTATACTACTAGAGGTCAAATGTCAACCCATTCGTTCAAAATGAAAAGTATCCACACAGATCCTACCCATTTCTTCACTTTGCAGTGACAATACATCTACAGTTTGAATGATCATTTACTGCTTTATCCTTTCTTATGCATGTTTTTCATGTATTTCAAAATGTTCAATGTATTCCTAATTCCATTTTCTCATTACAGCAGATTCAGCATTATTATATATTTTGGGAAAGGGGGATGTCTAGTCAGTTGTAAAACTGAATGCATTCTTCTGAAAACTGTCTTCCGCATTTAACCAAACCCCTCTGAATCAGAGTTGTGTAGGGGGCGAACTATTCGAAGTCCATGTGCCTGGGGAGCAGTTGTTGGGCGTTAACTGCCTTGCTCAGGGGCAGAACGATAGATATTTACCTTGGCGGTTCTGAGATTTGATCCAGCAACCTTTTGGTTACTGGCCCAACACTTCTACCAGTCAGGCTACTGCCGCCCAGTAGGACGTGCTGCTACTACTATACTGTGCAAAAATATAATATATAAACGCAAAAGTGTTACTTTCTTGAACTGAAATAAAAAGATCCCAGACATGTTCCATATGTACAGCAAGCTTATTTCTCTCAAATTTTGTGCATAAATTTGTTTACATCCCTATATGTGAGCAATTCTTATTTGCCAAGATAAACCATCCACCTGACAGGTGTGGCATATCAAGAAGCTGATTAAACAGCATGATCCTTACACAGGTGCACCTTGTGCTGGGAACAATAAAAGGCCACTCTTAAAATGTGCAGTTTTGTCACACAACTCAATTCTACAGATGTCTCATGTTTTGAGGGAGTGCGCAATTGGCATGTACGTCCTACTGGCCTCAACCTCAGACCATGTGTACCCACGCCAGTTTAGGACCTCTACCTGCGAGATTGTCTGAGACCAGCCACCCGGACAACTGATGAAACAAGAGCATTTCTGTCTGTAATAAAGCCCTTTTGTGGGGAAAAACAAATTCTGATTGGGTGGGCCTATGCCCTCCCAGGCCCACACATCGCTGCACCCCTACCCAGTCATGTGAAATCCATAGATTAGGGCCTAATGAATTTATATCAGTTCCTTAAATGAACTGTAACTCAGAATTATTGCCTGTTGCATTTATTTTTGTTCAGTATATTTGACCTGAACCCTCTACCGTGTGCAGATATTATTTCAAGCATAACATACCTTGTCTAAACATGTTTGGCCTAAACGTTTGAACAATGACACACCCACCATGGAAGAGTATGTGTGATATTTGTGTGTGAACCTGCTTAGCCTGTCCATTCTGATTCATTAAGGTTGACCTGAAGTCTGCACCCCAAAAAATGTACTTCACCCTTGAGCAGTAGTGTCCAAAATGTACTTAAATAAAATATAGGCTTGTGACTTTTATGTATTCCACTAATTGTCTACCAGTTATTGTTGCTAACCTAACACTGGCCTACAGCATATGGCCTGTTTCAATGTTGAACTTGAATACCAATGTCCTTTATAACTCTTCAGTTATAAAACGAGTATTAGAGGAAGTGCAAGAAATGTGCTTTATGTGACAGGGTTCTCATGGCATAATTTGAGTTTGCAGGACTTCATTGGTGTTGATGTTGGAGGGACTTCTAGTACTATGAATATTGCAGTTTGATTATTCCAAATGGGAACCACATGATGGAATCTCTCAACCTTTGGAGTGATCTATTGATTGGCACAACGTTTTTCAACCTCAGTAGAACGGGGTATGGGGGATTTTAAAACAATGGGTCCACAAGCGCATCATCATAACCTAGATTTGCTTTGGTTGACCGCATGACAGTTGTTTGCCCGCGCGGGAAGAAAAAAAACGAAATAGAATGTTTCGTATAAACTTTGTTTTCTGCACGATTTACCTGCGTATTGGACTGGCCACGCGATATTCCCATGAGTTGGATCATTTGGTGCGTTTAGTTCGTCACGTTCAAGTCCACCTCATTGTGCCAAAATCAGCCAACGCAGGCAGGCCGATGAATGCAACGCCTTGGCTGTGGTCGGCGCATACTCTCCACACACACAACGAGAAAGAGGGCGAGGAACAGAACAGGGTGGGAGGGTTTGCTATAGACGGGGAGCGAAAGCAAGAGAAAGAGAAAGCCAAGCGTAGCACAAGGCAGGCTGCTAGCTGAACAGGGCAGCATGGCGGTGGTACGGGAGTTCCAACAAGGCAGCCGCTGTCACAGAAAAACGTGGATTAATATTATACTCGGAATTCTACCGCTACTTTTGCCCTGCATACAGCATGGAGGGGCTCAATTGCAAGGTCTGGTGAAGTCCATTTTTCTTTAATAATTAACGTTAACCACCCATTGCGAAAATGTCGGCGAGAACTGCCAGTAACGTTAGAGCGAACGTTACCGAGTTGACAGTGAGGACAAGTCGCTATGCGAAAACGGGAGGGCTACTGCAACCATCGTATTGTGGATTCCAATTCGGCATAATTTGCGTGATAATTTTGAATGTGTTAATGTCTGCAGAAATGTTGCGAACGTCGTACACTTATAAGTGCTAAGACTATTTTATTAAGTATTTTTATATTTGTTTTTAATCAGTGGACAGTTTCCTGTGTTGGTTCATGCAAGCCATAACGTTATTTCAGTCAAGTGTCGCGTTACAGTAGCTAGCGAATTTAGCTACAAGGGAACTTCGTTTAATGATAGTTAGCTTGCCAGATGCCATTGTTATCACTTTGGTTGTGTGTTTTTAAATGTTTCAGTGTATTTATTGGTTGTGTTATAAATGTATAGCTCGGCTTTTATAAATGTTAAAGCTATGTGTTTACACGCTAGCAAAGCCAAAGCTAGCTAACCTAAAAGCAACGTTGATGATGATGATTTCGTGGGTGCTTACTGGCCTATTTAACACATGTACAAGTGTGTATTAATACTTCATGTGTGAATTGGGATATCACATTTTTCAACTCTCCCCGAGCCACCCTCGGAGAGTGGGATCATGGGCAGTTGAATACACGCCTTTGTCAGTCAAGCATTTGCACAAGTTTATGCTAAACGTTGACAAACAGCCGTTTCGCTGTCCCCTGTTATATTTTTTGGGGGGTAAAGCATTTTATCTAGACATTATTTCTTTCTTTTTTTATCTGATGTGCTTGACAGCGAGTGTTTTCTGCTCAAGTTTTCACATTTACACCTCGTCCCCCTCTCTTCCTCCCACGAAGCCCTGAGTCAAATGTCCAGCGTGGTCGAGGTCTGGCAAGCTGAGGATGCTGACCCAGTAGTCCCAACTCAGGTAAATGCAATACACAATTTATTGAGATGGTATAAACCTTGATTGCAGATGACATAAAGATAGGCAGGCATTTATATTTCTTTAACAAAGCATACCACCTCCCACGTGCATGGGTATATCACCCCATTGTTTATGTTTGCACGTGTCTTGGAGCGCAGTGACATTAAGGAGGTTAGTTAGGTACTGCTACATTCTATCACTTCTGTGTGTTCTCTAATTTTGTCGAACTGTTAATTATGGTTCTATTTTGCCAAGTCAGCTAAACGTGTTCCTGTTCTAAACGTGAGCATTTATGTTTGAAGCGAGGAGTCCAAATGGAGGCGGGGAATAATTTGCCAAGGCCACCACCTGCTAGAGGAATAGAGGATGCCATGTGGCCTGCCCTGTTACTTGTCGGAAGTGTGCAATAATAGTGTGTCCATGAACAGCATAGCAAAGCCCTGTCTTAATTATCTCCATCTCATACATATCTTACACATTTTATTTGTCACATGTGCAGAATACAAGAGGTAGACCTGTGAACATTTCACAGTAATAACCTGTTGTAGTCCGCGCATGTCTAACATTAATTACTATGCTACAGAGAAAATAGCCTAGCTAGTCAAATCAATGAAGTTGGCTAAATAGATGTAAATATGATTTAATTCATCTGTGTTACTGGCACTATGATGCAAAAGCTTTTTTTCACGATGACACCTCACAAACTTCCCGAATTTCAAGTAATGCGTTGTCAGTGCTGCAGTGTTTTGCATTTTGGCCCTGTCTGCATTTTATGCTGTAGCTGATTATGTTTGACTTTTTCTGTAATCCAGGAACACCCTACATATTTTGTTTTACTGATTGTCAGTGAAGCTATGACGGACTGTCATGTTACCTGCAGATAAGACACTTATTTTAATTGAACCTAGGATAAAAACAGTATTGGAATGTTTTCAAATACCTGGTCATTTAGGTTGTGTACACCTTTTGACAGTCGACGCAGAACAAAAACATTATGCTTTCAATTGTCTATTTGATGGGAAGTAGAATTTGCCTAGTTCCATTTTCACATAGAAATGGTGTACCGGTACATTTCAGAAGCTTACCCTGACATACAATGTCACCTAAGTTAGACCAGTTGTTTTGGTTCGTATTCCCACCAAAAAAGGGTGTGTACTGTGCATCGCAACTTAGTTAGGCGTACATTTGCTCAGTGCAATGGGGAACCAAGGTAATCCTGTCAGGGTTGCAAATTATTTGGACCTGTTGATAGCAATTTAAAGTTAATGACATTTCAGAAGCTTACCCTGACATACAATGTCACCTAAGTTAGACCAGTTGTTTTGGTTTGTATTCCCACCGAAAAAGGGTGTGTACTGTGCATCGCAATTTAGTTAGGCGTACATCTGCTCAGTCCAATGGGGAACCAAGGTAATCCTGTCAGGGTTGCAAATTATTTGGACCTGTTGATAGCAATTTAAAGTTAATGACATAATGCTGCAATTGTTTACATTCCTCAGTATTTGTCAGGCTCAGGTAGGCAGGGCTGTGCTGTGAATGGAGTAGCTGTGTCTCAGCACTATGATTTGTGAAATGTAGTAATTACATAATCTGTTTGCACTTGGCTGTGTTTAGTAGGTTCACAGTTTAGCTAAATGTTTCTTATTGGACAAGTCCAGGTTGTCCTTCCCTGTTTCATTGTTTTCTTCCGTTTGGTGCCTAATGAATATAGTCCTTGTTTAAGATTGTTGTTGTTGGGTGGAAGATGTTAGCAGCTCACTGAGGTGATTCGGTGCAAAGATATCACAGTTTGTTTTAACCGTGCCACAACAAACCACTCCCTCTGTAAACCATAACTGGTTGATCTTGGTTGCGACAATTTACAATGGAAGAGTAAAACAAATATTTAAACTTTAAAGAAATATATTTTTAAAAATATATAAAGATCAGTCATTCCACCTTTTTGAGTGTAACTTAGTCCATAAAAAACAGATTTCACATAATTTTTTTACATTCTGTCATAAAGAGCACATGTTCAACTTCATTTTACACATTTTTCCATCTCGAGGTTAAATAAATTACTATAGTAAGTGCCTATTATGTGCCAAATAAAGTAACATGGTTGATGATTTCATCTTAAATCAACCATAAAGTTAATTAGTCATAGCAACAAAATAACTAGGGCTTTACAATGATAGTAAAAACTTGTCAAAATGTTGTGGGTTAAAATCTTCTTAAAAGTCACAGAGGGTTATTAAGGATCCTCATTTACTTATTTGATTTACTTCTGCCAAGGAAGTCCAGCAACATTAATTGTATATAACTGCCTTAAGTGATAATCCCTGATAAGCCGGTGTTTGAAGGGTAAATTGACACGGGTGTTAGGCCCGAGACGAGTTTGAGTGCAAGCAAACCGTGCCAATACAGTGCATTCGGGAAGTATTCAGACTCCTTTTTCCACATTTTGTTATGTTACAGCCTTATTCTCAAATGGATTAAATAAAACATTTTCCCCATCAATCTACACACAATAACCCATAATGACAAAGTAAAAAGAGGTTTTTAGCAATGCACATTTGCACATTTATTAAGAATTAAAAAATGATTTACACATTTACTTACGTATTCAGTCCTATTACTCAGTACTTTGTTGAAGTACCTTTGACAGCGATTACAGCCTCAAGTCTTGTGAAGTATGATGTTACAAGCTTGACACACCTGTATTTGGGGAGTTTCTCCCATTCTTCACTGCAGATCCTCTCAAGCTCTTTCAGGTTGAATGGGGAGCGTCGCTGCACAGCTATTTTCAGGTCTCCAGAGATGTGTGATCAGGTTCAAGTCCGGGCTCTGGCTGGGCCACCCAAGGACATTCAGAGACTTGACCCGAAGCCACTCCTGCATTGTCTTGGTTGTGTGCTTAGGGTCGTTGTCCTGAGCACTCTGGAGCAGGTTTTCATCAAGGATCTCACTGTACTTTGCTCCGTTCGTCTTTCCCTCAATCCTGACTAGTCCCTGCCACTGAAAAACATCCCCACAGCATGATGCTGCCACTGCCATGCTTCACAATGGGGATGGTTTCAGGTTTCCTCCAGACGTGACGATTGAACTATTTGGCCTGAATGCCAATCTTTGTTTCATCAGACCAGAGAATCTTGTTTCTCATGGTCTGAGTCCTGGGGCGGCAGGGTAGCCTAGTGGTTAGAGCATTGGACTAGTAACTGGAAGGTTTCAAGTTCAAACCCCCAAGCTGACAAGGTACAAAATCTGTTGTTCTGCCCCTGAACAGGCAGTTAGCCCACTGTTCCTAGGCCGTCATTGAAAATAAGAATTTGTTCTTAACTGACTTGCCTAGTTAAATAAAGGTAAAATAAAAAATAAAAGGTGCCTTTTGGCAAACTCCAAGCGGGCTGTCATGTGCTTTTTACTGAGGAGTGGCTTCCGTGTGGCCACTCTACAATAAAGGCCTGATTGGTGGAGTGCTGCAGAGATGGGAGAATCTTCCAGAAGGACAACCATCTCTACATAGGATCTCCGTCAGTTACCATCAGGTTCTTGGTCACCTCCCTGGCCAAGGCCCTTCTCCGGTGATTGCTCAGTTTGGCTGGGCAGCCAGCTCTATGGAGAGTCTTGGTGGTTCTAAATTTCTTCCATTTTAAGAATAATGTAGGCCACTGTAGGGTTGGGCGGTATACCATATTTTATGATATACTGGTATTGATGCAGGGACCGGTTTTGGTTTACCGTCAATACTGGTATTTGAATATTTGGTTTGTTAAATGCGATAAGCCATGTGTAATGTCAATTTTTATGGTTTACTTCGCTACTTGAATCATCTCTTGCGGCTCTTTCTCTCTATGCCACTTTCAACACAGACCTAGCCATGCCCCCTGTCACTCGAGTGCATTTGATGTTCCTCAACCACGAGACACTTGCGTTCAGTCTGCATGGTCAATGCTGCACATGCAACAATGTTGATGACAACAATGCTGTTTTCACTTTGCTTCTTAATATAAATCCACTAGCATTCTAAACTCAATAAAAAAATAACCACAATCTAAACAACTTCACAGATCTTCATTGTAAAGGGTTTAAACACTGTTCCCCATGCTTGTTCAATGAACCATAAACAATTAATGAACATGCACCTATCACATCGGCTGATACCGATGTTGGCATTTTTTAGCTAGTATCGGCTGATTCTGATATTTTCACCGATATATCGTGCATCCCTACTCCCCGGCATTTTATATCGTGCATCCCTACACCCTGGCATTTTAATTTGTGGTCATCTCAAACGCTGTATTCAAAGTGCCCACTATTATATTCTTATAGATTTAGAATAGTCATTCGATGTCCATGATTCCAAACGTTTTGCTCTAATTCGGAAGTCAAATCGCATTTGCAACATTTGGTTAAAAAATAGGTCCTATATTATTTGCCCATATCGTAAAGCCCTACGTGGCAGTGTGGAAATTGTCAACTGAGCAGTGGTTTAAAAAGACTTAAGTACCACGTAAGTTTTTATTTTGGGGGGGATTCTGTACTTTACTGTTTTTTTTTTTGACAACTTCACTACATTTCTAAACGAAAATACTGTACTTTTTACTCCATTTTTCCCTGACACCTAAAAGTACTCGTGACATTTTGAGTGCTTAGCAGGACAGGAAAAGGGTCCAATTCACGCATTTGTTAAGAGAACATCCCAGGTCATCTACTGCCTCTGATCTGGAGGACTCCCTAAACACAAATGCTTTGTAAATTATGTCTGAGTGTTGGAAGTGTGCCCCTGGCTATCTGTAAATAAAATAACCAAATGGCACCATCTTTTTCTTTTCTTAATATAAGGAATTTCAAATTATTTATACTTTTACTTTTGATACTTGAGTAAAAGTATTTTGTTTTAAATATACATATGTAGTATTTTACTGGGTGACTCCCTTTTATCGGAGTAATTTTCTATTATCTTTTACTCAAGTATGACAATTGGGTACTTTTTCCAACACTGCAATTGAGTGCAGGAAATGCAGAAATTATAAAAAAGTGCTGACATTTATTTTGGTTGAAGTTTTATACTGTTCAATCAGAATGGAGAGACTTATTGCAATCACTTAATCTATGTGTTGCACCCTAGGATCACTCACTACTCATAAAGCAAATGTGTAACTTTTATTATAAAAAAAAAAAATACTGCCATACCGTCCAATTTTAAAATACTGTGATATATTTCGGCCATATCGCCCAGCACCAAGCCACTGTGTTCTTGGGCACCTTCAATGCTGCAGACATATTTTGGTACTTTTCCCCAGATCTGTGCCTCGACACAATCCTGTCTCGGCGCTCTACAGACATTTCCTTCTACTTCATTGATTGGTTTTTGCTTTGACATGCACGGTCAACTTTGGGACCTTTTTATATAGATGTGTGTGCCTTTCCAGATCATGTCTAATCAATTGAATTTACCACAGGTGGACTCTAATCAAGTTGTAGAAATATCTCAAGGATGATAAATGGAAACAGGAAGCATCTGAGCTACAATTTCGAGTCTCATAGCAAAGGGTCTGAATACTTATTTAAATAGGATATTTCTGTTTTATCTGTAATACATTTCTAAAAACCTGTTTTCACTTTGTCATTATATAATTGGTATTGTGTAGATTGAGGGGTGAAAAAATATATTTAATCCATTTTAGAATAAGTCTAACGTAACTGTAGAAAAAGTCAAGGGGTCTGAATACTTTCTGAATGCGCCGTATATCCTCAACACCGACTTCTCGGGTATTTATCACTTTTATACAACGGGTTACCACATTCAAATCAACATTTTATTTTGATGTATTTATTAATACTATTTCGACAAAATATAGTCCCGACACACATCTAAGGACGCTACACAAGCAGGCTAGTCGTTGGTTCGTTTTGCAGAGACGCGAACCAGTCATTCCGTCTTTTGTTCTCTATGGACTCAACCCAGTCGTTCGTTCTAAATGTTTCATTGCCATACTGGCTGGCAACGTTGTTATCCCTTGCTTGCTAGGTAGCCAACTGTGGCTAACTTAGTCACGTCAAACAGTGCAACCAGAATAACAGTAGCTGGATTTGCATTTGTTTAACCTCTTAAATGTGGAGTCCCCATATTTGCGGAGACTATTTTTCAATTCAGTCTGTGTGAACGGTAGCCCCTATCTGCAGGGTTTCTGCGGAATGCCGAGTATCTTGGCTATTGATCGGTGTGACTTACTACCATATATGGGCATGCGAATATATAAGGTGGCAGGTAGCTTAGTGGTTAGTGTTGGGCCAGTAACTGAAAGGTTACTGGATCGAATCTCTGAGCTGACAAGGTAAAAATCTGTCGTTTTGCCCCTGAACATGGCAGTTAAACCATTGTTTCCTGGTAGGCCGTCATTGTAAGTAAGAATTTGTTCTTAACTTCTTGACGCTACCCATCCCGGTAGCGGGGTAATTGTCATCAGCAACTGCTGAATAAGCATAGCGCAACAGTCAAATAATATTACAAAAAAATATTCATATTCATGAAATCACAAGTGCAACATAGGAAAACACAGCTTAACCTTTTGTTAATCGACCTGTCGTCTCAGATTTTGAAATTATGCTTTACAGCGAAAGCAATCCAAGCGTTTAAGTTTCTTGATAGCATAACATTATGTACACTAAGCATTAAGTAGCTAGGTCACAAATCAGAAAAGCAATCAAAAAAATAGTTTACCTTTTGATCTTCGGATGTTTTCACTCACGAGACTTCCCAGTTTCACAACAAATGTTCCTTTTGTTCCATAAAGATCATTTTTATACCCAAAATACTGACGTTTGTCACGTTATGTTCAGAAATGCACAGGAAAGAGCGGTCACGACAACGCAGACGTATATTCCAAATATCCATAATGTCCACAAACATGTCAAACGTTTTTTCATAATCAATCTTCAGGTTGTTTTTTAAATATGTCAACAGTGTGTAGGTTTTTCAATGACAGCGGGAGGAACAATGGCGGCTTTACTCAATTGCGCAAAACTCACTCGGAGCCCTCACCTATCTACTTACGCAATGTGATCCTTCACGCTCATTTTTCAAAATAAAAGCCTGAAACTATGATTAAAGACTGTTGACACCTTAGGGAAGCCATATAAAAAGGAATCTGGTTGATATCCCTTTAAATGGAGGATAGGCGTGCATAGGAACGGAGAGGTTTCAAAATAAGAGGCACTTCCTGATTGGATTTCTCAGGCTTTCGCCAGTTTAGTTATACTCACAGACAATATTTTTACAGTTTTGGAAACTTTAGTTGTTTTCTATCCTAATCTGACAATTATATTTATTATTCTATTTTCTGGGGCTGAGAAATAGGCAGTTTAAAATGGGTATGTTTTTAAGCCAAAAGCACAAATACTGCCCCCTACACGCAAAAGGTTAATTGACTTGACTAGTTAAATAAAGGTTCAATTTAAAAAGGCCAGGCTGAGCTCATGACCTCGCTTCAAGATGGCTGCTACCTACATACTGGTTAGCGTTGTGAAGCATAATCAAAATAAACAAGGAATACGTTGATAAACACCGAATGCCGGGCATCCACAGATCATGAGGATATATTATTTGTCTGCTTGTGACCTACTGTTATTGAGAACGTTTTTACCAACAAGGTAAGCTTCGATTTGGTCTGTGTTTGAGCTATAGCTACATGGGGGTATCAAATTAATTCTTAGGTTGTTTAGGAACAAAACATTGGCAATGGGCTACATATCTGATGTATAACTTAATGGTAACGTCTAATGTCCACGAGTGATCATATTTTTGATGCGCAAAGATATAATTTTGCCTGCTTAGGCACAGTGTACATCCATTACTATGTCACCTTGACAGTCTTGTAGACAATTAGAGGCTTTCCAGGAATATGCAGTTAACCTGGGTGGGACAAAGGAAGCCGTAGAACTTTTTTTTCATGCGTTATATGAAATATTGCTACCTGGCTCAGACGAGACGCACCAAACACGCTACATTTACATTGTAAACTGATTTAATTTAATTTAATTGCTTTTGCATACAATTTAGCTTCTCGTGGAGGGGGGGGGTGTAATTCAGCATATCGAACAGGAACCTTAAAAGACAGTATAACGACCATAAAAGCTTAGAATAAAATACTGGAGTCGGACAAAGAGGATTCCCGTCTGGATTACTGCAACTCGCTGTTGGCTGGGCTCCCTGCCTGTGCCATTAAACCCCTACAACTCATCCAGAACGCCGCAGCCCGTCTAGTGTTCAACCTTCCCAAGTTCTCTCACGTCACCCCGCTCCTCCGCTCTCTCCACTGGCTTCCAGTTGAAGCTCGCATCCGCTACAAGACCATGGTGATTGCCTACGGAGCTGTGAGGGGAACGGCACCTCAGTACCTCCAGGCTCTGATCAGGCCCTACACCCAAATAAGGGCACTGCGTTCATCCACCTCTGGCCTGCTCGCCTCCCTACCACTGAGGAAGTACAGTTCCCGCTCAGCTCAGTCAAAACTGTTCGCTGCTCTGGCTCCCCAATGGTGGAACAAACTCCCTCACGACGCCAGGACAGCGGAGTCAATCACCACCTTCCGGAGACACCTGAAACCCCACCTCTTTAAGGAATACCTAGGATAGGATAAAGTAATCCTTCTCACCCCCCCCCCCCCTTAAAATATTTAGATGCACTATTGTAAAGTGGTTGTTCCACTGGATGTCATAAGGTGAATGCACCAATTTGTAAGTCGCTCTGGATAAGAGCGTCTGCTAAATGACTTAAATGTAAATGTAATGTAAATGATTCCGACTCGGGCTGACGAAGTTTGCTTTCCAGAGGGATTGGACCCATTTTAAGATCTGTAAGTCAATTATTTTCTTGACTTTATATCTAATTTACTATATTGTTTTTTGTAAGCTTTTTGTGATTTGGATGTAGTTTACATAGGCCTATGTAACAAGTAATTTCAATGTTATGTAATTCCAAAGTAGTTATTGTCTAAGTTTCATCCTTGTAACTTTGGAGAGGCCACTAAACTCTCATGGCCATTGTTTATTTGTGGTTCTCACCTTTCCCTCTGTCTCCAAGGTGTTACTGTTTGCATTGTGTGTGTGCTTCACACCTAATGTGAGTCACTGTCCAGGTAAAGTTTAGGCTTGGTGTTTTTACTTTATAGTAATGTCATTTTGTAAATTTAGTCAACTGTAATTCTGTCTCACAACAATATCTCTTTATTGGATGCAAATAGTTTGGATGATGTTTGGGAGCCATCCCTTCCCCCAGCGAGCTTCCCCCGCTGCTATGTCAATCACCCCATCTGATGGTTCTATATCCACTTTTCATAGACCTCTTGATAAAGAAAAGATGGGATTCTGGCACCATTCGCCCTATCAGAATAGTTTTCCCCAAGACCAAGGTAAACGACATGACAAATACAGTGGAGAGGGGGACATTACGTTGGATCAGGACTAACAAGCAGCTTTTTTTTAAAATGGAAGGACACTAGGAAAGTAACCATGCTCACCACACAGCGTAAGGCCATAACGACCATGTCTCAATGAGGGTGAAAAATGCCAATGGGGCATTGGTGAGGAAAAAAGTCCAGGTTTCTCTGAAGGACTACAATTCCAATATGGGAGTACTGACCTATCTGATGCTCTGATGGGCTACTACCAGGTCCTCCACAAGACCAGGAAGTGGTATAAGACTCTTTTTTTAAAATCTTTTTTTTACCACTTTGTGGAGATTGATACAGTAAATGCCAAAGCAAAAGGTCAAACCCCTCACCCAGTTGGCCTTCCGAGAGCAGCTGTGTTGGAAATGACAGAATTGGGGACCCAAAGCCACCTCACAACTGTTAGCACTTGTTACTTTTCATTAACACAGACTCTAAAGCAAATCAGGTGGAGGTAAATGTGTTTATTCTTATTCAAAAAGGACAAATCATGTGGGGAGGTAGATGTTCATGCTCCCCTGTCCTCAGTGATTCTCTCCTGGGTGATTATCTTCTGTGATTCTCCAGTGAACAAAGGGACAGGGTGTAGTTTATAACCTTGACTGGTTGACCAGTTAGAATTCCTTGCAATAAAACTGGGCCAATGGCCAAATAACAAGTATGCTGTTTCAGGCTCACTTTATAGACTCATTCCTCCTATGTCTCTAACGTTGCTCATTAATCCCCTATTACAGAAAAAGCAGTATTTCCACTCATCAATAGTACTCTATTGAACTCTTGTACTCGGCGTTGTGTATTTATCTTCGAAATATTCTTACTCTCCCCTAGACCATTTTGAAAAGAAATATACTTAAAGGGTATTTTTAGAACATGAAAAAATAGACAGTATAAATAACATTAGCAGTAAGCATAAAATCATTCACATTAAACACCTTGCATTTCTATAAAACACAAAGGGCATGTTGTACTTGCTGTTACAATAAGAAATAGATTTCAAGCAAAGTTATTAGTATTAACAGGTGTAATGATGAGGAAACTCACCCAAATTTTTTTTTTCCAATTGTCCTATTGGAAATTCACCAAGTCCTTTTAAAGGGACCAGCTCTTCCACACTGGTATCAGTCCCACATAGATAACTATTAGAAATTATGTTCTGACAGTCTGCCAGGAGTGAGGAATTATTCTTCCGTTCCACTGGTTGATAAGGACTTTTCTAATGAACACTTCACCGGTGATCTTGTATCCTTTCAAATACAGTCCTTGGATCAAGGGATATTGCTTCAGACTGTAGATTCTCATAACCTGTAACGACGGAAACCGTAACGAAGGAAAAAAAAAGGTGAAAGTAACTTGTCCTGGTTTCAAGAGTGATATTTGACATAGATTTCTGTAAGTAAGCATGTCCCGATTTTCAGGAAACCGTTGGACATTTCACTTAGATATCCCTAATATGATGATTGCGGTGTACAACATAGAAGCTTATCAGGTTCTGAGCATCTTACATGGATCCCAAACCGGCTGCACACGTGCGCCATCGTGCATAAATGTATTTTGTCCCCCTACACCAAACGCGATCACAACATGCAGGTTAAAATATCAAAACAAACTCTGAACCAATGACATTAATTTGGGGACAGGTCGAAAAGCATTAAACACGTATGGCAATTTAGCTAGTTAGCTTGCACTTGCTAGCTAATTTGTCCTGGGATATAAACATTGAGTTGTTATTTTACCTGAAATGCACAAGGTCCTCCACTCCGACAATTCATCCAAACTCAAAACGGCCAACCGAATCGTTTCTAGTCATCTCTCCTCCTTTTGTCTTTTTCATCTTTGAACTTATATGATAATCGGAATCTAAACTTTCATAGTACTACCACGACGACCTGCAAAATAGTTTGAAAGACAATCACCCACGTGGGTATAACCAATGAGGAGATGGGAGAGTCAGGACTTTCAGTGCGATCTGCGTCAGAAATGCTAATCAGTTCTATTTTAGCCCTTGGCATCGCAGACGCTTGTTGTCGCAATAATTGAATAACATGGATTTCTACATTTATTTTGCGACGTGTCCGTTCTGGTCAGCATGTTACTATGCTTCTGCACCTGAGATTGGCCCCTCATTTTTCTTCGTAGTCCAAATAGGATGGTTTGGAACTGTAGATCCCTGCAGTTGTCTAATTTGCCATGTCATCGTTCCTTCATAAATGTTCAG
This sequence comes from Oncorhynchus gorbuscha, assembly GCF_021184085.1. Lineage (NCBI taxonomy): Eukaryota > Metazoa > Chordata > Actinopteri > Salmoniformes > Salmonidae > Oncorhynchus > Oncorhynchus gorbuscha. The sequence goes on along the minus strand of NC_060196.1, from coordinate 18,447,160 downwards.
TGTAGAGTCAAGTTGCATAATAACATCAAGGCCTTACATTGATTGTTGAAATGATCTTATCCACACCCCTGCATCAATCTTCATTGGATCAATAGATATTGATATGGTGGTTGGGTTTGTTTCATGTCTCCCCTCCACACATCTTCTTGCCCGTGTACTGAGGACATGTATATTTTGCTTAAGATATGGGCAATACAGTGACTCAAGCACCCTTATCTACTGCAAAGTTGTTAACCATCACGTTCACATATATTCCATCTGATTACATATGTTCACGAGCTGAGATGATAAGTAAAGCGGGGGTCTATTAGTTTCCTTCCACAGCATCCAGCAAACTTGCTGCTGAGCCAGACGGAGCTTCTTACATTTCTGCATCAGCATTGTATCATTGTCCCGTTTCCCCTTAGACAGACCTGGCTTCTCCTGGCCATTCTTCATAAGAACACAATTTATTTTCCGACATTCTCGTTTGATAGTGATCAGAAATCCGCAATAATGACATGCACCAGGTTTCTCTTCCACTGAACAAATAATGTTGTTTCACTCGGAACCTGCACAACTCTTGATACCCACGTCTCGTGGATGCATCAAAGTTTTTGAACATTTGTCCTACTGTTTTGGGGATGCTGATTTATGTGTGATTACTGTCACCGGAGGTTTGTCTTCACTACCTTTTACAGCCTGTGTTCTGGTTGGCCTAAGATGTCATTCGTCACTGCTGTCAGATTCTGTTGACTCAAAGCCATGCAGTGCTGACCAGATGCTTGAAACCCGATCATCCTTGCGGAACTCAGCCTAAGGGTAGATTGAGGGAACAAAGGGTCCACTTGTGGGGGTCAAGTCTATTTTTTATTTTTTTTACGACCCTAGCCTGTAATTGTTGAATTTCTTCTTTCAAGGTATTGAAATGTTCACCAAGAGCTTTCAAACTATCCTTATCGCTCTGCAATATCCTGTCATGATTCGCCAGAAAGAATTTCTCATCCCGTTAACCTACTTTGGCTATAAAAGTTAAAGACCGTCTTGTCTTTGTCAACGAGTTAGACATCTGTATTTTTCCTCAAGCTTTTTGTATTTCGGATAGATTCCATCTTTGTCAACAATGACGGAATATTTCTTTATTCTCTCGTCTACACTCCTCTACTTTGAAATGGTTCTTCATATCACTAGACGGTGAATTTAAAATCTTTTTCATTCTCACATCCGGAGGAGCTGTTAAGTGGTTTTCTCACTTAACAATGGCATTATATTAACTTCAAAAGTTGGATCATATATCTCTGTTTTAATATATTAATTTAACCCCAAAGAATGTGTGCATGTAACCCCTTTTGAGGACTCAAACCTCTTCTTGAATACGTTGTCTCATAAATCGTATGTTCACTTCAAAAAGCTTGTTGAAGACTTACATTAACCACATGTGTACAAATTGCTACTCTACTAGCAACTCCTATGCAACAAGGTTTCACAAAAAGGACTAACCAATTAATAGAGGACTTGAACCCCTGTAATAGAGAACAAAGACCAAGGACTTGAACCTTATATCACAGATATGTATCACTCATTGCATGCACTAATTTGAACCTGATTTGGTTCTTTTTAAAATGGTATTGGTCTAGATCAGCCAGCTCTATGCCATCAATCGGGAGATTGGGAGTCACCTCTTAAAGTGGGTCAGCCTTATCTCTTTCTTCTGGATTAACACAGTTGAGTTTTTCTTGTTGTTCAGACAATTCATCCGGGTCACGGCACCAAATGTTAGCAGTTGTTACTCTTAAATAACACTGACTCCAAAGCAAATCAGTGCTCCCCAATAGGTTTTTATTCATATTCAAAAAGGAGGAATCATGTGGGGAGGTAGATGGTAGATGTTCATGCTCCCTCTGTGCTTGGGTGATTCTCCCGAAGTGATTATCTCCAGTGAACAAAGGGACAGGACAAGTATCGTATTTCAGGCTCACTGTATAGACAAATTCCTCCAATGTCTCTGACCCTTTGCTCATTAATCCCCTATTACAGAAAAAACACTATTTCCAATGATCGTTAGTACTCTATTGACCTCTCGTACTCTGCCTTGTGTATTTATCTTCAAAATCTTCCTACACAACCATCACAAGACCCCCCCCCCACACTCAAGGTGAGTGTGACTATCCAACACACATGCCAAAAGACAAAAAAAAGTACTGCAAACATGGGGGAAAAAGGGGGAAATGACAGATCTTCTTTCAGAAATGCCAGTTGGCTTTTTGTTTCCTGGCAGAGGGACTGCTTCAGACTATCACGACATGCTCAAGCTACAGTGAAATTGAAATCTAATCATCTACACCTGGGATGTAAAATGAGCACGAATGCCATTTGTAAATAATAATACATTTCAGCTAATGTCACGTGCGTAACCAAGTTTGTTTGAGAAGACAATTGTGTATAATTTGAGTTGTATATCAGTTGCTTCTATATTGTTTTCGTAAGTAGTTAATTTGTATGTAGAACCAGTACATTGGATATGCCTAGGCTAAACTTTGAGGCACTTGAAACACTTGAATATACCCTGTGTGTCCCGACAATACCACAATGTTTGAGAGGGGTTGGTGTTGTAGGAATTTAGTTTTTATAGTGAACAATCATTTTTAGGCACATCCAGTTTGCAAAAACAGTACAGTTACCACATTTGGACACTTTGACGAGGTTGAAAGGACAGTTGAATGTAGCCTGGGTACCCCATACCACCACAATGTTTGAGTGAGGTCGATATGATAGAATGTGTGTTTTAATACTGAACAACCAGCAAATATGTAATAGCACTGGAATTATCTAATTTCCAGACATATGCCAAATTGAAGAGGTTTAGGGACACTACTTAAACATCTGCCCATTTCTAGTAGTTAGGTCTATCAATGTGTTTCCAGCTCTGGGCATCAATAATGCACTTAAAGCTTGTCAATGAAAGATGACTTATCATTTGTATTTTTTTTTATTTTAAATGGTTCACTTGTGTGTGCTTGATCTTATGTGTTCTGAATTATGTAATTGAGAATGTGCGCTCTCGTCAGCACACTGTTGTTCAGAGGAGCTAGCCAACAGCACAGCTAACACAATCGCGTCAAATTATGCCAGCTGATTCATGATTTTGACTGGCTGAGAAACGCAGCCTGCCTATCTGTCTCGTCCCGACACCTTCATTACTATGGGACAGCTGGAGATCAAATTTGAATATTGAAACAATGTTGCAAATGTTGGAGAGACCGACAGCAAGGATTATTTAAAATCTCCGATGTTAGTCTAAATTAAATAATGTCTGTATGCTTTTTATAGTGGCGATCAAGTTCATAAATTGCCTTGCTGGTCTGATTAGACAGTTGATTGCGCAGTCAGATGGAACGGAGTAAATAGGCATTTTAACATCATAGATTTAGCCGGTGGTAACTTGTGGAATAGACACCGGCTGGGATGCGGTTTTAACCAATCAGCATTCAGGATTAGCCCCACCCGTTGTACAATTTAAACACATTGCATGGCATTACATTTCATAACACACTAAGTGTGTGCCCTCAGGCCACTACTCTACCACATATCTACAATACACAATCCATATGTACTTGTGTGTAGTGCTTGTGTTAGTATGTGGATTGCAAGGGGTGAACAGATTGCAAGTCTGATTTATTGAGTTCTCCATATGGTCGATATTAAAGGGAACTTCATTGAATATAATAGTCTTTTAAATTCAATATCGATGCACAATTTCTTCATAAAATGTCAAATGGGTGCAAAATGCACTTTGTGGTACAACCTATTTTCTGTTGTTAGATCTTAATGGAAATGAAATACATCTGTTTTGTTTCCTTGATAGCGTTTATGCCAAAATGCTCCGATGTCCAAACTGTATTTTTACGATAGATTAGCCTAATCTGATTTTAAAAAGTCTTAACTCATCTTGAACAGCTATTACGATAATTACAATGGAAGTTAACTACGTCTGTCTCTTTGGCTCCGTTTAGATAGGCAGCCCAATTCTATTTTTTTTCCACCAATTGGTGTTTTGATCAATCAACTCTGAAAAAGTTCTGACAAGAAAAGATCTAATGTGATTTAGACAAAAGACCAATTAGTGGAAAAAAGCTCAGTATTGAGCTGCCTGTGTGAACACAGTCTTAAGAAACAACAACAGATCACCATTTCCATGCTTTGTTAAATGTTTAAATTGAGTTTGATCCATGAGTGACTAGGCGTACAGTGGGGGGAAAAAAATATTTAGTCAGCCACCAATTGTGCAAGTTCTCCCACTTAAAAAGATGAGGCCTGTAATTTCCATCATAGGTACACTAAAACTGACAGACAAAATGAGAGAGAAAAAATCCAGAAAATCACATTGTAGGATTTTTAATGAATTTATTTGCAAATTATGGTGGAAAATAACTTTTGTTATTGACCAAATGCTTATTTTCCACCATAATTTGCAAATAAATTCATAAAAAATCCTACAATGTGATTTTCTGGATTTCCCCCCCCTCATTTTGTCTGTCATAGTTGAAGTGTACCTATGATGACAATTACAGGCATCTCTCATCTTTTTTAAGAGGGAGAATTTGCACAATTGGTGGCTGACTAAATAATTTTTTGCCCCACTATATATGCATGCAACGTTATGTAGGCTAGGTAGATTAACCTACACTAAAACACACCGCCCTTCAACTATACTGAACAAAAATATAAACGCAACGCTTTCAAAGATTTTACTGAGTTACAGTTCATAAGGAAATCAGTCACTTGAAATGAATTCATTAGGCCCTAATCTATGGATTTCACATGACTGGGAATACAGATACCTTAAAAAAATGGCTCACAGTGGTGGGCCTCAGGATCTCATCACGTTATCTCTGTGCATTCAAATTGCCATCAATTTAAAAAATGCAATTGTGTTCGTTGTCCATAGCTTATGCTTGCCCATAGCTCCACCGCCACGATGGGGCACTTTGTTCGCAACGTTGACATCAGCAAACCGCTCGCCCACATGACGCCATACACATGGTCTGTGGTTGTGAGGCCGGTTGGACGAACTGCCAAATTCTCTAAAATGAAGGTGGCTTATGGTAGAGAAATGAGCATTAATTTCTCTGGCAACAGCTCTGGTGGACATTCCTGCAGTAAGCGTACCAATTGCACGCTCTCTCAACTTGAGGCATCTGTGACATTGTGTGAAAAAACTGCACATTTTTAGAGTGGCCTTTGATTGTCCCCAGCACAAGGTGCACCTGTGTAATGATCATGCTGTTTATTCAGCTTCTTGATATGCCACACCTGTCAGGTAGATGGATTAACTTAGAAATGCTCACTAACAGGGATGTGAACACATTCGTGTACTTGAGAGTAATACGCTTTTTTGTGTATGGAACTTCTTATTTATTGGACTGATAGCCTGCGTCTGAGGGGAGGGAGGGATCAGCGGTGAGGCTGCCGGTCACCAGACTCAACGTCCCTCTTCGCTGAGAAAGGAGAAAGTCTTCCAGCTGATAGCGAAACAAACTTAAATCACACTGCATTACTTCTGCCTCATGCACCAATTAATGTTGTGACTCCTATGACCAGAGAAAGTGAAATATTCCTCAATATTTAAAGACACAAGCTGCAAATCATAATAATATAGGAACGCAAGGCATTATTGTTGGGTTTTTACGTACATTTTTGGTGATTGACTAGGAATGGCTTGGAGGTTGGTGATCACTGCTGTAAAGAATTAGGTTTTTTTTTTTCTTCTGGCAACACCAACGCCTCCATTGTATAAAAGGGGGCTGCATGCACAAAGTTACTACTGTACTTTAAAAACAACTATCCCCACACAGCCACTCTCCTCCCGTTGTACAAAAAGTCAATGTACTGCTGAGAGCTCGCCAATGTGACTCATGTCATGGGCCCCAGATTGTTCCTATGGAAGTGAGCTGTTCAATGGTAGCAACGAGTTCGGCTAACACTCCAGTTTACAAAGCTGTATGTAATAAGAAAATCTCTGTGGCTCTTACATTTAGGGGATAATGCCAGAGAAGCCGATGTTTGTTTAGATTATGTATTAGTAACACTGGCTTCGAGGGCATTATTTATTTTTTACTTAACATTTAATTTAACTAGGCAGTGAAGAATAAATTCTTATTTACAATGATGGCCTACTCCGGCCAAACACAGACGACGCTGGGCCAATTGTGCGCCGCCCTATGGGACTCCTAATCACGGCCGTTTGTGATGTAGCCTGGATTTGAACCAGGTACTGCAGTGACGCCTCTTGCACTAAGATGCAGTGTCTTACAACGGGTTACTGACATATTCACTTAATGATTGACACATTTTCAGAATTTTCAATCTTCCACAAGATATTGTCCTGACACACATCTCTGCTTGTTACCCAAGCTGGCTGGTCGTTCATTCTATCGGTTCAGTTGCTAGAGACGCGACCCAGTCGTTCTCCATCTATGGATGCGACACAGTCGTTCGTTCTAAATGTTCCATTGCCATAATAGCTGGCAACATTCTTATCCCTTGTTAACTAGCCAACTATGGCTAACTTAGTCACGTCAAAATGTGCAGCCAGAATAACCACAAAGTAGACTCATTTGTTTTAGCTCTTTTTTTCCTTCCTGATTTTAACTGGCTGAGAAACGTTGCCTGCCTGCCTGTCTGGTCCCGACACGTTCATTACTATGGGACAGCTGGAGATCGAATTTGAATGTTGAAACAATGTTCCAAGTGTCGGAGACAGACAGCGAGGTTTATACAAATCTCCACTGTTGAAAATGTAAGGTTAGTCTAAAAGAAATGTGAGATAATGTCTAGATGCTTTTTATAGTGGAGATCAGCCCAACCAATCAATTTATAAACTTGATGACAGTGGATTGCGCAGTCAGATGGAACGGAATAAATAGGACTAGACACCGGCTGGGATGCGGTTTTAACCAATCAGCAATCAAGATTACACCCACCCGGATAAGAAGTACATCATGTACCCGTGCATCTGCTTTGAGTATTAGTGTTGTCACAATGGGCCACCATTCACCTTAGGAGCATTTAGAAAGATAGTCATTTTAATTTTTTTCATACGGCATTCCTTTTATCCAAAACATAAATGTTATAAACGTACAAACTTAGACTGCAGCTAATTTGTTGATTCATTTGGGTTTATTTAAGCCTAACACTCTTGATTGATTATATTTGTCCATTGTTTATTCATTATCAAGTGCTGAAATCCTACTAATGATGCTCATCATACTAATTTGCACTTTAAAACAATGACTCAATATAGAAACTATTAGGCTAAACTGTAATTACAAGACTAATATATACATTCTTTAATCTGCTATGTATTTATGGAGGTTTAGTTGTTGTTTTGTAATTTAGTTGTTTTGTTTGCTTGTCTACGTAGGTGGAAGAGCGCAGCAAAGGCAGTCTTCCACTGGAAGAGAGGTAAGATCTTCTAATCCTTGATATCCCTTGGCGACGACAAACCAACATTCTTGTTACGTTACTCATTTTGTTTCACTCACACCACGCCACACAACAACCATAGGTGTGGAAAATGGCAGATAAATAATATCCCACTATGATCCGAAAGGATTTGCTGTCTTGAGTGGAGAGAGAATGTAGAAACAGCCAAGTGTAGTTAAGTTAGGACTATGGAAACAAACCACTGCATGCAGTTTAATCGAAGCTTGGATTATGACAGGTGTGCATCTTTCAGATGAGAGAACCAAAGTGGGCGAAAGACCAAACTGGGTGTGGTGTGCAGAGTGGAATAGGACTTGTGTTGTTAAATCAAGCATCATTTTGACTTGTCACACAAGTTCACATCCACTGTAATGTGTAGCCTACATGTATTCCGATGCATTTATAGTGGAGATGCACGATATATCGGTGAAGATATCGGAATCGGACGATATTAGTTAAAACTGCCGACATCGACCCGATGTCTAGTTTAACGCCGGTGTGCAAAAACAATGTCAAAGCTGACGTACATACCTTTATAACGTAGGTACATGACGTAATGACTGTGCAACACAGCATTCCTAACCTAGCCCACAATGTGTGCTGTGTGGACCGAGCAGTCATTTGAAAGAGTAAGAAAATTTGAGCGAGAGACCTCAAAGGTGAAATCCATTAAACACCAAGATAATGGCATTCATTGCCCTTGACAATCAACCGTTCTCTGTCGTGGGTGATGTTGGCTTTCACCGACTGGTCGAGCACCGGTACACTCTACCAAGTGTTCTATTTTTCAGATGTTGCCCTACCGGAGTTACACAGTAATAGCGTCACTGCTATTCGCTTCACGACTGACATTTGGACCAGCGATATCAGCCCCATGAGCATGATGAGTCTGACAGCACAATGGGTTGATGAGGATTTCGTACTGAGAAGTCTTATTTCATTCTCATGAATGTGCTGGTTGTCTGAAACTTGGAAACATGAACACACTAGCTTGCTCTATTTGGACAACTGACTCGGGAAATAAGCTTATCAATTGCGTCTGCAGCAGACGTGATACTCTCTGTCACGGCATTGAAACGCCTGCTCAACAGGCATTCTCTCTTTACTCTGTCGCCACATGCTCGTACAAGTACCACTACTTTGATGCAGACAAACAGGGCTTACGTGAAATGTATGAACAAATGAACTACGAAACAGCACAGCAAGTAAGTGAAAGAAATCAGTTTAGATTGTTTTACTGGTAATGGGGACAAACGTAAATGCCAACACAATAAGTTTTTGGGCAGTGTGTGTGTAACCTTTTATTAACTAGGCAAGTCAGTTAAGAACAAATTCTTAATTACAATGACTGCCTACCAAACCCGGACGACGCTGGGCCATTTGTGCGCCGCCCTATGGGACTCCCAATCACGGCCGGATGTGACACAGCCTGGATTCAAACCAGGGACTGTAGTGACGCCTCTTGCACTGAGATGCCATGCCTTAGAACGCTGTGTGTGTGTGTGTGTGTTAACTGTTGAACTGTACTAGAATGTCTATGCCTAGGCTATATGTTTTAGATACTGGAGCTCCAGAGGGGATTCTAAGAGGGCCTTATTGGGGCCTTTTCAATATGGTGTGGTGTTTATGTTGGTATGAGTGTGGAGGGCGTGAACACGAGTGGGAGAGGGCGAAAGAGCGGCACGGTAATACATTCCAGACTCATTTTAGAACTCCTTTAAAGAAAATGCAGTCGAGGTCCATCTGACCAGAGTTTTTATTTTATTTTTTACTCCAGATTGCGAAAAGTCTCCTTTCTTAACGAATAGAACATTGATATGTAATACATCTTGACGGCAGTTAAATGTGTTCTTGTTCCATGAAAGACTGGAAGCATAGATGCCAATAGCTCATTTGAATGAAGTGTTGACCCTAGTGCTGCGTTTTAAGATAACAAATTGAATTGGTTTGGCAATGACTGAAGGAGTGAGGACATTCCACATTCAAGCACATACATTCCACATTCATACTGTGAATATAGGCCTATTCTTTGTTGTGTTTTCTGGTTAGCCATAGCACTAGTGACTAGAGAATGACATTTACAAGACAAGTCAGAACTGCACTTCTTTTGCTATCAAATTTCTTTGATCTAACATATAGCTGGGACTGTCATGGCAGCCACTGTTGGCTAGCTGCGTGCTGCTGGTTAGTGTCAGCTACTTCTAAAAGCCCCCTGACAGTCAAGAAACAGAGCCCTGAGTCTCCTGTGTGTACTCAACTTGTCACTGGCACTGTAAGTGGCCCCAGTTGCTTGCTCACAAAGCCCTGAGGGAATGATGTTTTGTATGGGAAGTTGGCATTTGATTTACTATCTAACACGTAGCTAACCTAGCCTAGCCTACTACTTAGGCTGTTGCTAAAAATGTCCCCCAGTACAAACACACTGGGAAGGTGTGGAGTCCTTGGACAGGGCTAACATTCAATAACACTGAATTTAATACTAAACAGTGCTGCGCTCCTCAGCGCATTGGTAGCAAAATGTCACTTGATGACTTCCTACCATCTCCTTATCAGTAGCGATACGAGCTAACCGTGTGCTAGCAGGATGCACCATTTTAACTTCAAATAGCTGTTGATTGATTTCCTTAGGCACATTCCCTCCAGACCCAGTGTGGAAGTGTCTCTGAGCCCAGAGAAGTGATAGGAAAGTGTGGACAGGCAGTGCTGGTTGAATCCCCTCGACCTGGGGACCAGGGCTCCAGAGCCTCTTGTGCTTGGGTTATCGTACCTCTTGACGCAAGGTGCCATCACTCTTATCCCACCTTGAAAATAGGGTGGAGATAGAGGGAACGGGTCTGAGCCAATGACCTTGCTGTTTGTGCGTGTGTCAGGGTTTCCGTTAACAAACAATTGCCTGGTTTTTCCCCAAAAAATTATAGCGAAAAGCTGATAAATAAAACTGTTGCCTGGCAAAATGCCTGGGCAAAAAAAATACATTTCAAGATATGCCCATCAATGAATAAAAAATATTATCAGTCAATGTTTTAAATTGGCCTTTTTTTTTTGTGTTGGATGAAAGCGGTATTTCTCCTGCAGTTCTTCAGTTGGTTGCTGCTGGAGTTAAAAAACATGCTTTTATAAGCCCATTCATTGCACGACAATTCTAAATGCGATCTCATGTTAACAGTTTTGGTGCACAATTAAAACAAGCTACTATTTTTTTCAACTGGTAATTGAAGTGCTCCTCCCATTCAAGTGCATGCAACAGGCTATCAGTGCATCACCCACCACTTTACAGTGTGATTGTTTTGAAACCTGAATGTTTTATTTCGTATTTTGAGGCATGTCTTACCTTATTGTATAAAGACTTCATAGGCTAGGCGGCATGCGAGTTTAAATTTTGGGGAAGCTTACAATTTATCCTACCGTTCTGCGTACCTGTTATAATGATTTCCATATACACATTTTCGTGGAACAGTTTCATTTCAATAAGGACGCCCCCCCCCCCCCCAAAAAAAAAAAACGATACCGATATTTAACATTTTAGTGGCCTTTTAAGCATTCTAGTACAGTTAAATAGTTGACACACACTGACCCAGAAGTTATTTTGTTGGTGTTTACCAGTAAAACCTATTTCTTTCACTGACTGCTGCTGCTTTGTTGTTCGTTTGTTCAGTCTCAACCAGAATTTCATCATACATGTCAAGCAGTGAAGTTTCAGCTCTGTCCATGTTTCTTGTCTGCATTGAAGTAGTGGTCCTTGTACCTAGCATCGAGCATGGTGGCGACACAGTAACAAGGCTCTGACAGAATCCCACCGAATCGCTTGTTCACAGCCTCTTGTACAGTACTTTTGTAAGCTTTAACCCCACGGTCTGTCGGCAGTTTTGAGCAGGCTTTTCAATGCCGTGACAGAGAGTATCACGTCTGCTGCAGACGCAGTGGATGAGCTTATTTCCCGAGTCAGTTGTTCGAATGGAGCTAGGAAGTGTGTTCATGTTTCAAACATTGTTCTCAAATGCCATTGAAATGGCAGGAGCGGTATGAGAAGCAGCACATTCTTGAACATGTATTATGGCTTTCCTCCGTACGAAATCCTCGTCGACCCATTGTGCTGTCAGACTCCGCATGCTCATAGGGTTGACATTGCTGGTCCAAATGTCAGTCGTGAAGCTAATAGCAGTGACGCTCATAGCAAGTAGCTCATGGATGTGCGTTCCAACAATACTGTGGAACTCCGGTAGGGCAACATCTGAAAAATAGTTATTGCTTGGGACCAGTCGGTGAAGGCCAACATCATCCACGACAGAACAGTTGATTGTCAAGGGCAATGAATTCAATTATTGGTGTTTAATGAATTTCACCTTTGCGTTGTCTCCCTGAAATGTTCTTACTCTTTTCAAATGACTGCTCTAATTTATATCATTTTGGCAAATTTAATTTCCATTTACTTCTCTATTTCCTGTTGGTTTTCATATGAATTTTCTTTCGTTGTCCAGAAGCCAAAGACACAATCATAGTCTTATTAGCAACCCATTCTAGTTATTGAGTCTTTATTCCCCCTCTTTCTAAATTGAACAGATTTTCATCTAGATTTCTTTCATCTAGAGATTTCATGAAATTAAAGTCTTCCCGGTCATGTTGTCCTGCAACACATTTTCCCAACGGAAATCTTGGTGTGCGTGTTCTTCTTTATCTTGCTAGCTCTCTGTCTGGGTCACTTGCTACTGTGTTTGTTTGTGTGTCTACCTGTCTGTCAGCTGGTCCCATTCCACTTAGCCCTAACCCATATCTCTTACACCATACAGATGTGCAAACATTAAAAGTATAGGGATCCAGCTAGGACCAGCTGTGTGACACTTGCTCTGCTTTCTCCACTTCGTTGTTATGTTGTTAGTCCTCTTTCCTCCCCAGCCGTTGCTTAGAGACCAAGGGTCTTGACAATGAGTGGTCGTCATAATCTTAATTCAACTCATTCTAATTCAATGCTATCGTCTCCATGGCTTTGATCAACATTCTAGAGAAGGGCCGGCTTAAAAGAAGGGTCGCACTGAACTATCAAGTGTACTTCGCTGCATGTCGGTGCTCTAATCAGCGCGTAAAGTGTCCACGCAATAAATGGAGTGAACCTGCAGGCAGCCATATAGCATGTGCTAAGTCAATCGTTCAATTCACCCTACATGCATACATTGGGGACAGAGGACAATGTCAGTTTCTTCCCTTGCTCCTTGATCGGTATTGTCTGTACAGTCATACATAGTAGCACCGAGCAAAGCTCGAGGGAATGTGGTAGTCCTCTATTAAGAATCTTGTAGGTGCATTGAATATGCCTCCCACCCACTGCTCCCTTGCAGTCTTACTTTCTTATTTCAATGAAAGCCACCCTTGGTTCAAAGCTGAACACCAAACTAAACTCCCACCCTGCTATCATCTCATAGCAGATGTGTTGTGGGTAGTGCACTGTGGTTTTACAAGGCTCTAAAAGCACACACAGTGTCCTATCAGCCTGGTGCAGAGCTGACTTACACTAGACAGCCCTCTCACGTTTAGGAAATAGAGATTACACATTTCACATTACAATTACAGCCATTTCTGACTGAAATGTTACTGAAATCCCTAATTTGGAAAAATATTTCCTATTCTCTAAACCCCTTGTTCTCTTTTTAAGTGACACATATGCATCACATACACATGACCAATAGCATATCATAATCACATCAATAAATTGGTTATAACAAACTAAGAACACTAACATGTGACAGTAAAATCGTTGCAGACGACGTGACAAACTCGAAATGGGGGAATGTTTACTGGTTGCTCAGGAGGTTAAGGGGAAGTCGGATGTCGAATATATTTGATTAGTTGTGGAAAATACTGGAGATATAGAAAAAAAAGATGTAAGGAGAAAGTGCTGCCTGCATATTGTGTGTGCCATACAGGTGCTGTTAGATTACAATACACTTTTTCTGACCGTTTGGAACAATGTAAACAACACTATAAGCGTACCAGAGTCTTTAACGTTTTTTTTGTAAAGCTATTATTACAGCAAATACTGAAGAGTCACATTCATTCGTTAATATAATTTCTGAAATCAACTGTTTAGGAACAGTTTAGGCCTATTTGTTTACGCAAATTATTTAGTGGTCGCTTCATTTTACTACTAAAATGCTTGATTGCATTTCAAATCATGAATGACTCGTGTGATGACATAACCAAATGAATGATTGATTGATACAGTAGCCTGTAAAAGTATTTTATTAAAAGCCTCACTCTTTTAATAAAACAGGATGTGCTCTTAGGCCTCCAGCTCAATGATGGTTATACAAAGCTGCTATACTAAAGCCTACTAATGACATTACTTATTATAGTGATCATCATCATCATAATAATAATAACAAGATCAAGGAAAAAGGAGGGTTATTATAAATATAATTGTTCTATTTGGAACAGTGTAACAATACTAAATAACTAATACCAGAGAGGCTGGTCCAGCCTTTTACGGCATAGCAAAGATTAAAAACAGACATTTTGTTTATCCGACGTGGTTTTGTGAGGCTTGGCGCTCACGGAATCAGTAGGCTATTAAACAAACACTCAAACAGAAGCAGGATCGGTCTTATTTCTGTCTATATATGGATGATTTATAAATCCAGGCACCTTTAAGTTAGGCTATTGATTATAGACCTACGTTAGTCTCCGCTCTCCTCACTTTTCTTAGGTAATTAAGGCAAGGGTTGTGTTCTCCGCTGCTTCCTCCACCGCATTGTTCTCAACACCAATATGCTGGTTTAAATGTGTGCACATAGCAACATGGTCTAGGAAAAGGCACCAATTCAACAGCGCACTGATGCATTTTATAACTGCGACAGCGACCACTATCTAACGCGGGAGAAAACGCATTTCTTATCAAATAATCTCATTTTTATTTGTGTTGCACCGTTCTTACATAATGTAACCATATACAATTTCAGTAGCACATGTCATAGAGTGATGGACTGTGCCATCCCCATGGCGTCCACAATGCAGCAGTCCACTCAGACTTTGCTACTGCTCGACTAAAATCTACGATAATCAACAGCCTATCGACCAAACAATCGACCAGTCAACTAAAGGGGGTCAGCCCTAACCCACATCCATCATTTTAGGTTCTGGGTATAAAAAAAAAATTGAATGCATAGTTTCAGTTATTTTCCTACATTGCGCATATTGCAATTGTCAGGAAGATTTGATTTTGTTAGCAGGTTTTGTTATTATTAAATGGTGGTTTTGACCAACTTTACCAACCTGTTGCATGTTGCTGAGGGACAAATGTTCTGAACCAAAGCGATGTCTAGGGCCTGGAGTTTTTCTCTTCAGTTCTTCCTGATCAGGTTGCGTTGTCAGGGAAACCCCCTGGCTCTATGTTATACTCTACACAAGGTGGAGTGTCGTATGAACAGCTGACCAATTTTCTCGGCTGGTCCTCACCTCTCTCCCTTGAAGCATGTTTGATGGTTTAACTGGTTCAAATAAGGTCACCGCTAATGTTTACTTTATTTAGGTAGATCCGGGGATCAAATGATGACCGAACATAACTTATTTCTGCACTGTCTGTGGACAAAAACAAGGTCTGGGGCACACACCATGCTTGCTGAGGAGGGCCTGTGGCTTTTTGAAAATAAACACGCAGGAGAGTGGGTGCCCCACACGCAGGGTAGCTCTGCTCTCTCTCCTCCTTTAACAAACAGTAGACCTATATAAAGCCACCTGACCCTGTGTGTCTGAGTGAGGGAGCGTGCAGTGTCGTCATCCTAAAAGGTTTGCTTGTCCCCCCCCAAGTTCACTTTCTCTGTGCACGCACCTCTTCCGCATTGACAAACAGAGCTGGGGTTAATGCTATCTGACAGGGTATGAACTAACTAGCGATTATGACTGTGGACTGACGGAGATAAGAGGTGGAGAGCAGCCCTTATGTAATGGAGAATAACAATGGCCTGACTCACATTGATTGGTGTCCTGGGCTCGACTTGAAGTACAGCCCTTACACTTCTATTGAAACAAGGGACATTTGGCTCCTTGTTTTGTTTTTTACTTGTTACACATGGTCAGGGAGGAAGCTCCCAATATTTGAATAGCAGTGTTTCTTATTGTGAATTGGTCACTCTGCTAGTTCCTTATTGTTTGTTGCTAAATACTGCTTTGAGTCTCAGCATATTGTTTTGTAGTCTTAGCCTATATTTGGTAGGCACCAGAAAATATTAAAAGGCTAATTTAGACGGAGCACAATGCAGACAATATTTCTACTGAACCAAAATATAAACACAACTTGTAAAGTGTCCCATGTTTCATGAGCTGAAATAAAAGATCCCAGAAGTGTTCCAAATCAAATCAAATCAAATTTTATTTGTCACATACACATGGTTAGCAGATGTTAATGCGAGTGTAGCGAAATGCTTGTGCTTCTAGTTCCGACAATGCAGTGATAACCAACAAGTAATCTAACTAACAATTCCAAAACTACTGTCTTATACACAGTGTAAGGGGATAAGGAACATGTACATAAGGATATATGAATGAGTGATGGTACAGAGCAGCATACAGTAGATGGTATCGAGTACAGTATATACATATGAGATGAGTGTGTAGACAAAGTAAACAAAGTGGCATAGTTAAAGTGGCTAGTGATACATGTGTTACATAAGGATGCAGTCGATGATGTAGAGTACAGTATATAC
Source organism: Oncorhynchus gorbuscha (assembly GCF_021184085.1). NCBI lineage: Eukaryota > Metazoa > Chordata > Actinopteri > Salmoniformes > Salmonidae > Oncorhynchus > Oncorhynchus gorbuscha. The sequence continues at coordinate 18,431,003 of NC_060196.1, read as the reverse complement.
ATATGCATATGAGATGAATAATGTAGGGTAAGTAACATTATATAAGGTAGCATTGTTTAAAGTGGCTAGTGATATATTTACATCATTTCCCATCAATTCCCATTATTAAAATGGCTGGAGTTGGGTCAGTGTCAATGACAGTGTGTTGGCAGCAGCCACTCAATGTTAGTGGTGGCTGTTTAACAGTCTGATGGCCTTGAGATAGAGGCTGTTTTTCAGTCTCCCAGCTTTGATGCACCTGTACTGACCTCCATATGCACAAAAAGCTTATTTCTGTAATTGTGTATTTTAATGTTAATTTCTCATACATAAGCCACCTCCCAGCGTTGTTTTAGATCATTTGGCAATAGACCACGTGTAAACGTGCCAGCCCAGGACCTCCAAATCCGCCTTCTTCATCTGTGGGATCGTGTGAGACATTTCTCTTAGTAAGAAAGCCCTTTTGTGTGGAAAAACTCATTCTGATTGTCTGGGCCCACCCATGCCCGCGCCCCTGCCCAGTCATGTGAAATCCATAGATTAGGGCCTAATGAATTTATTTCAAATGACTTATTTGCTTATATGAACTGTAAATGAGTCAAATTGTTGCATGTTGCGTTTAGATTTTTGTTCATTATAGTAACCATTTCTGTGGTGTTGAAGATATCTGTATCGTTTAAATGCCTTCATCACAATTTGTTTGACCACCAAAGTGGAAATATTGTGGGAGGAAGTGATGCCATAGCCAGGAAGTGTGAGCGTAAGAGTGTGGATTTCAGCTATTTCTCAACTGGATGTTGCTGCCCACTGTACATTAAGTGCTTGTGCAAAAGACTGGGATGTTCCTTAAGATTTTGTTATAGGCTGCTTAAGACCTTATTCTCATCGACTTGGCACATGGAGGTGGTGAATGTTTCATGTTGCATGGCAGCTGTGTCATCACTCACTCCACTCAAGAAACTTTGTTCCTGACTGGGAAATTTGGAATGCAACGCGATTTAAGCAACCTGTGTTAGAAATAATATTGTGGTTATAGTTGATAGAAGCAAATTTTAGTTGCGTGAATGTTTCAATAGCGCAAATGATTTCACACAAAGCTGTTAAGATTCACTAGCTAGCTACATTAGCATCTAAGATGGCAAGCTAACATTACCACCCGCCAATGAATAATGGTGCATGTTTCTCATTATAGAATTAGTGACTGAACACAGAATGCATCCCTGTGTGTCCTACACATAGAATATCAGATTTCAGAGCGTGATGTCAGATGTCATATCTGAATGAGCGTGTGAGCAGCCAGCCGCATCCCCTAACCAGCCATTTGTCTACTTATCTGCTTCTCTCCAGACCGGGCGCCAGGATAAAGTGGCCAAGGGGACACCGTTTTTAGGGGGTTCTTGCATTGGAATTGTATTGAATTCTGCTTATTTCACACTATACCACAATAAACTATGTTCAAATCTCTCTGAGACAATTAATTGCTTTTGAAGTGACAGGTAGGCTACAGATTTCAGGCCAATCTCCACTGCGCTGTATCAGCAGAATTGACAGCGCCCTAAACGCTATTACTAAAATAATGCAAACCAAATGCTGAAAGTAGTAGACTAGTTATTAATGCTCGCAAACAAAAATACTGAATAGCAGTTTGGCATGGAATACCAACACAGCTGCGAATGCGAATAGCACGAAAGTGGTACCAAGTAGGTAGAAAGCAAAATATCAGATGGATAAAGGCATGACAAAATCTATGTTTAAGCTAGTTACATTAACAGTAAACAAACACCATAAATAAAAGGTGAATGGAGATTCAAATAACCTAAATCTAGACTACAACCTAGAGCGTCTGCTAAATGACTTAAATGTAAATGTACAGTGAGAAGCAGAGCTGTCTTGCCAAACAAAAAGACATGGAAAATCAGTACGATATTATCACGATACTTAGGTGCCGATACGATATGTATTGCAGCTCTCACGATTCGATACATGGATTTTATTGCAATTTGACGTTCCAAAAGTATTTCTCACCATAAGTCTGCTGCGGAGGAACGAGAGAGCCATGAGAATTACAAGTTTTGATCAGTCGTAGAAATAAGTGCTAAACGATGGAGAACAGTCCTCCCGTGTGGCTGTTGGTAGAGCATGGCGCTTATGTAAGTCACTCTGGATAAGAGTGTCTGCTAAATGACTAAAATGTTAAAATTCCTAAAACAATTGGTGTAGGTACAGCCAACTAGAGCAAAAACAATACTGCAATATTGTCAAAACGATACGATATAACGGGTCTCCAACAGGTTGATCGCCAAGCAACGGGTAGCTCGCCGTACTATTTTGAAAGTGCATGCAATTTTTATGCGTTTCCACCCCAAACTGTCAAACAAATCTCACAAGTATCAGACACCATAAACTCCCAGCTACTATCTAATCAACACAGCTTTGACATTATCCCACACCTGTTAGCCACTATTGGCCTAAAAAGTCAAACCTTACACAATGTCTGCCAATTGCTTTCCTGCAATATTGCCCGTCTATGTGATGCGCGCATTTGTTTGTCAGTTCGTGTGTATCCAGTTGATCTGATAAGTCTTTTGGCATGACAGAAATACTTTCCCCTAAACCTTATCAATGAAATGTTAACTGCAAATGAAGCTTACCTGGCAGAAGTATATCATGAGTAAGTATATCATTTGTATCTATTATTTGCACATTTTGAAGTGAAGCAGCAGCACTACACAACCATCACTAGACCGGCACATTATAAACAGCAATTTCATCACTTGCTGTAATTTGAAGATTGAAAAACAAAACTGAATACAATTTTTGAAAATATATCACCGATTTTATAGTTGTTTATGAACCATTATTTTACCAGGTATATTGACAGAACATAAACTATGTTCTCTTGTACACTTATTTGAAAGCTGGAATAAAATGAGGAGCTCATGACACTTTTACTGTTTATTTTGTTTAAGTAGCTCATACTAGAAAAGGTTGGAGACCCCTGCAATATGATATATTGTCAAAAATATTATATCGATATGTACTGTAACTATCGACCTAATGTTTAGGCTAGGCCTGGTGGATGACACTGTTGTGTGCATTGCCAATTCAAATACACACATGGCATTGGCATTGCCCATGAACTGTGAACTTCTGTCACCTCTGCTCTATCTAGAGTGTGAACGATGATCTAAGTAGTATGAACATGATACATGAACATTAACTTGGGTATTAATTCACTCCACTCTGTGTTCACTTCCTTTTAGATGGTATACGGGTTGTGTCACAAATGGCACCCTATTCCCTATGTCGTGCACTGCATTTGACCAGCGCCCTAGGACTTCATTCTCTATTACTATTGACTACTAACCTCAATGTGTGGTATTTTTTAGCGTTTGGGCAGGTGATGACATCGCCCCCCTTTTGCAGTTGGTTGTGTTTTTTTTTCTTTCTCTCCCTGCTACAGCGAAGTGGGTATTGAAGCTGTGTGTGAAGTCTCTGCATTTAGCATGCTGAGTCAGGCGCACGCACAGAGGCCCACGCACAGAAGCACTTAGCACTGGCGAACGCGTCGATCACACCGACAGCGTCATTGCATTTTGACACACCAGAAGTACATTAATTTCCAATGGAACGCTGCGTTTGCCTTGCAGCGTTGCGTTGCAGTGCGTTCTGTGTGGGGCCTACGTTGGATTTATCGAACGTGTGCAATCCAACTGTATGCGTAGACGGCTTGACAAATGGTAGCAGAAGGTGAATGTTGAACTTTTTGTTGCACACATATCCAGATGATGCCGCGTACCATTTTCCACTATAGCGATGTCTGTGTGATCGAGGAGTAAGATAAGCCCCCTTCCTCTCGCCTGACCCGAGAGTGAGATCATTCCGTGGCTAAATCAATCATGTCAAATTCATGCCAAACCAAGCAGAAACACAGAAATGAAAAGGAACCAATATTGCCCTAAATAAGGGGAAAACCAAGATCATGCTTACTTTAAATCTAATGGATAGTGATTTTACGTTTTGAGCCGAGGAGTGATGGTAATGTTCTCTCGTGAAAGGAATTGACTTTTCAGTCAAACCTGTGGCTTTCAGTGTGCTAAAGCAGTGTCATATTTGCTTTGGCATGAAAATGGTCAGTACTGCTCAGATCTCCCATGGCGATCTCTGCGTAGCAGCTGTTGCTATGAGTCCATTATGCTAAAGCGCTATCTGAACTGATAGGCCTCAATGTATAGAGAGCCGTATCGAACCCTTTTTTAGGATATGTGTGTATTGTGTGTATGCGGCTTTGCGTGCACGTCTCCCTTTCCCCTATTTCTGCCCGCTCGTCTCTCCCTCCCTCTCTCGCTCCCTATCTGCAATGACCCAGTGCAAAGCTGGCAGCTGAGCAGTTGGGAGTGCTAATTTTCACACCTCCTGCCGTTCCTGCACCCACTCTCCTCTGCTCCTCTCCAGCGTCCCCGGAGCCAGCCAAGCCTCCTATTGCTCACCATGACGCAGATAGACCCACCACCAGCAGCCCCTCAGTGAGGTATTTAGGCCCACTAGCCAGAGGTTAACCCTTCAAATCTCGGTACAAATTGAGATTTTAAGGATTATAAGTAAGGGTATAAAATAAATGATTTTGTTCTGCAGGTAGTTTTACATGATCAAGTTATGCTGAAGTATCATCATGATTTAAAATATATTGTAAAAAATGGGTGTTTTCCAGTATAAATGGATTTCCGTTTGTTGTCATTGGCCTATTAAGGCTCTTCAGCCTCAATATCTTTTGAATAGCTATTGGTTTTTCCCTTCCCGCTTCACGTTGCCGGTGATGTGTCATAATGATCCCAGTGGGAGAGGTCTTACAGACTAGAACAATAGGGGCTACTCTGATACAATGACGTCGTTCCCCCACCTTTTACTCTACTACCTCTCATTCTCCTTTGGCGGTGGGGAAAAAGCTTTGTCTCACCATAATAGCACATTGTATTGGCGAGAGCAAGAGGGACGCTAATAACTAGTGCTCTAGCCGGGCTTTCATATTGTAATGCACACTTATGATAGCTTTGTTTCACCGTAGATATATTTAGCTCTTTCTTCCTCCCTTCTTCCTGGGGCGGCAGGTAGTCTAGTGGTTAGAGTGTTGGGCCAGTAACCAACAGGTTGCTGGTTTGAATCCCCAAGCTGACCTGAGCAAGGCAGTTAACACATTGTTCCCCGGGTGCCGAAGACGTGGTTTTTTATTTAAGGCAGCCCCCTGCACCTCTCTGATTCAGAACAACATTATTATGCGGAAGACACATTTCAGTTGTACAACATTTCAGTTGTACAACTTTAATTAGCTAGCACACAGCGCTATTGCCAGAGCTCTCCTCTCCCCTACAGGCAGGTCATTGGAGCCGTGAAACAGACACCCGATAATTGCGCTCGCACAGATGAGGGAGTTGGATACAAGACGGTCGTCAACAGAATTTGCCAACTGCCACAGTCTCAAATTCTTATCTCTGAGCTTCACTCTCTTCACGAGTTGGTTATGCTGTATGACCGACCACAAAGGGGTGTAGGCGAGTTTTGCCATAGCCAAGTAGGGGGAAAAAAAGCTATCATCATACATTGCTGAAAGTGCACTTGCGTAGTGTAAAGATATTAAGTTGATCAGATTTTTGAGACCTACTGCAGTGATTGTCAGGAATTTTGTGTTGACAATATGGCTTTAATTATTTTACTGTCAATGTTATTGTAATTTGATTGTTATTTAGATTTTTCATTAGGTTTTGCCTTTGTGTGCACTATTTTGGCCTATATTCATCGAACAGTAAATGTAATGTCCTAAAAATAACTTTGCAATGTGGCCTAGTGAGTGGCACTGGAGTGGAGCAGCGGTCTAAGTACTGCATCGCAGAGGTGACACTACAGGCCTGGTTCGATTCCAGGCTGTATCACAACTGGCTGGGATTGGGCGGTGCACAATAGGCCCAGCGTCGTTAGGGTTTGGCCGTCACTGTAAATAAGAATTTGACTTGCCTAGTTAAATTAAGGTGAAATAAAATAAGTGCACTCACGATGGCCAATGTGAAATTTTGCTCGCTCTGTATTTCAAAGCCATATCAGATATCTTGATTATAAACAGTGTGCTTTGAGCCCATTGATCGTTCTTTAAATATCTTTAATACCCGCAATTGCATTTTGAAATGTTATACAATCACGAGGTGCTCATTACAGCAGCCGGCCCCATCGAAACGGGCAGGCACAGTGGACGGCCAGACACTTTTATTGCAGGAAGGTTAATGCAGTTTACTATTTAACAAATCATGGTTTCATCCACCCAAACAATAGGATGATTGAGGTGACCAGATAGTATGTACAGCTCTCATCAGTGCAACCAATAAAATGTTTTACTCGCAGTCCAAGGGTAGCAAAATACAACTAGATGGTTTCAATCTGGACATCTGACAAATGCATTTTTAGTGAATGTGTTTGGCTGGGTACATGTGTCTGGCTGTAGAGGAAACCAAGTGGCAAATTTCAGCTTATCCTTATAATGCACCACACGGGTCGGGACATTAATCACTGAACAAGGTTCAGAGTTTATCAGTGTCAGAGCAGAGTTAGCATAGTTGTTGTTCATTCGGCGCCAAACTTAAGAAACGACTGAAACGGGAAGTGACTTCCTGGGCTTGTCCAATAATAAACGGTCAATATCGTTTTCCGTTGCGTGCCTTAATGAATACAACCCAAGTCAGAAGAGACCTTCCTGTATGTAAACTCTTGTTCCCTGTCAACAGTCTGCGCCGTGATGAAATCTGTTTGGGCCCAATTAGGCTGTTAGGACAGAGCGAAACAGTGGGCACCTGCAATATTCAAATGAACCCCAACTTCCTGTTGAAACCTGTACAGGTTGTAGACACTCTCTCCGTCTCTCGTTTTCTCTCAGTGAGCTGCTTTTTAGGCTCATTACTGTTTTTGTGACATAGGGACGTTTTAGTTGACTGAAGTTACTACACTAAATAAAAATATAAACGCAACATGTTTCATGAGCTGAATCAAAAGATCCCAGAAATGTTCCATACACCCAAAAGTGTATTTTTCTCAAATGTTATGCACAACATTTTTTACATTCCTGTTAGTGAGCATTTCTTCTTGGCCAAGATAATCCATCCACCTGATGGGTGGTATATCAAAAAGCTGATTAAACAGCATGATTATTACAAAGGTGCACCTTGTGCTGAGGACAATAAAAGGCCAGTCTATAAAATGAAGTTTTGACAATGTCTCAGATGTCTCAAGTTGAGGGAGCGTGCAATTGTCATGGTGACTTCAGGAATGTCCACCACAGCTGTTGCCAGAGATTTGAATGTTAATTTCTTTACCATAAGCCACCTCCAACATCGTTTTAGAGAATTTGGCAGTATGTCCAACCGGCTTCACAACTGCAGACCATGTGTATGGCGTTGCGTGGGCGAGTGGTTTGCTGATAACATTGTGAACAAAGTGCCCATGGGGGGGGTTATGGTATGGGCAGGCATAAGTTACTGACAATGAACACAATTGTATTTTACCGATGGCAATTTGAATGCACAAAAATACCGTGACGCGATTGTGAGGCCCATTTTATTTTTTTTTGTTACGGTATCTGACCAACAGATGCATAACTGTATTCCCAGTTATGTGAAATCTATAGATTAGGGCCTAATGAATTTATTTCAATTGACTGATTTCCTCATATGAACTGTAACTCAGTAAAAAAAAACAATTAAATTGTTGCATGTTGCGTTTATATTTTGGCTCAGTGTACATATTGAGCAACAGTTTCACACTGTCCATGTGAATGTGTAGATACTCTACTTTTACCTTGGTATCTAAGGAGATGGGTGGTTTTGAGTTACGTAAGAGCCTTGTCTTTTCAAGCACATTTAATCCATGGTGCATTTGATGTCTGCAAGCTATTTAAGACCTAACTCTTCATTCCCACGAATGTCACTTCTTTCTAGTCAAAATGCAGATAATGTGAAAATGGAGACGGCTGATCTTTCGTGGCATGTCGGATGACAGGTGAATTGTTGTAACCTTCAACGCTATGCAAATCCTGCCACGTAAAACATGTCTCAGCAAAGACTGTACATGTCAGACACCCTCATTGCAGCCATCTATAAGCCTAGATTGTGAGGGCTGGAAGCCACAACCTGCTCTGTTTCCTCTTTCGTACATGTAGCCTGGGAATTATTTTTGGCAAAGCTTCAATGTGATTCTGATCAGATCACATTCTGGACATTTTAAAGAAGAGTTAACAATGTAGCCTATTTTGTCGTAACGAGTTACCAAAAACTTGTAAGTCCTGATTGTGTTGTCTAGAATTGACTTGTGTCTTGTTGTCGCTACATCCGTAGCTTGATGTTAATGTAGCTATTGATGTCGCAAGTTAGCTGTGAGAGGGTTAACTTGGGGCAGAATGTAGATTTCATAATTTCATCTCTAGGATCCGGCTGGCAAAGTGAATGGCCTTGGGCTGTTCTAGGCTATATATTTTTACACTGGCTGTGGCAAGCCTCCTGACTCACTGGGCACTCATCAGTCAGTGTTTTTTTTTTTTTTGAGGGAAGTAGCTCGCACAAGACATGGCCTGCCTCAGTTTGGAGCAGGGTTTCGTTTTGGGAACTGTGGCACCGGGCATTTGAGTGGCAACATTTTAATTTACCGGAAATTTCAGAAATGTACTGGACCCATATGCATTGGGTGCGTGACCTGATAATGCCTTCCACCCACGTTGCTCAGAATGACGACAGGAATGACATTTTAGATTATGGTCATTTATATTAACAGAACGTGTAAGTCGAGGATGCAACAATGTCTTACTGAATTCTAACGTGCACTTTGAAGACATTTCCTCAGCAAAGACAAGTAACCAACAGCAAAATCACTAGCCTGTCAATCTACTATCCCACACAGTAGAAAGGTTTACCTATTCTATTGGTCACCTTGTCGAGAAAGAAATACCCTATTCCAAACAGACTCTGGGACAGTTGTGAGATGATATATCCCAAATTAATAGATATTTAGCGCAATCTGACAGATTTTACACTTAAAGGCTCTGTATCTGTATGCTGCCAATTTAATTCCACAAATGTATATTTTGTTTATTTTATTTCACCTTTTATTTAACCAGGTAGGTTAGTTGAGAACAAGTTCTCATTTGCAACTGCGACCTGGCCAACATAAAGCGTAGCAATTCGACACATACAACAACAGAGTTACACATGAATTAAACAAAACCTACAGTAAAACATTTAAACAAAAAGTCTATATACAGTGAGTACAAATGAGGTAAGTTAAGGAAATAAATAGGCCATGGTGGCGAAGTAATTACAATATAGCAATTAAACACTGGAATGGTAGCTCGGCAGAAGATGAATGTGCAGGTAGAGATACTGGGGTGCAAAGGAGCTAAATAAATAAATACCTAGTATGGGGATGAGGTAGGTAGATAGATGGGTTGTTTACAGATGGGCTATGTACAGGTGCAGTGATCTGTAAGCTGCTCTGACAGCTGGTGCTTAAAGCTAGTGAGGGAGTTTCCAGCTTCAGAGATTCTTTGCAATTCGTTCCAGTCATGGGCAGCAGAGAACTGGAAGGAAAGACGGCCAAACGAGGATTTGGCTTTGGGGGTGACCAGTGAGATATATCTGCTGGAGTGCGTGCTTCGAGTGGGTGCTGCTATGGTGACCAGTGAGCTGAGATAAGGCGGGGCTTTACCGAGCAGAGACTTGTAGATAATCTGTAGCCAATTGGGTTTGGCGACGAGTATGAAGCGAGGGCCAACCAACGAGCGCGTACAGGTCGCAATGATGGGTAGTGTATGGAGCTTTGGCGACATAATGGATGGCACTGTAATAGACTGCATCCAGTTTGTTGAGTAGAGTGTTGGAGGCTATTTTATAGATGACATCACCAAAGTCGAGGAGCTCGCTCTCTCTCTTTCCAAGCCCTTCATTGTACCCAATGCCCTGTGACCACAGCATGAACTTTCTCCCCTTCACCTCTCACTCCTCCCTTCCTATCCCGTTGTCTTTTTATATCTCCACACAGCACACCGCATTGCAGGCCAGCGATGCAGATCCCTAGGATGCTATAAGCAGCGAAGCTGCCAGTGGACAATGCCTCTCGACTCGTAACCACCCACAAAGTGTCTGTCTGAACTAAATTCAGAACCTCTGCAGGTGGATTACCGTGTTTCAGAGATTGGGGGGGAATTGTTGCGCGTGGGAGACCATTGAAGACATTTTTATTTATAATTTTACCCCCCTTTCTCCCCAATTTCGTGGTATCCAATTGTTAGGAACTACTATCTTGTCTCATTGCTACAACTCCCGTACGGGCTCGGGAGAGACCAGTCGAAAGCCATGCGTCCTCCGAAACACAACCCAACCAAGCCGCACTGCTTCTTTAACACAGCGCGCATCCAACCCGGAAGCCAGTCACACCAATGTGTCGGAGGAGACACTGTGCACCTGGCGACCTGGTTAGCGTGCACTGCGTCCGGCCCGCCACAGGAGTCGCTAGTGCGTGATGAGACAAGGATATCCCCACCGGCCAAACCCTCCCTAAACCGGACGACGCTAGGCCAATTGTCGCCCATTGGGTCTCCCGGTCGCGGCTGGCTGCGACAGAGCCTGGGCGCGAACCCAGAGGCTGGTGGCATAGCTAGCACTGCGATACACTGCGCCACCCGGGAGGCCGAATAAGACATTTTAACATACAAGTATTTTTAGAACCATGAGTCTGGAGTAGGACGAGGGTTTTATGGCAGAAGATGCATTTTATAATAATATAAACATATGAAGTGCGACAGATTGGATTCTATTGGACAAGTTTAGTTGATACAGCGTCCATTCAAATCCATTTTATCACATTAGAAGCCTATACTGTAGGCTTCCATCATTAGCAGGGTTGAGGTCAGTTCCATTTCAACTCCAGTCAATTCTGAAAGTAAACCAAATTCCTATTCCAAATGTTTCTCAGTGTATCACCCCACACGAGATATCGCCCAGCACTATGTAACGGATGTGAAACGGCTAGCTTAGTTAGCGGTGCGCGCTAAATAGCGTTTCAATCGGTGACGTCACTTGCTCTGAGACCTTGAAGTAGTAGTTCCCCTTGCCCTGCAAGGGCCGCGGCTTTTGTGGAGCGATGGGTAAAGATGCTTCGTGGGTGACTGTTGTTGATGTGTGCAGAGGGTCCCTGGTTCGCGCCCGGGTATGGGCTAGGGGACGGGCTAAAGTTATACTGTTACACCTACAGAACGTTGGGCCCAGTGTAGCCTGTTACTCAGTGAGGGACAGTGCAGGACAGCAGAACTGAAAAAGGACAGCAAGCAGTGCTTCTGGTCTGCTTTATGATGTGAGTCACCTCAACAGGCACCATCAAACAGGACATACAGTGCAACAATCTCTCTGCGGTCCAGAACATTCGCTACGTCTGTACACACTGTACAATCCAATAAGTCCCCAGTAGTAGCCATCCACTGTGCCTCTCTTTCAACTGTCTCTCCCGCCCCTCCCGGGGTATGTGAGTTGAGATCCCAACTGTTGAAAGCTTGGACAGGAAACTGACAATCTGGAACTGATGAAGTGAGGTTGTCCATTCCAAAGTGTGAAAACATGGCTTCAGTGTGTTGATTTGATTGTTATCAGGCAGGGAGGGGTGTGTGTGTGTGGGGGGGGGGGTCTTCTTTCAGCCCAAGTGTAGCGTTTGTGCTCCTTTAGGGAGGTTTCAAAGTGTTTCCCTGTGTGTTCTGGTGATGTTAGTGGGAGTTGCTGTATACTTGGGTCTGTTTTTATAGGCGATGATTGGAGTTTGTTGATGACATTCTTAAAACACAGATCTCCCTTTTCTGACTTCAGCATACTTGAGCATGCTAACTTCATGTATAATTCTGAACCCTGCAATCTACTACACCTACAGTGGCAAGAAAAGGTTTGTGAACCCTTTCTGCATAAATTGGTCATCAGATAAGATTTTATCTCATCTGTCACAACAATAGACACAGTGTGCTTAAATTAATAACAGATAAATAAAATCATTTTTCTTGAATACATCATTTAAAAATTCAGTGTAGATTGGAAAAAGTATGTGAACCTCTAGGCGAATGACTTCTCCAAAAGCTAATTGGAGTCAGGAGTCAGCTAACCTGGAGTCCAATCAATGAGATTAGATTGGAGATGTTGGTTAGAGCCGCCTTGCCCTACAAAAAAACACTCAGAAAATTAGTTTGCTAATTAACAAGAAGCATTGCCTGATGTGAACCGTGCCTTGAACAAAAGAGATCTCAGAATACCCAATATTAAGAATTGTTGACTTGAATAAAGCTGGAAAGGGTTACAAAAGTATATCTAAAAGCCTTGATGTTCATCAGTAAGACAAATTGTCTATAAATTGAGAAATTTCAGCACGGTTGCTACTCTCCCTAGGTGTGGGTGTCCTGCAAAGATGACTGCAAGAGCACAGAGCAGAATGCTCCCTGAGGTTAAGAAGAATCCTAGTGTCAGCTAAAGACTTACAGAAATCTGTAACATGCCAACATCTTTGTTGACAGGTCTACAAAACGTAAAACACTAAACAAGAATGGTGTTCATGGGAGGACACCACGGAAGAAGCCACCTGAAACCCCACCTCTTTAAGGAATACCTAGGATAGGTTAAGTAATCCCTCTCACCCCACCCCCCCTAAGTTTTAGATGCACTATTGTTAAGTGACTGTCCCACTGGATGTCATAAGGTGATTGCACCAATTTGTAAGTCGCTCTGGATAAGAGCGTCTGCTAAATGACTTAAATGTAAATGTAAATGTCCAGAAAAACCATTGCTGCACGTCTGACGTTTGCAAAACTACACATGAAGCTCAACTGAAGTTGGGTGATGCAACAGGACAACGACCCAAAACACAGAAGTAAATCAACAACAGAATGGCTTCAACAGAAGAAAATACACCTTCTGGAGTGGCCCAGTCAGAGTCCTGACCTCAATTCAATTGAGATGCTGTGGCATGACTTCAAGAGAACGGTTCACACCAGACATCCCAAGAATATTGCTGAAATTAATCAGTTTTGTAAAGAGGAATGGTCCAAAATTCCTCCTGACCGTTGTGCAGGTCTGATCCACAACTACAGAAAATGTTTGGTTGAGGTTATTGCTGCCAAAGGAGGGTCAACCAGTTAATAAATTCAAGGATTCACATACTTTCCCCCCCCCCTGCATTGTGAATGTTTACACATTGGGTTCAATAAAGACATGAAAACGTATAATTGTTTGTGTTATTAGTTTAACCTCTTACCTCCACCCGACACGCAGGCGTCCCATCTAGACATCTGGAAATGCAAATGCGCTACGCTAAATGCTAACAGCACTCGTTAAAACTCAAACGTTCATTAAAACACACATACAGGGTATTGAATTAAAGCTACAGTCGTTGTGAATCCAGCCGACAAGTCAGATTTTTTAAATGCTTTTCGGCGAAAGCATGAGAAGCTATTATCTGATAGCATGCAACACCCCTAAAGACCCTCAGGGGACGTAAACAAAATAATTAACATAGTCGGCGCTACACAAAATGCAGAAATAAAATATAAAACATTCATTACCTTTGACCATCTTCTTTGTTGGTACTCCTAGATGTCCCATAAACATCACTATTGGGTCTTTTTTTCCGATTAAATCGGTCCATATATAGCCTAGATATCGATCTATGAAGACTGTGTGATCAAGGAAAAAAACAGCGTTTTATAACGCAACTTCATTAAAAAAAAATTAAAGTCGACGATAAACTTTCACAAAACACTTCGAAATACTTTTGTAATGCAACTTTAGGTATTAGTAAACGTTAATAATTGATCAAATTGATCACGAGGCGATGTATATTCTATAGCTGTACGTCTTGAAATAATGTCTGGGTAAATCTCAACCAAAATATCCGGTCAGAGACCGGAAGAAATGGGCTGCCTCTTGTCCGTTTGACCAAGAAACAAATCCTAGGCAAATTACAAGACTGTTGACATCGTGTGGAAGCTGTAGGTATTGCAACCTCGGCTCCAGGTATTGTGGTTTCTATTCAACAATACATTCAAGTGGCGCATTGATATATTTTTCAGTGATCAGATTTTCTGCGCTTTTTGATGAAATGCACGTTCTGTTATAGTCACAGCTGTGATTTAACCAGTTTTAGAACCGTCCGAGTGTTTTCTATCCACACATACTAATCATATGTATATACTATATTCCTGGCATGAGTAGCAGGGCGCTGAAATGTTGCGCGATTTTTAACAGAATGTTCGAAAAAGTAGGGGGTAGGATCAACAGTTTAAGCAGATTGTTGTGACCTAGATGAAACATTTTGTGACCATTTTATGCAGAAATATATTGAGGTTTCACACATTTTTGTTCTTGCCACTTTATATTGTTAAAGCTAGTTAGGGTCTTCAGGAGCAGTGTTTCGTCTCAGCCGTCAACTCACTGAACAGCTGTGTCAGCCCTCTGTCAACAGGGCCAGATCAGGTTCTCCTCACACACTGCAGCTGCTGGCTCCCTGCAGTGCGGATCTCCGTCACAGTGCTCATTGGAATGGGACATCACACACACATATGGCCACCACAAACAACGCACTGGTCGCAGAAGGGTGGCAGAAATGACCTCGTACTTTCCGTCATATAGTGTGTCATTCAGATAGAAAGCACAAGTTGATTTTTGGTGAGAGAGTAAGGGATAGTGGGCGGGGTGCATGTGTACGAACTGAGTTCCCATTACAATATATTGTAGGCTGTGTCTGGGTTTCTTTTTTAAAATGCTATTTGTGTAACAGAGCCATTTTTAATGCGCAAACCTGACCGTCTTGTCGCAGGTGAATGTAACCCACTCGGTCTCAGGAAGATGGAGTAGGGGGAAGGTGCCCCTAAATGCTGATCTTGGGTCAGTTTAGCATTTTTCCCACTAATGGTTAAGGTTAGGCTTGGGGGATGGAAAGCTGATCCTTGATTTGTACCTTGGGTGGAAACTTCATCCTGGAGCCAAGTGGATTTTGCCATGGTCTCAAGACAGTCTAGCCTAGCTGATGTACATGGACTTGTCAATGTACCAGCCCGCTACTTATAGCCTAGGGCCTAGTGTTTCTCAATACTGGTCCTGGTGACCCAACGAGTGCACATTTTAGTTTTAGCCCTGGCAATAACACAGCCCACTCACCCACCTGATTCTACTTATCAACTCATCATCAAGACGTGACAAGTGGAAGCAGGTGTGTGCACCCATTTGGTTTCCCAGTAGGGCTGGGAATTGCCAGGGACCTGTGTTGCAATGCTGGTGTTTCTCATGATTCAATATGTATTGCAAGTTGATACTTTGATTTGATTGTGATTCGATGTTCCAAACTCTCTTGCTCACTGCTTCAGAGAGATGAGAGATCATAAGAAAATTGCTTTTGATCAGTCATGGAAATAAGTGCTGAAAACAAATTGGCTCCCTATTTAACCTTTTCACATGTACCAACAAACGGGTGTGATCATTCTACAGCGTATGCTCAAACCAGTGTGATTAGAACGTCCAGTTTCGATTGATGCAACAGTCAGCATTTGAGCTGGCCACACTTTTTCCCCACAAACACAGTCCATACAAAGTTATGTCCTGAATGTGAACAGTTTTTTTTATTTTTGGATGTCATGTTCAGACATTCACAGAAATAGTGACTGCATACACAATCATCTAAACTGGGAAATGTATGCTACATTAGTCCTAGCAATAACTAAGGGAAGATTTACCTATTTAGAGCACTTTCGGCTGACAGAAACCACAATATGAATTAGCTAATCGCAGTTACTATTTATAAATCGTCACATCACAGGTGAGCGCAGAGTTGATCGAAATAATTGAGTTAAACACTTTCTAGAAATCAAAAGTAATCCGACGATGGGTAGTTTGTGCAAGCTGCCATTTTAGTTATTATTTTTTTTGCGTCAACCAGAGATGAGTTTGGTCTGTTTGCAGTATGCATGCTCTACCATCATCCACTTTCCTTCATTCACTTCTGGATGTTTACTTGAAAGATATGTGAACCATTCCTTCACCTCATAACATCTTTGGTCTGACAGACGTTTACGTGACACCCAGAATGCATTGTATAATGTCAACAAACATGGCGCCACACATAGCTGGCAAATAGCTTAGCAGTAGCTCATTATAATCAGTACAACAAAATACCAAGAAAGTATTTTACACACATCCTAGGTGTCCATTACAATCTATGCAATAATCAGAATGCATTATTTGTCACCAGTACTTGAAAACGTTAATAAAACTGAATACATACATGCATACATGCATACATGCATACATGCATACATGCATACATACATACATACATACATACATACATACATACATACATACATACATACATACATACATACATACATACATACATACATACATACATACATACATACATACATACATACATACATACATACATACATACATACTGTATGCTACAGTAGAAACAACAAGATACACAGAGAATAAGGCAATTACTTTGATAGCAACTTACACATGTCCAAAGTTATTATTTGTAAGGAAAACAACAATGCAACAATGTGAGCCGCCAGTCAGAAAATGTACCAGTTTGTGCAAGACTGCAAATGTCTGCATACTTTGTGCAGAAGAAATGGGGAAGGGCTCTTCTCGAAGAGGGAAGCTTGTAGCTTGTCCAGCTAAATTAAGCCTCAAACAACACTGAAATGGGCTACTTCTATTTGAATTCATGAGGCGGTACACACTTCAATTCAAACTGTTAGAAAATAATTGGAAATTGACAAGTTGAAACACAGCCTATAGATAATTAGCAGGCAGCTCGTTTTAACAGTCCTGTTGCGTAACAATACGCCATATGGTAAATTTTATATCCCGATGTGTAGCTGTCGATTTATTTTATGCCCCCATCAATTTGGGTCCCCAGGACTAGGATTGGGAAACACTGAGCTAGTTGATGGGCATCCCCATCCATTCCAACAATCAACGTGTCAAATAAACATGTTTATCATCACTAGAACCCAGCCAGGGTATCCATTTGGGGGATTTTAATTTACCGAACATTTGAGAAATTATCGGACCCATATGCATTGGATGTGTAACCTGATTAGGTCGTCCACCCATGGTGCTCAGAATGACAGAAATCACATTTAAAATTATGGTCATTTATATTAACAGAACATGCAAGTCGAGGATGCAACTATGTGCGGTCCTTCTTACTGAATTCTGACGTGCACTTTGAAGATGTTAGAATAACTGTCCACATTTACATTTCCTCAGCAAAGACAAGTAACCAACAGCAGAATCACGAGCCTTTCAATCTACTATCCCCCACAGTAGAAAGGTTTACCTATTCTATTGGTCACCTTGCCTAGAAATTAATTCCAAACAGACTCTGGGACAGTTGTGAGATGATAGATCCCTAATTCATACATCCAGTAGGCTACATAACTGTGTGATGCAACAGATCACAAGGTTTAGCTTAAAATGTTGACCAACTATTATTTCTACACGTTATCAGCGCAGCAATGCACACAAGGCAGCAAGGAGGCTACTCGCGAATGTTCGTTCCATAATGCAATTAGCGGGATAACCCCGTTGTCAAATGGGCACCGCACATGCAAGTGGTTTTATGTGACCAAGATGAAAGTATCCTTTAGACATTTTAAGATCTAATATGCAACAACTGGCACGGGTTGCTAATATGACTAGGATTGTGGCTACTGGGTAGTGAAATAAAGTTTATATGAAATGATTGCTTCCACTGATATAGACTGACGAAAGGTAAGACATGCCTCCATAATATGTATTAATACGTTCAGTTTTCAAACAATTTAAGTATATGCATACTGCCTCCAGCTCATTGCAAAGTGGTGTGTGACAGTGATGAAGCCTGCCTTCTGTTGCCGATGTATGCGTTTGCTGTTTGAGATGCTGTAGCCGCTGCTCTCGCGCTGTCTGACCGATTTTTCCGCTCAAAGGCTTTGTATCTGTATGCTGTACATGTTTGATATATAAGATGCATAACGGAATATACTTGTACCTGCGGCAATTGTGCAACATTGAAGGCTCCTTGGCAACATTGGATTCACACCTCTGATAGTTTATAGAGTTTCTAATATGAAACTGAAGGGTGTGTGTGTGTGTGTGTGTGTGTGTGTGTGTGTGTGTGTGTGTGTGTGTGTGTGTGTGTGTGTGTGTGTGTGTGTGTGTGTGTGTGTGTGTGTGTGTGTGTGTGTGTGTGTGTGTGTGTGTGTGTGTGTGTGTGTGTGTGTCTGATAGCTATTCTTATTGAAGCTCAGAATTAGAAACCACCACCTTCTGTTGTAACTGTGTCACTGGCGATTGACTGTGTTGTTTTGCTGCGTGCCTCGACGCTCGCTTGCAGTGCAATACAGGGCTGCATGTTCATTACGGCAACGAAAAACTATCTAAAACATTTTGCAACGAAAAAAATAGGTAATTTCTCATTGGACAGTCCAGGCAGTCTCTCCCATTTTTCTTCTATTTGGTGTCTAAACAGACAGAAACCAGGCTATTATTTACCTTATTGAAATGAGTAGAATTCCAATTACAAATAGAAGGACCCACATTGGTGTTGATGAAAGCAGGTTTAAGTCCAACTCCCAACACATGCGGCTTGAGTTTTCCAAAGACACTGTAAAGCAGCTCTTATAATAAAGAACTCTCATTGTCTTTGTCGTGTTTCAACTCGAGCCCCCCCCCCCACACACACACACACACAATGGGGTGTGAAATGGATTTGGCAAGCGGGAGACTTCCATTTAAATCCCCCTAATTCATCTCTGACACCCCTCTCTGCCTTTTGTTATATTTATATATATGTATGTTTGTTTTCACGAGTAGGACGATCAAGTGTCTCAGAGGACTCAAGATTTGGCCACCACTAGATAGGAGAGTCAGCGTTTTGCCAAGTCGCCCGAGCGCTCACTTGTTTCATAGGATAAGGTCCCATTGGAACTCCACTGAGTTGATAGGTGTACGTGTACATAAATGTATTCTTCTCTTTGTCTTTCTTTCGCCAGCTCCTCGTTCTATGTGCCGGAGAATGGAAGGCCGCTGCGCTTCCAGCCACCATCGCTGGAGTTTGGGGCACAGTGAGTTTATTTCTCTCACTTCCTGGTTTCATAGAAAATGATTCATAAACATAAGCCAATGTCAAGACATTGATAAATCCCGTGTTTGGAGCTACTATAACCAACCACCTCATTTTAGACGTACACATGGGTGCAAAAGACACCGACTCCAAATCACAATCCGACAGTTATCAGAGTAATGTGGAAATAGCGTCGTATGCCAAAATCAACAAAATATCTGTAACCTTTACCTAACCATGTCTGGATTATGTCACCGGAAGCCCCAATGAAGAATCACATGCATAGAAAATGATGATAAAAAGCAGTATAAGTGGAGAAGCTCTCTGTATAAAGCAGAGGGGCCTTTTAAACGCAGAGGAAGCCAAAGGAACAGACAGATGACGACCAAATAAGGTCATGAGCAGCTCAGCTCTCTTCCCATAAGCGCGAGACTGAATAAGGGAGAGGGTCAGACCCAAGGGGAAACGTTTAGAACTCTGCTGTTTGCCTCCCTGCTCCCAAAACAATCACCAGAATAGCGAGACTCTTTGTTGTGCTTGGACGGCTGTCCCGTCCCCACTGCTACTATTTGCAGCTGAAAAAATGTATCCTCTGACATTCATTCTTTTGAGCCATATTTAAAAAAAATCCCTCCAAAGTCTGTTTATTTCCCATTTCATTTTGTTTATCTATTGATCCAAGATATGTATTTGTTAATTATTTCTGTTTCTAAATCTGAGAAATAGCCCATTCCTAACGTTTTAACAAACTAGTAAACACTAGGTCCGACCTAGGATGTATCCTCGTCCATACCTTATTGCTTTGGACAATGGTTGCTATATGACTGACGTGTTTAAACAATGCAATCCCATGCCCTTGTTTTACAGTGACATCAAGCAAAGCAGCCATAAGACAAGCACACCAGCACAAGGTGTTAAACTCAACCTCATCCTCGCCCACTAGCCTTGCTAGCCACTCGCTAACTAGGCTAACCCAACAGCCCAGTAATTTCAGCAATGGCAATATACCGTGTTTATATGCAACATTAGCACACCCTCCTTTTTCCGTTTGCCAGGCAGCACAGAGGGAACCAGGCATGCCCAAACAGACCTTTTATTGACCGAAGTTGTGTCCCAAATGTCACCCTCTTTCCTATATAGTGCACTACTTTTGACCAGAGCCCAGTGGCACCCTATATAATGCACTACTTTGACCAGAGCCATATGGGAACTCTATTCCCTATATGTAGTGCACTACTTTCGCAGTATTTACTCGTAGTTTAAACATACAACAAACCCCCCTGTCCCCACTACAATGCAGGTCCCCAGTTATGTGATACGAGTGGCTAAGACAGGCAGTAGCTTCGCATAAAGAGGATGGAATTTCTGCTGTCTTTTAACATCAGCGTTGAATTGAGGAAACATCTAGATTATAAAATAGGCAAGGTTAAAACTCCTATCTGTTACTTAATCACGTTAGGAAATGGAGTTTGACCTATCCAATGACTTTACATTGTACAGTAGCTCTAAAAGTTACTATCAGGTGTCTTTATATATTCCTGGCTTATGGTTATGATGACGCTAGCATGAGGAAAGTTTGCACCTGCAGCTATTAAGTTTATCTGCAAACCTCTCCTTTAAGAGGGACACAGGTGACTCCTGCCTTTGTTGCTTTGCCCCCTTTTTTATTACAAACGCATCAAAATATTGAAAGGCTAAATGGAGAGCCCTAAGCATAGCTCCAAAGGTCACCATAGACCTTTTAATCGCAGGCTGCGCTCGCTTCGTTTTTGTGGTTGATCTGAACTATGTCACGTTTTATCCTTTGATGTCAGCCCCGGAGAAGTGTCAGAGGAGCAAAAGTGACTTCCTCGTTTCTAGGAAGAGCTAACTTGTAGTCAATAAAATGGTGTAGGGTGAAGTTGCCCCTAGATACTGATCTTGAGTCAGATTTGCGTTTCCGCCCGCTAATGGTTAAGGTTAGGATTGGGGGGGGGGGAGTGGAAGCGGGACAGATCAAAGATCTGTCCCTAGAGGAAACGTCACTCTTAAAGGGACATGTCCAGTTCATGGTCAAGTGTTGGTGCTATGTCAGTGTTGACACAATTGGAAAAACTTTGCATTGAGTCGTACTCTTATGCCCTGATGTTATTCTATAACTACAGTGCTAACTAGAATGTAATCATGGTAAAACTGCAAATGAGGTAACAATGTCTAAATTGTACTTAAACAAAAGTTAGTTTCATAGTAGTTTAGAAATATTACTTTGTCGATGTCCAATTGCGATAAAGTATTTTACACTGATTAAACAGCATGATCATTACACTGGTACACCTTGTGCTGGCCACTCTAAAATGTGCAGCATGGTCACACAATGCGACAGATGTCTCAAGTTTTGAGGGAGCTTCCAATGACATGCTGACTGCAGGAATGTCCGCTTGAGCTGTTGCCAGATAATTGAATCTTAATTTCTCTACCAACGTCGTTTTAGAGAATTTGGCGGTACGTCCGATTGTCATCCCCTAGACAACATGTATGGCGTTGTGTGGGCGAGCAGTTTGCTGATGTCAACGTTGGTGGTGGTGAGGTTATGGTATGGGCAGGCATAAGCTACAGACAACGAACACAATTGCATTTTATCGATAGCAATTTGAATGCACAGAGATGCCATGACGAGGTCCATTGTCGTGCCATTCATCCCCCGCCATCCCCTCATGTTTCAGCATGATAATGCACGGCCGCATGTCGCAAGAATGGATGCTGGATGCTACAAATGTCCCAGTTCTTCCATGTTCTGCATACTCACCAGACATGTCAAGCGTTGAGCATGTTTGGGATGCTCTGGATCAACGTGTACGACGTGTTTTCAGTTCCCGCCAATATCCAGCAACTTCTCACAAGGCCACAATCAACAGCCTGATCAACTCTATGTGAAGGAGATGCGTCACGCTGCATGAGGCAAATGGTGGTTACACCAGATATTGACTAGTTTTCTAATCCATGCCCCCCCCCCATTATATAAATATATATATATATATATATATTTTTTTTTTACCTTTATTTTACTAGGCAAGTCAGTTAAGGACAAATTCTTATTTTCAATGACTGCCTAGGAACATTGGGTTAACTGCCTGTTCAGGGGCAGAACGACAGATTTTGTACCTTGTCAGCTCGGGGATTTGAACTTGCAACTTTTCGGTTACTAGTCCAATGCTCTTACCACTAGGCTTACCCTGCCGCCCCATATATATATATATAAGGTATCTGTGACCAACAGATGTCTGTATTCCCAGTAATGTGAAATCCATAGATTAGGGCCTAATGAATTCATTTCAATTGACTTATTTCGTTATAGGAACTGTAATACAGCAAATTTTTTGAGTGTTGCATGTTGCATGTATATTTTTGTTCAGTATAGCTTGATGTTTACTATGCCTGGATAGAACAATGAGAGGTGCTTGTTGTGTCCATCTCTCTCCATCTCTATCTCTCTGTAGGCCACTGGGGCTGCCAAGAGCTGAAACCATATACATACACAACCCCAGCCAGGAACTTCCAGTGACACTGCTGTCAATGTTTACATCCAGCAGACATTTCCACATGCCTTCGTTCCACAGAAGGGTGAGTGTGTGTGTGTGTGTGTGTGTGTGCCCTCCCCCGGACACTCCCTCCCTCTCTCACCCAACCACACCTCTCTGCATCCAATTTCTCTCCTGTTTCTCTCGCTCTCTCACTCACGCTGTTTTTCCTCTCCGTCTACCTCTCACCTCACACACTCACTCACTCACGCTGTTTTTTTCCTCTCTTTGTCTACCTCTCCACTCCCCCCTCTTTCTCATGTCAGTCCCTTGGGCCACCAGTACAGCTATTTAAACTCTCAAACTGCCATTGAAACCCACAGCATTTCCCTGCTCTGCTTAGAAAATTTCTCCTACCGATTCCATGCTGAAATTAACCCACAAATCATTCTCAGCATGATTCTCATAGAAGTGGTGGAAGTTGTGTGCCTCACCAGCATACTACAGAGTATGAAGCCATGCTAGTATGGACATTGTAACGTAGTCATTGCCTTTCAGTGAACCCTGACCCCGTGTCCTCTCTGCTTTCAGGTAATCCCACCCAGAGGGAAGGCCTCATTTAAACTGGTCTTCCTCCCGACGGAGGAGGGCAACGTAGAAAACTCATTATTTATAAACACATCGGCCCACGGGGTTCTCTCTTACCAGGTCAGTAGTGATATGAGCATATGATACTAATGCTCTCCGGTCTACGTCGCAGAAGTCTCCTTATTTACGGCACTACTTTTCACCAGTGCCTGTATGACTGTGGTCAAAAGTAGTGCGCTATGCCTCGCAGTGCTAGCTGTGCCGCTAGAGATCCTGGTTCAAGTCCAGGCTCAGTCGCAGCCGGCCACGACTGGGATACCCATGGGGCGGTGCACAAACGGCCCAGCGTCGTCCGGGTTCGGGGAGGGTTTGGCCGCAGGGATGTTCTTGTCCCATCGCGCTCTAGCGACTTCTGTGGTGGGCTGGGCGCAGTGCACGCTGACACGGTCACCAGGTGTACAGTGTTTCCTCCGACACATTGGTGCGGCTGGCTATCGGGTTACGCGGGCATTGTGTGACGAAGCAGTGCAGCTTGGCTGGGTTGTGTTTCGGGGGACTCACGGCTCTCGTCCTTCGCATCTCTCGAGTCCGTACAGGAGTTGCAGCAATGAGACAAGACTGTAACTACCACTTTGGATACCATGAAATTGGGGAGAAAATGGGGTAAAAGTACAAAATAAAAAAATTAAATTAAAAAAATTAAAAATAAAAAGTATTCCTACACTATAGACTAGGGTTCTATTTGGGACTTATGCTCTGACCCACAGCCAGGGATCTGTTTTTAATATGGACTCAAAAAGAACATTGTGTGCTTGGTGGAAGGCATGTTGAAGTTAGTTTTGCAATCGTTTTGAAACACAGGAAGTAATGGCTGTGATGTGATATTTGGCACCTTTGACCCCTGACCTTTTAAAGACACATCAAAGCAGATGGGTGTTAATAACAGAGTGACATAAATGCCCAAAGCCCTATTAATAGTTAAATCAGCATTCATTCTTGGCAGGGAGGGAAGGAAGGGTGCCTAGGCCTAAATATATTCTGTTAATCAGTGAAAAGGCACAATTTAATACACCCAATCATTAAACAACTTAAGTTTCCATTAAATATGGGGATTGTGTTTATTACGATGATTCATTCTCCAGTGTTGTATACATCATGGCCACTATTAGCATAAGCTACATTAGCACGCGACCTTGGATTCATTCACTCCCTTTGATTTAATATTCTGTGGTCTTATCAGTCCCTTTACAATGGCCAAGTAAACAAAACTCTGCTTTTGGATTGCACACTCTTCTGACACATTAGACATCTCTCGAGGTAAAAGTAAGTCATTTCTGTCATTATATGAACTGTCCCTTTAACAGTGATGTCCTTTCACCCAGGTTTTTGGTTTGGGCGTCCACCGGGGCTCTTTAAATGGGGTCAATAGGAAGGACAGTGTCCTCATATTCCCCCACATCCAGAGCATCAAGCTAAGCCAAACTCAGGTACGTCCATTCCATTCAACTCAATACACTTGATTTATTGCCCAACAGGCAATTGTTCCTGGACAAGGAAGTCAGCAGACATGTGGCAACAGGATACATATGTTTACCACAGTACTATAAAGACTTACACACATGCCATAACAACAAGCAAACACATTTACCACAGAAAACTTGCTAGCATGGCCCTCTGCCCTGCTCTGCAGTGTGCAGGCCTTGCTGTATTGTCAGCTGCTGGCTATCAGATGTCAATCTTCCCCTCTTTGCCAGTCCCAATAAAGAGAGAACCCAACACAGAGGCATAAACACACACTTACATGAGGCGTACGCACACACACAAGGTATATACACATTCATGCATGCGCACACATGATCAATCACGTTCACATTTGTGTATACACACACACACACACACACACACACACACACACACACACACACACACACACACACACACACACACACACACACACACACACACACACGCGGAGCATGAAAACAGTCCCATCACACACAAACTCGCACCCACTTCAAGGGAGGACGTGAAAGCGACAAGGCTTCTTCGGAGGGGCGTTACCCTCGGCAACAGGAAGCATGTGTCAGTTACAAAATGTCAGTCTGGCTGTGTTCTCACAATCGCTCAGACTTGCTACTAGTCTTTATTTAAACATGTTTTGCAAGATGGTTGTTTTTGTTATTTCTCAGTATGGTTTACTTAATAAATCGACCATTTATTTTGAACACGCTCTTCTGTTACAACACTGAAGTTTTACAAAACAATTTATGGGCTGCGCCTTAAATATATGCCCCCCCAATTGCCTATACAGTGCACAACCTTTGATCAGTGCTCTATATAGAAAATAGGGTTTTGTTGAAATAATGCACTATAAATAGAATCGGGTGCCATTTGGGACAACCATAGTTTCTTCACTGATCTGGATATACTTTTATGCGAGGTAGACGGGCGTTGTGAGAGTGAACTTGTTCCTGTATGGTGTCTGTGGTTTGTGTTGCTGTAACACGGCCTGTTGAGCTGCTGAACATATGAACAGGTTTAAATATAGACCGAGTTTTGGCAGCCATATTCAAATTTAGTTCCCCCTTCCCTTTATTTCTTTACTCCCTGTCACTTTATTTCTGTCTCACTTTCTATCATTCTATCTCTGGCTCTTTAGTGGGGAGGTTGAAATGAAGTCTCTCGCTCGCTCTCTCTCTCTCCAAGTCATTGGACGAGGTTACTGTTGTTTCAGTGTGTACTGGAGCTTTGAGCTCACCACCACTTTTGATATTAAATGACGCACTACGCACCAATCCAAATACGCTGTCATGTATGAATACTGTCACCAAAGTATAAGGTCTTGACTAGTGAAGACTTGTGTCAAAGAGATCTGCCTTGTAGTTGGGATAACCTATAGGTCATGTTGATAAATCAATCAATCAGTTTTGAATTCATAAAGCCCTTCCTAAATCAATAGTTGTCACAAAAGACTTTACAGTAAATAACCCAGTCTAGAACCACAAAGGTCATAGGGTTCAATGACTCAGTGCAATAATGCTGGTCATGTACACCGCCTTTCAAAAGGTTGGGGTCAATTAGAGACGTCATTGTTTTTGAAAGACAAGCTAATTTCTGTCCATTAAAATAACACAAAATTCATCATAAATACATTGTAGACATTGTTAATGTTGTAAATGACTAGTGTAGCTGGAAACGGCGGATTTTAAAAGAATTTAAAGAGCATTTTAAAATAATTTTTAATGAAATAACTTCATAAGCGTACAGAGGCTCATTATCGGCATCTATCACTCCTGTGTTCCAATGGAAGTTGTTTGCTAATCCAAGTTGATAATTTTAAAAGGCTAATTGATCATTAGAAAACCCTTTTGCAATTATGTTAGTACAGCTGAAAACTGTTGTACTGATTAAAGAAGTAAAACTGGCCTTTAGACTAGTTGAGCATCAGCATTTGTGGGTTCGATTACAGGCTCAAAATGGCATGAAACAAAGAACTTTCTTCTGAAACACGTCAGTCTATTCTTGTTCTGAGAAATGAAGGCTATTCCATGTGAGAAATTGCCAAGAAACTGAAGATCTTGTACAGCGCTGTGGACTACTCCCTTCACAGAACAGCACTAACTGTCCCTAACCAGAATAGAGAGAGGAGTGGGAGGCCCCGGTGCACAACTGAGCAAGAGGACAAATACATTAGTGTCTAGTTTGAGAAACAGACTCCTCACAAGTCCTCAATTGGCAGCTTCATTAAAACTTCTTCAGGATTGGTGGGTGTGGTGGTTAATTTCTTTACTATCAAATGAGGAGAGACAAACTTATCACACAAGTCCGAGTTACCCTTAAACTAAATAGACTTGACAACGATTCACCATTTCTAATGATCCGTTGAAAGTGCCGAGACAAACAACCGATACATAGAATGGGTCACAAGGTGAGACCTTTTAAATGAGAAAGGAGTATCCCTTAGCCAGATAGGATTCGCTATAAATGATTGTTCTGTTTTTTTCCCTAAGACGAGGTTCCTATCTCGTTCCTGTTACTCCTAGCACAAAAACACCAACATAAATCAATTGTCAACTCCAGACCCTACCACACACACCCCCCAAGGCCAAAGGAGGAAGTGACTGGCACACAAACATTGTGGAAACCACTAATTGATTCCCCATTAATCACGCCATCTCTTCACATGTTTTAGAATAGGTAAAGACACATTCACATATGAAGACAATGTTCCCTCCTGTCCTCTTCTCTTTCTGATATTCTGCATTGCACCAGGGACATGTGAAAGACAAGCCTGACCTCTCCCCTCTCTGGGCCCCGGGTGACTGAGCCCCAGCTGAGGGAAGAAGTGCAACTGCCAACACTAGAGTCCAAAGGGATACATTCTAATAACAAGTATATCACATAAGCATATTATGCAGATAAGACATCTTAATTATCTATGTTACCCAACTAATTCGGATTCATCCGCCACATGCGTCCCCTGCGGGACGGTTGAGTTAACGTAGGCTAATGCGATTAGCATGAGGTTGTTGTTAATTGAGTGCATGTAAACTTCTGACCCACTGGAAATGTGAGGAAATAAATAAAAGCTGAAATAAGTCATTCTCTCTCCTGTTATTCTGACATTTCACATTCTTAAAATAAAGTGGTGATCCTAACTGACCTAAAACATGGCATTTTTACTAGGATTAAATGTCAGGAATTGTGAAAAACTGAGTTGAAATGTATTTGGCTGAGGTGTATGTAAACTTCTGACTTCAACTGTATGTTACCAATGTTTTGCTTAATATAACCTCACACAATTAGTTTAGTTTGTTATTTATGCTACACATGCCAGTATTTAATTCTTCACTAGTCCCATTAGATTCCATCTAAAAGAGTGGCGGATGTAATTTCGATCTTTAATCTTGATTAATGAAACTGCCTTTAATTTATTTAGTCTAATCAACATGACCTTTCCAGCTATTCGTATCAAAGAGCATTGGAATGAAGGCTGAGTTATCAACCTCCTTGATTATATGTTTCTACCATTGACTCCATGTTCTCTGTTACAGGAAGATTCTTCCAACATCACTATCCTGGGGCTACTGCTAGAGTGCAGTTTACCCAAGAGCATGTACAGCCAGCCGCAGGTACTGGGCATCTCATTACTTTTAAAAACCAGCCTTTTCACTATAATGTTCTCAGTATGTAAATTGAAAGACTGAAATATGCTTTATATTAGTTCAAAATTGAACACTCTACCAAAATCGAATCAAAGACGCTGCCAGACTCAACAGAAATGCATGTGTATGACCACTTGATATTTTCGAGGCAACCTATTTGCGTTTTAAAGGCAAAACGTTTAAATTGCAAAGTCCTTATTCCATGCCAACTGTAAGAATAACTTTGAGTGTTGATATTACAGGCATTTTCATAGCACTTATGGACGTTAAAGTTTATTTTATTTTTTTCCAGCTTATTGTCAGCACGAGTGCTGAATACTCCTTAATTGTGTGTACTCACCATCTTCTTGGCTTCACGATAAATCACAAGGGTTATTCCCCTGTAGTCAGTTATTACCTGTGTCACATGAATTGGAGCTCTAAAGTCTACTGCAGAATCATTGCTCATGATGAAATCGTTTTGAAGGGTTATGTGTACAGGACATATCTGAGTGAGCTGCGGTGTTGTGATATCTGACTGCAGTCTGGTTCCTCAAGAAGCCCCAAGGACAGCGAGACCACTTGCTAGGAACATAATTGCTTCCTCGCGAGACCTTTTAATTGGCCGGGAGCTTCCCTAAACACAGGTGGCGCAATCGCCACCAATGACGCAAGCTCTACACACCACTCTATCGCTCAAACCTAACCCAACTTTGTTTTGTTTGTTTATTTCATAATGCCTTGTGAATACTTCTAGTATGGTGTAGCCTGGTCCCAGATCTGTTTGTGAAGTATGGCCAACTCCTACGGTCAGGGGGGATAAGCACTGATATGGCGTCTTCAGGAAGTGGCCGGTAGTCTATCTGTTGTATCCACAGGGGCTTGGTGTTTGTTATTGTAGGCCCAGGCCCTGTGGCGTCTAGCCAGGGATAGATAGCTGTCTGTTTCTTAAGTCCAGGCCTGAGTCGCTCCTACTCCTAAAATGACAAGGCCTGGTTTGAGCCAGGCTTTGCACCCCTCCGATACGGATCTTGCCAGATTAAAGGGGGGTTAGTGGGTTAGGTACAGTGCTGAGGGACTGAAGAGAAGCAGCTTGTTGCCCATAGTTCTGCCTCTAGCTGACTATGTATATAGTGTGTGTGTTTGTGTGTACACGCATGCACACACGCACACACTCTTTTAGTATACTCCCCCTTCATCTCTTCCTCGTTGACATTTCTTACACAATTTTACTCATTTGTCTCTCCTTCTGTCCCTCTGTCCCCCTTTCTTGCCCCCCTATCGCTCTCCACGTTCCACTCTGCCACTAATCTCTCTTTCTACACTCCTCTTCATTCTCTCAGCTCTATTCAACCAATCCCCTCCCCCTTTCTCCCTCTTTGCTCCCTCTGTGTAACTGGTATGCCTTTCCTGCCGTTTCCCCAGGGGTCCTGCTTCCAGAGCATTGAGGACCATGCGGCCGGGGTAGAGCAGCGACTCAACCTCCAGATCAGGCTGTCGGAAAGCACAGAACGCCCCGCTGACCTGGACAAGCTCAAGCCCTACATCATCGAGCACATCCTGGTCCTGTTGGTCGCCCCAGCGACGGGCCGTGGCTCCACCAATGGTGGGTGTCGGGGCTAGGGGACTAGTTTTTGGTGGTGAAGGTGGGGTAAGGCATGAGAGCTAGGAATAACTTAAAATATTTTAAGGATGTTGGTTGGTTTTAATACAGAATGTTGGTAGTCTGCGGGTTTATGGTCCTTTGTACCCCACCTAAAGAAACATCTGGAAGAAAGACTGATTTGGATTTGGGAGCCTTACTACTGCTGAGCCATTGAGAAATATTACCACAGCTAGTTGTAGAATCAAACATGTCCTTCCCCAAATTCTCATCTTAACTATTAAAGGGGAAACGGCAAAACTGATCTTAGATCAGCCCCTCGGTGCAAGTTAATCCTGTATCCTCATCACCACCACACCCCATATTACATACACAGGACCGTTAGTGCTCCCTTATCAAGGCCGGACTATACTCTGTAGAGTAGGCTACATCTCCCTGCTAGAATATCCCTATCACACCAGGCCTGTAGATTGATGATGGATTAACATTGGGTTTGTCCCAAATGACACTCTATTCCCTACATAGTCCACTACTTTTTTTACCAGATCCCATAGGACTCTGGTCAAAAGTAGTTCACTATATAGGGAATTGGGTGCCACTTGGGATGCAACCATTGTTTACAATTTGGTACTAGGGGCCAGACATGGGTGATTAGATGTTCTTTCCTTGTTCTTCTGTCCACCGACTTCTACATCATTAAACAACTGAGGGATGTTTTCCTGGCTTTCTCCATTTACATTTTAATCTAATAGTAGACTTAATCTGGGTCATGTCAGTTTACAAAAGTGTATTTCTGTGAAACGGTACTAAAACGGTGAACTTAGTGACTCTCAGTGAACGGTTGGTCATTCATTGGTTTGCCAATACAACGCTATCGATGGAGGTGAAGCGTGAACGGTAGAACAGGTACTTTTCATCCACAGTCTCACTTGCAGAGAAACCTGCGGTTGAAAGGAATTGCCTAAGGGAATCAGCCCCGATGTGTCAGCTCAGCACTTTCGCCCACCCAACTGCTGCACTGCTGCTGTAGAGTAGAGCACTCAGGTTTTTATGATCACTGCATACTGTAAACATAATCACCTCCTTTCACTTGGTGCTACTGTCCAAATCAAACCCGAACTGAAACCACCCTAGTGAATAACATTAGATCTAATTTTAAGTTAATTGTCAGTCATCTGACCTCCTGTGAGGAGTGTTATCTGTCATCTTTCGTCTCATGTACAAGTGATTGGCATGCATGAAATGGGATAGATGGGGCATTTACCTTCTACCTTGGAATGGGCATCATAGAGCATCAGCGTTACGCCCTTAGATTCTGTGCACGGCGTAAAGTCACAGTACCTAAGAGGATGTCAAGTAGCCCTGAAGATTGCTTTGTTATTGACGGTCTTTCTTAAGGTGGATGTATCCATTTTGTGTGCGTAGTGACACCTACTGGCGACAGAGAAGTGCAATTTTCAGTGTTTTTTGTTGGGCAGCAGTACAGTATTTATTCGATTCTTTCAATAACATGTCATTAACCTATTATGTCTTTATTCTGTCCTACAGGGGAGCCAAACATAGGAATTTATATGTTGAATTCAGGAGGAAAGAAACTTTATGTTAAGGTAAGTTTCTGTGCAAGTACTCAGAGTACTCCTATGTAGTCTATTTCAAATGTATTCAGTATTACCCATGCAGGAGTTTATATTGTATATTTTTTTTCTAAGGAAATACAGCTGTTATCCAAAGTGGACAGCACTCTGGAGTTCAGCCCAGTCCTGCTGAGAGCATCAGCAGCAAACTTCACAGAAGTGGCTACGCTAGCCTGCAGAGGTACGTTACAATGTCAAGGTAGAGAAATACTGGTTCTGTTTGCCATTTGTGGTAATAATATTGATATCTTAAAAGAAAATGGAAAACCTGCAAATTGCTCTTGAAGTATCATCATCAAATTGTTCCCACACACCTGCAACAAGCAAACTCAGCGGTGTGACATCTTTTCTTATTTTGCTTGTGAGTTGATAACATGTGTGTATATTTAAGCAATAAGGCCCAAGGTTGTAGTACAGTGCCTTCAAAAAGTATTCATACCCCTTGACTTATTCCACATTTTGTTTTTACAGCCTGAATTCAAAATTAAAGTGCTTTTTTTTCACCCATCTATGCCCAATACCCCATAATGACGAAGTGAAAACATGTTTCTAGACAATTTTGCAAAGTAATTTACATAAGTATTCACACCACCGAGTGAATACTTTGTACAAACACCATTGGCAGTGATTACAGCTGTGAGTCTTCATGGGTAAGTCTCTAAGAGCTTTCCACACCTGCCCATTATTATTTTCAAAATTCTAGACAACCATTTTCAGCTCTTGCCATAGATTTTCAAGTAGATTTAAGTCAAAACTGTAACTCAGCCACCAAGGAACATTCACGGTCTTCTTGGTAAGCAACTCCATTGTAGATTATTCCTTGTGTTTTAGGTTATTCTCCTGCTGAAATGTGAATTAATCTCTGTCTGGTGGAAAGCAGACTGAACCAGGTTTTCCTAGAGGGTTTTGCCTGTGCTTAGCTCCCGTTCAATTTATTTTTATATCCTGAAGAACTCCCCAGTCTTTAGCAATTACAAGCATACCCATAACGTGATGCAGCCAACACTATGCTTGAAAACATGGAGAGTGGTACACAGTACTACTGTATTGGATTGGCCCTAAACATAACGCTTTCTATTCAGGAAAAAAAGTTGATTGCTTTGCCATGTTTTTGTTGTTGTTGCAGTATTACATTAGTGCCTTGTTACAAACAGGATGCATGTTTTGGAATATTTGTATTCTTTACAGGCTTCCTTTTCACTTTGTCAATTAGGTTAGTATTGTGGAGTAACTGCAATGTTGTTGATCCATCCTTAGTTTTCTCCTATTACAACCATTTCACTCTAATGTCTTTAAAGTCACCATAGCGTACCTCAGTATGAGTCATAATAACCATTAAACCTAGCGGTCAAACAGGGAAATGGTTCCAATCGTTTTTCCACCAGACATTTTTCCCATCAGAGATTTTAGAAACACTTAAAGTGGGGGCTGTGTTTCATGTTGGCCTACCCAGTGATGTGATGTTTTCTGTTTAAATCTCTCTAGGACAAGGTGACTTTGATCAATATATTCATCTGTATTTACCCCCTAAAAATGAAACTCTCATTAGATGCTAATGTAGCTATCATGAAAATGAAAATAAATACCATGATGATCTGGACAAGACTGCCGAATCGAGGCAAAGGTAAGAATCTGGATTAACTATCTGTTTACTAAATGTAGTAATGAATAAATTTGCAACATTTATTGAAATGGACAATTCTTTGAGCTGTCTTGTGTAAGTTTTTTAATTTGACACAATACATGTTAGCAACGGTGTCAGCTAGGGATAACATGCAGGAACTTGATTTGTAGTTTTGCATTACGTCTACTTTGAGGCTAATTAGCGGCTTAGACGGAGTAAATAGAGCCACAATATATGGATACGCCATCTTGTCAAAGAGAGATTTACGTGGTTATGAAAACATTTCACCAGGGTTAGTCTACACAAAACACAGACCTTATTTGAAGTGTTTTTAAAATCCCCTATTGGATGAATGGCAGAAGAAATGATTGGGACCATTTCCCTGTTTGACCACTTTGTCTTATGGGTATTATGACACCTCCACTCTGGGGTTCTTATTGGTCTCATTGTGAAATGCCTGAGTGGTTTCCTTCCTCTCCGGCAACTGAGTTACAGTAGTCATCTTTGTAGTGTGAAGTCAAGGGCTATGAGTACTTTCCGACTGCCCTGTATTAGCTGGAACGTAACTTATTTACCGAGAGGAACCTCCTACTTTTAAAATCCAATGTCGACTGTGTTCAGCAGGGTCTCTGCCAGGTCAGGATAGAAGATGCTCCAGTCATATTAGCCTACAGGTCTTGGGGAATCACACAGTGAACACTTTCCCTGGCTTCCACATCACACTCAGGTAAGACCATACAGATACTCTGCTCAAAAGGAGATTTCGACTTTTCTGCCCTCAAGGTGTGTAAGACGACATTTATGTTCCGTTTTCAGTTTGTATTTACAAAGTATAAAATCCAGATAACAAAAAAAACGCTAGAAAATGTGGTGAATGGGCGTTACGTTATCAGCACATTTTAAGAGACAAGAGTTCCTCTCACTCCAAAGCACGTTTCAATGGTTGTCCCTCTTCTCTCCAGGGGGTTGGAGCTGTCTAGTCTCTTTCAGGTGAGACTGGGGCAGAGAGGAGCCGACCACGTGGACCTGTGGCTGACCAACACCCTCCACTTTCCCCTCGCCGTCCAGGACGCCACCCTCTCCCCGGAGTCCCAGGGCTTACTGAAGGTAGGGGTGGTGGTCTTCTTTTGTAGTTGCGCTGGGCATCTAAGAAGATGGCTACGTCCTACAAATGTGGTTCCATGAATTTTGTTGGCATTTTTGAGGTCGACCAGAGTTTTTTTTGCTTAAGGTCGATAGAAATGTCAAAGTTCAGCCCGAAAGCTATGTGCAAAAGTAAAATTGCCTTGGTTTCTTTATACATATTGGTACAGGTGCACAATTCAGTCTCTCACAGTTTCACAGGCCTAGTTTCCCAGGTTGAAATCAGTCTCTAGTTCAAATATGAGAGAAGGAGATCTGCGTAGTTATAGTTGTATGTCCGTGCTGACCGTCTGTCCCGCGTGCATCAAGGTGGTCAACTTCAGTGGGGCAGTGTCAGTGCCCCAGGGTGGCTGCTGGCGGCTCCTCTCCCTGCAGCTCCTCAACAGGAGCCTGCCCCTAAACCTGCTATCCACCCTCTCCCTGACCACTGGCTTGGGTCTGGCCCTGAAACTACCCCTCCACTTTCACTCCACCCTGGCCAAGGTAACACTCCCAGGGACTGTCTGCATACACACTCCGCCATACTCTCGATAGACCAGGAGTGCGCATTTTTGTTTCTGCCCTAGCAATACACACTTGATTCCACTAATCAAAGGATTGATGAGGAGTTTGTTGGTGTAATCGGGTGTTTTAGTGCTAGGCCAAAAACAAAGATGTGCACCACTTTCAGACTCAAGGACCAGGGCCTGTGTCCACAAAGAGTAGCAGTGCTGATCTAGGATCAAGTTTATCCTTTTAGATCATAATGAATAAGATTTTATGGACAGATCCTAGATCAGCACTCGTATGCTGAGATACCTTGTGGATAAACACCCCCGGTCTGAGAAACACTGCCATAGACAACTGTATTACATACTACTACAGTCCTGAATAACCACACTATTACTGTCTGTTGTTATGATCTCTAATGTTTAACATCTGCTCACTCACGCCTTTGTTCTGATATCGGGTGTGTGTGCACCCGCGCGCAGTGCATTCGGAAGGTATTCAGACCCCTTCACTTTTTCCAAATGTTACGTTACAGCCTTATTCTAAAATGGATTATATACATTGATGAGGAAAACAATCTACACACACTACCCCATAATAACATATCGAAAACAGGATTTTAGGAATGTTTGCGAATTAATTTTTTAAAAATGTAAAGGCCTTATTTACATAAGTATTCAGACCCTTTGCTAATGAAACTTGAAATTGAGCTCAGGTGCATCCTGTTTCCATTGATCATCATTGAGATGTTTCTACGACTTGATTGGAGTCCACCTGTGGTAAATTGACTTCATTGGACATGATTTGGAAAAGCGCACACCTGTCTATATAAGGTCCCACAGTTGACAGTGCATGTCAGAGCAAAATCAAGCCATGAGATCGAAGGAGTTGTCCGTAGAGCTCTGAGACAAGATTGTGTCGAGGCACAGATCTGGGGAAGTGCACCATTGAAGGTCCCGAAGAACACAGTGGCCTCCATCATTCTTCAGTGGCCTTCCATTCTTAAATGGAAGAAGTTTGGAACCATCAAGACTCTTCCTGGAGCTGGTTTCCCAGCCAAACTGAGCAATCGGGGGAGATGGACCTTGGTCAGGGAGGTGACCAAGAACCCGATGGTCACTGACAGAGATGGGAGAACCTTCCAGAAGGACAACAATATCTGCAGCACTCTACCAATCAGGCCTTTATGGGAGTGGCCAGGTGGAAGCCACACCGCTTGGAGTTTGACAAAAGGCTTCTAAAGGACTCTGACCAGGAGAAACCAGATTGTCTGGTCTGATGAAAGCAAGATTGAACTCTTGGCCCTGAATGCAAAGCGTCACGTCTGGATGAAGTCTGGCACCATCCCTACGGTGAAGCATGGTGTTGGCAGCATCATGCTGTGGAGATGTTTTGCAGGGGCTGGAAGACGAGTCAGGATTGAGGGAAAGAAGAACGGAGCAAAGTACAGAGATCCTTGATGAAAACCTGCTCCAGAGTGCTCAGGACCTTAGACTGGGGTGAAGGTGCAATACAGGAGAGGCCAAGCCAGAGCCCAGACTTGAACCCAATCGAAATAGTGAGTAAAGAATACTTATGTAAAATTTCAGTTGTAAAAAAAAATCTTTAATTTGCAAACATTTTTTTTTTTAAACAACAATTTAATCAATTTTAGAACAAGGCTGTAACGTAACAAAATGTGGAAAAAGTCCAGGGGTCTGAATCCTTTCCCCGCGCGCGCGTGTGTGCACAAGCTAACGAATGGTTAAACGGCATTATATTGATCTGACATAAATTCAGCAAAACATTATGTAGTGTGTTCTCTAATAGGAGTGTGTTTGTGTGTTCCCTCTCCAGCAGGGTAATGTTGTGTTTGAAGCAGAGGGCGAGTGTGGCCGACTATGTCCTCTCAGACTGTCAGAAGCAGGTGAGTCGTGTGTGTGTGTGTGTGTGTGTGTGTGTGTGTGTGTGTGTGTGTGTGTGTGTGTGTGTGTGTGTGTGTGTGTGTGTGTGTGTGTGTGTGTGTGTGTGTGTGTGTGTGTGTGTGTGTGTGTGTGTGTGTGTGTGTGTGTGTGTGTGTGCGCACACGTTTGTGGCGTGCATGCATGAGTCATTGGTCTCTGCTGTTGGTACAGTGTGTGTTTGACTGATAGGTGTGTGGTCCACTCAGGCTGTGTTGTATGGGTGTTTCCAGGTCGTGTCCAGTGGCAGCGCTCTCTTCTCGCAGACTCCTCCTCCTGGATGCTGGACAGCAGACTGGCCTCGGAGCTCTGCTCTCGCTGGCAAATCCGCAAAGACCAGCTGCCTTGCAGGTGAGACACACGGCTGTTCACTTTACTCTGTCTGGTCACTCGTACACACACACAGCATTTGTCCTACCCACAGTGACTTATACATTTATCTAGTCACTCGTAACACTTATAATCACTTATATCACTCACATTTTCTTCTGTTCACTAAAGGTGGCCAAGACTACCAGCAGAGACCTCATCCCCTCTAGACTTTGGTGCTGTCCCTGTCAATGAAAGCAAGGTAACCCAAACATGTTTTTATCACACACTAATAGTTGAAAAGCTCTGTATTACAATTGGTCAACAATTCACCTGCAGCCGTTGGAGGATTTGAGATATTTGTAATAATACATAAAAAAATGTAACTCTACCATCTACACTTTTAACATTAGTATGCTTTTCCATTGCAATGTCTTGTTATGTTACGTGTCCAGCTGTGAGCCATGGAAACCAAATACAATTGTCAATGTACAATACATATTTTGAACTTTGATCTTTCCCCCAGGTTAAGCTGCTGACTCTGAAGAACCCCTCCTCCTCTGTGGTGTGTGTGGAGATCAGAGCCCTTTCCCTGTACCCAGCTCCCCTGGAAGCCCTTGACCTCCTCACCAAATGGTACGAACCCAAGGACACCACCTCTCAACATTAGTTGCACAGGAGATGCACTTCCTTGGGTGCGTCTCAATAGTGGCTTCCTCTCCTCATCTCCTTTCCTTCATCTGCACTGAAGTGAAACAACTGAACCATATTGCTTTCACCTATAGTGCGTTTTGAGATCAGTGCAGAGGAAGGAATGGGAAGTCACTTCAGACCATTGTAACACATTCCTTCGCGTTAGTTTCCCACTCCTTAAATGGACAGTTCATACAAATATTTGTTGATTTTAGACAGAACTGCCCCTTTAACATTGCAGTTTAGTACCCGTTAGCTCTGAGTGTCCCTTGTAGGTGTTATTGATGAGGTGTCTTACTGTTTGGCCTCCTCCTCTCTCCCCTGTTTCTCCAGGTTCAATATCAGCCCCCTCTCTGTCAACATCAGCACTACAGAGTTCACTCTGCTGCATGCAGAGCACAAGGTAAGGATGCTGTGCATTCTGGGAAATGTAGTTTGTATGTTCCACTGTCTGCCTATGGGACTGGGGCTGCTGTAATGTATTAGGTGTAGGGCAGGGATGGGGGGGAAATGAAGTAGAGTATAGCGATTAAATATATATATATATTGCTAGGTAGTTAAATTGCTAGGTAGTTAACATTAACAAATACTAGTCGGCTGTACCTTCGCCAAAACTCTGGCATATCTCATCCTATAGCTTGTTTTCCATCTTCTTTTTAAAACGTGTTTTCTCATGGCTTTCTCGTTTCTCTGCAGCAAACACGTGAGCTTTGGAACATCGAATCACAATAAATTCACAGTATCGAATCTCAATACAGTCGTGATACATATAGGGTGCATTCGGAAGGTATTCAGACACCTTTACCTTTTCCACATTTTGTTACGTTGCCCCCTTACTCTAAAATGTATTAAATACATTTGTTCCTCATCAATCTACAGACCCCATAATGACAAAGCAAACTTTTTTTTTTTTATGTTTGCAAATGTAAAAAAAAAAAAAAGATCACATTTACATAAGTCTTCAGACCCTTTACTCAGTACTTTGTTGAAGCACCTTTGGCAGTAATTACAGCCTTGAGTCTTTTTGAGTATGACGCTACAAGCTTGGCACACCTGTATTTGGGGAGTTTCTCCCTTCTCTGCAGACCCTCTCAAGCTCTGTCAGGTTGGATGGGGAGCGTCGCAGCACAGCTATTTTCAGGTCTCTCTAGAGATGATCGATCAGGTTCACGTCCGGGCTCTGGCTGGGCCACTCAAGGACATTCAGAAACTTGTCCCAAAGCCGTTCCTGCTTTGTCTTGGCTGTGTGCTTAGGGTCGGGGTCGTTGTCCTATTGGAAGGTGAACCTTCACCCCAGTCTGAGGTCCTGAGTGCTCTGGAGCAGGTTTTTATCAAGGATCTCTCTCTCTGTACTTTGCTCCGTTTATCAATTGAATTTACCACAGGTGGACTAGAAACATCTCAAAGATGATCAATGGAAACCTTTGTAAATAAGGTTTTATTTTTATTTTATTTGCTCAAATTTAAAGAATCTTTTCACTGTCATTATGGGGTATTGTGTGTAGATTGATGAGGGGGGAAATGATCTCTGTCCATTTTAGAATAAGGCTGTAACGTAACAAGTTGTGGAAATAGGGAAGGGGTCTGAATACTTTCCAAATGCACTTTACAGTATTGTGTATCGTGATAATATTGTTTCGTGAGGTCCCTGGCAATTCCAATCCCAAGATCAGCGTCTACACTTTCCCCCATTTAATGGTTAAGTTTAGGAATGGCGGAGGGGAAGCTGATCCTAGTTCTGTATCTAGGGGAAATTTCACCCCGTATCAATGGATTACAATGAAATGACAGGACATTTTTGAGAGCTCATTGTTTACTGCTCCCAAGTGTGCTATTTTATTGACCTACGGTGGGTAGCTAGCTAAGTCACCGACTTTGCAGCAAACATGGAGCATTTGCTGTCTTTTTATTGTGTTATTCTTTGGTCCTTATTGCATTTTGATGCATGTACTTTAGTCATTCTGTTCTTTTGACACGCCAGCTCAGATTTTCTCAATCCACTCCTAGGGAATCCAAGTTAGTGCTGACCCACCCCAGGAATGGATTGAGAAACACTGCTCTAGTTATGGGAAACCAATGCAGTCTTTAATCATTGGCTTTGGTGTCCCAGGTCTGAATCGGTCCATGATTAGTAGAGAATGAAAGCCAGTGGGGGCTGTATGTATGTATCAAGCGTCTCAGCCCTTTTAGATCAAAATGACCAGGCAAGACCTGATCCTAGATCAGCACTCCTACTCTTGATATGCCTGATACAGACAACCCCACAAGTGTTTCAGCTGTCCAGGAGAGCGCAGTTGAATAATTCTCGCTATATATAAAGTGTTCTCATGCAGTGATATATGAACCCTGTGTGTTGTCTGCAGGGCAGGGAGAGTGTGAGGGGAGAGGGAGCGTTGCGTCTCCTCCTCCAGCCGTGGGAGAGCAGGGAGGTGACTGTGGTGTTCACCCCCTCCGAACACAAACCCACCACCACCATCCTACTCATCAGGTACACTATGAATGACACCTCTACATTTTGACACGTTCTTAGGAATAGTCTTCTGATTTTCATGTTGTCATGTACATACAAAGGCAAAATTACCACATAAACAGTACCCCTCCCCAGTTGTTGCATACTGGTAGTTGTAGTCTCTTGTGCATGCAAGATCTTGATATGAGCTCTGATATTACAGTAGTTATAGCAGTACAATGCAAACCCTTAGCTTTGTGCGTGATATTATTGTTGTTGCTTTGGTCAATAATGGAGCCAAGCTAGATGGCACCAGGTATTTTAATGACGTTTGCCAGATTTGATTAAGGTGCCATGTGCTGTCGGTTTTGTTGACGCTCAGCATTGGTGACCCTCTAGTCTCGAGTTGCCATTATTTTCAAGTGTCGTCTGTCACTCTACTGTTGGTGCGCGAGGAAGTGCGAGTCGGGGAGCTGAGTCTAGAGACAGTCTGACTCTTGTCTCTTTCTCTTTTTTTCTCTCTCTGTCTCAGGAACAATCTGACAGTGTTTGACATGGTGATGGTGCGGGGTCATGGGGCCAAGGAGCTGCTGAGGGTGGGGGGCAAGCTGCCGGGCCCCGGAGCCTCATTACGCTTTAATGTCCCTCAGTCCACCCTCATGGAGTGCCGAGATGGTGAGCCAACCACTGTGTTCATTTTAATATTTGTCATTTATCCACCTTTCTCTCACTGAAGATGAAAATCTATTTCCTGCACTTATTTAAAATAATTTCCACACTGCCACGTAGGGCAAACAATCTAGGCCTTATTTTTAATCAGATGTTGCAATTGCGATTTGACTTGCGATTTAGTGTAAATCTAACTAATTATATAGTTATAGTATAATAGTGGGCGCTTTGAATACAGTGTTTGGCATGACAACAAATGAAAGGGAGGAGTTATTGTGACAGGGTAGGAACCAAAGTGTTGATATGTGTTTCCTAGGGGGATCTATAATCTTTGACTACGTTAAATGTTTTCACTTAGCTACTTCTAAGATATTCATGCTTTGCGTATTCCTCTTTGATTTAGAAGATACTGTTGCACAACAGCATTCTGATTTTGGTCTAAACCATCACTGGTATTATCAGGCTGTATAGCTAATTACATTTGCTCTGACTCAGTACATTTATTAGCTAGCTAGCCAGCCAGCTAACTGGCGATTAGCATTAGCGGCTAACAGGATTTAGGCCCAATATGCTAAAAAAAGAAAGAAAAACTAGCTGTTTGAAAAAAAGAAACTAGCTGTTTGCAGATGTAAGAAACACAAATTATGTGTAATTATAGAATGCTAGTGGATTTATATTAAGAAGCAAAGTGAAAACACCATTGTTGTCATCAACATAGTTGCTCTGCTGCATGCAGACTAAGCGCAAGTGTCTCCTGGTCGAGGAGCAAATGTGCTCCTTGAGTGACGGGGAAAGAGGGGCTCGGTCTGTGTTGAATAACGGTATATCGTAAAATGCGTTGTACCCTCCGCCCTAAGTATACAGTATTTACCGTATGTAGCTAGATCTTATTTGATGTTTGTCCATTTTTAAATGCATTACAAATACAATTCATTAGTCAAGGCAAATGATGGTACTTCATAGTAATGGCAAAGTGAATTCAACACATTTCAGGTTAATTTGCACTTCAAACTCTA
Organism: Oncorhynchus gorbuscha; assembly: GCF_021184085.1. NCBI lineage: Eukaryota > Metazoa > Chordata > Actinopteri > Salmoniformes > Salmonidae > Oncorhynchus > Oncorhynchus gorbuscha. Next base: position 18,389,059 of record NC_060196.1, on the reverse strand, counting down.
TTATAAGGCCCTTGAATTTGAAACTAGGCTACTTAATCATTGTCTTACTATTAGTGGTGGTAGTTCTGCTGTACAACCTGTCATATCCTTTAATAAACTCCTTTTAATGGCACAAAGCAGATTTATTTTTTATTAAACTGACAAAGCGTGCCTTATCTTGTGTGTTCTCCTACCAAGGCTAATTAATCCTTGGTGACATAGGAAATGTCACCCTATTCCCTGTATAGTGACGTATTTGGTCAAAAGTAGTGTGTTATAAAAAGAATAGGGTGCCATTTGGAACTTAGCACTTGTCTTGCTCTACTGTTCTTAAGAGTGTGTGGCTGGCTACTTTATAAAATGCTTCCTCCCATCTACCTCCCAGGCCTGCGCACCAACAAGCCTCTGTTTGCCATCTGGAAGAGCTTCAAGGTAGAGAACGCCGGGGAGCTGCCCCTTACGGTCACGTCCATGAACATCAACGGCTACAAGTGCCAGGGCTTCGGCTTCGAGGTGCTGCAGTGCAGGTCCTTCAACCTGGACCACAACTCCTCCTCCGAGATCACCATTGCGTGAGTCAAATGTCGGCAGAATGGATGCAGATTGTTCTTGAACCTTTTTCATGTCAACATATTTTGTATTAACTCAGCAGTAGTGTGCATGCGTCAGGTTACTTTCAAGTGAAGGGTACATGAAGTAAAGTAATAAAAGAAAAATAGATCAAAAATAGATCATTTTTGTATTCTAGTAAATCATTTATTGTGATACGAGACATATCAAGATAAAGTTTTTTGACATTTGTAATGCTCATTGACCTCTCATCTCCTTCTCGCCTTTCCCCCCCACTGTCTCAACTTCTATTTTCTCCATCTTTCTTCCCCCTCTGGTTGTCTCCCCTCTCCCCCTTAATCGCTCACTCTCTTTTTCTCCTTTTCTTACTCTACCTTCTCCTTCTCTCTCCCCACGTCCCACTTTCTCCCTCCTCCAGGTTCACTCCAGACTTCACGTCGTCCTGGGTGATCCGGGACCTGACCCTGGTGACGTCACGCGGCTCATTGTTCCCCTTCACCCTCAACGTGACGCTGCCCCACCACATGCTGCCCCTCTGTGCCCAAGTGGTGCCCGGCCCCAGCTGGGAGGAGACATTCTGGGTGGTCACCCTCATCTTCACCTGGTCAGTGCCACCCTGAGACGCATAGACCAGTACCAACTTAGTGCTAATTTTGGGTGGTGAAAGGCCAATGTCATACACTCCCCCCAGAAATCAAACAGGTTTCAGGTTGAAAGACAATGGACTTTGACTCCCCAACCAGATTACCGGTGCCTGCTACTTTGTCAATTTATTTGGACTGATATCACCAATGAATAACCGGCCATATCCTTTCTCTCTCTCCTCTCAGCTTCTCCCTGGCGGGTGTTTGTCTGATGGCTTTCCACCAGGCCCAGTACATCCTGACTCAGTTCTCCAGCCCCACCCCCCGGAGCATCCACAACTCTGCCCTGTCCCGGGACAACGGCCCCGTCAACATCACCCCCAACGGAGTCAAGTAAGACTCTGTGGAATATATTTTACAAGAGACCCGTTTCCAATCAAATATTTTTTACATAAAATCAACAGTTTTATATGGTTGCCAATAGAGGTTGACCGATTAATTAGGGCCGATTTCAAGTTTTCATAACAATCGGTAATCAGCATTTTTGGACGCCGATTACATTGCACTCCACGAGGAGAATGCGTGGCAGGCTTGACCACCTGTTACGTGAGTGCATCAAGGAGCCACGGTAAGTTGCTAGCTAGCATTAAACTTATCTTATAAAAAACAATCAATCTTAACATAATCACTAGTTAACTAAACGTGGTTGATGATATTACTAGTATATCTAGCTTGTCCTGCGTTGCATATAATCGATGCGGTGCCTGTTCATTTATCGTCGAATCACAGCCTACTTCGCCAAACAGGTGATGATTTAACAAGCGCATTTGTTAAAAAAGCACTGCCGTTGCACCAATGTGTAGCTAACCATAAACATCAATGCCTTTCTTAAAATCAATACACAAGTATATATTTTTTAACCTGCATTAGTTAATATTGCCTGCTAACATGAATTTATTTTAACTAGGGAAATTGTGCCACTTTCTATGCAAGCAGAGTCAGGGTATATGCAGCCGTTTGGGCCGCCTAGCTCGTTGTGAACTGTGTGAAGACCATTTCTTCCTAACTAAGACGAGTTAATTTGCCAGATTTTTACATAATTATGACATAACATTGAATGTTGTGAAAAAGCAGTTTTTAGACTCAGGGATGCCACCCGTTAGATAAAATATCTAACGGTTCCGTATTTCACTGAAAGAATAAATGTTTTGTTTTCGAAATGATAGATTCCGGATTTGACCATATTAATGACCCAAGGCTCGTATTTCTGTGTGATTATTATATTATAATTAAGTCTATGATTTGATATTTAATAGAGCAGTCTGACTGAGCGGTGGTAGGCAGCAGCTGGCTCGTAGGCATTCATTCAAACCGTGCTTTCCTCAGTTTGCCTGCAGCTTTTCGCAATGCTCAAAGCATAGATTGGTTTATGACTTCAAGCCTATCAACTCCCAAGATTAGGCTGGCAATATTATAGTGCCGTCTATCAGAACATCCAAAAGTCAAAGTTCTATGAAATTCAAATGATATAGAGAGAAATAGTCCTATAATAACTGCAACCTAAAATGTTTTAACTGGGAAAATTGAAGACTCATGTTAAAAGAAACCAATAGCTTTCATGTGTTCTCATGTTCTGAGCAAGGAACTTGAACGTTAGCTTTTTTACATGGCACATATTGCACTTCTCCAACACTGTTTTTGCGTTATTTAAACCAAATTGAACATGTTTAATAATTTATTTGAGACTAAATTGATTTTATTTATGTAATATATAAGTTAAAGTAAGCGTTCATTAAGCATTGCTGTAATTGTCAGTATTACAAATATATTTTTTTAAACCGTCCGATTAATCGTCATCAGCTTTTTTTGGTCCTCCAATCATCGGCATCGGCGTTGAAAAATTCAATCGGTCGACCTCTAGTTGCCAATATAAAGTGTTATTAAAGTTAGATGTTTGGGGTGGTACTTGATTTAACTCTTGGTATAACACTCCAGTACAACAATGTTGTCAAAGTAGCTGTATGTTATCTACGTAAATCTGAACTGATTTTGTTCTATAAATGAGGCTTGTCACCCATTTGATTAGCTGGTGATTGTTGTGCATTGTTATGGGTTTACACATAGAGAGACTAACTAGTCTTTTTGTTTTTGTCCATGTCCAGTAAATTGAAGGGCAGCTGCAAGACATATGTGGACACCTGCCACAACTCTGACAAAGGAAAGGGGCGTGGCTCCCCGGCAGTGGCCAACGGCTCCACCCCCCGGCCCCAGCCCCTCTCCACCTCCTCTTCCTCCTCCAAGAAGGGTGCCTCCACCACTCCCTCCCAGCCGCAGAAGAAACACAAGGTGTCCGTTTACTACGGCAAGTACAAAACCAGCTCCTACGCTACAGCGGCGGCGGCCGCCACTGCGACCGAGGAAGAACGGGAACTAGACCTAACGCCCGACCTGGGAACCCTGGAACCCGACCTGTGCACGGACGCCTGCAACAACAACGAGCCCACGTTCCTCTGTCAAATCGACGTTAAGAAAACGACACAGCACTTTAAGGAAGCCCCACCACAGAGCGACGCCCAGCGTGAGGACAGCAAAGGGCCGGTGGCGGTTATGTTTCCCGTGGAAACGCAGGCCGGCTTCCCCGACAATGTCACCATGGTCCCAGGCCCCCGACCGGGTCTCCTGCTGTGCAGCCCCGTGACAGAGAAAGGGTGCGGCCTCCGTACACATTCACAGTTTGTGGAGAAGAGGGACACAACGACGAAAAGGGACAACTCTGAGCTAGAGGTGAGAGAGAGACAGGGTGATCAATTGGCTATTACTTGGTTTTATTTGATAGCTTGCTCTGATGCTTGTAGCCTGGTTACTCGAGCTCTGTAGAGATGTTTTTTTTTTGTTGTGTGCAATCTAAGTACTTCAGTACAGGGTGGAAATGTGAATTGAATATTTCTCTCTTTCTCCAGACCAGAGAGGATGGTAAAATCCAGAGGAAGAAGGCAGAGAAGACGGAGGCTGGTGTCCCAGCCGGGAACAGCAAGGCAAAGAAGAGTCGTAAGAAGAACACAGAGCGGATTTCTGGGTACGTGGCATCTTCAAATCGATAGAGATGATAGACTCTGTGCTCACTTAGAAATTAGTCTTGACAAATGGTTTGGTGCAGAATTCCGTTTGTAAAATCTATAGAAAAGGGCCTCCCGGGTTGCGCAGTGGTCTAGGACTGCATCCCAGTGCTAGTTGTGCCACCAGAGACTCTGGGTTCGCGCCCAGGCTCTGTCGCAGTCTGCCGCAACCGGGAGGTCCGTGGGGCGACGCACAATTGTCCTTGTCTCATCGTGCACTAGCGACTCCTGTGGCGGGCCGGGCGCAGTGCACGCTAACCAGGTCGCCAGGTGCACGGTTTTTCCTCCGACACATTGGTGCGGCTGGCTTCCGGGTTGGATGCACGCTGTGTTAAGAAGCAGTGCGGCTTGGTTGGGTTGTGTTTTGGAGGACGCATGGCTTTCGACCTTCGTCTCTCCCGAGCCCCGAGTTGTAGCGATGAGACAAGATAATAATAATATATTTAGCAGACGCTTTTATCCAAAGCGACTTAGCAGACGCTTTTAGCAGACGCTTTTATCCAAAGCGACTTAGTCATGTGTGCATACATTCTACGTATGGGTGGTCCTGGGAATCGAACCCACTACCCTGGCGTTACAAGCGCCATGCTCTACCAACTGAGCTACAGAAGGACCACTAACAATTGGACCACTAACAATTGGATACCACGAAATTGGGGAGAAAATCTGTTTAAAAAAAAAAAATAGTAATAATCTATAGAGAACGAAATTGACATCACTCAAAGGACAATCTTGAATAAGTCATTGCTTACCTTACGCTTGGGATGACCCACTTCTTCCCACACAGATGTGATACACCTTATTCACAACGCGGCCATTGTTCATTCACCAAAAGTACTTTTTTTTTGTTTTTGATAATACTTTCTAACTGGGCTGTGAGTTGGTGAATTTGAATATTTTGATTTGGGGTTGATTTAAATTGAAGAAACAACCGTTAATTAGCTACCCCCAGCAGCCGTTTATAGTAGAACGTTCAGGTCTGTAACCCTGTTGATTGTTGAATCGCTGCGTGAAATGTAACGACATTGAATGACATTGGTCTTCGCTGTTCCCACAGGCTACCTGAACACAGTGTGGTTGTGACGTCGGTACAGGAGAGGGAACCGGAGTGGAGAACGGGAGAACAACAACAGAATATGAATGGAACCCGCACTCGGAACCGCTGCTCCACAGGAAAAGCAGACGCACCGAAGCCCAGCCCCGACAGCCCCCTCAAACAGAACGGTGGGTATATGTACATACATACACACCAGGGTTTCCGTTAGGAAAATGTGGCGGGGGGACATTTGACCGGAAACCTTTTTTATTGACCCGACATTTGAGAAATTACATTTCCTCAGCGAAGACAAGTAACCAACAGCAGAGTCACTAGCCTGTCAATCTACTAGCCTGTCAATATCCACTAGCCTGTCAATATCCCCCACAGTAGAAAGGTTTACCTATTCTATTGGTCACCTTGCCGAGAAATGAATTCCAAACAGACTCTGGGACAGTTGTGAGATGATAGATCCCTAATTCATACAACCAGTAGGCTACATAATAATGTGTGATGCAACAGATCACAACGTTTAGCTTAAATTGTTGATCAACTATTATTTCTACACGTTATCAGCGCAGTAATGCACCCAAGGCAGCGGGCTACGCAGGGCGGCGGGCGGGCTACGCGCGGATGTTTGTTCCATAATGCAATTTGCCGGAAAACACTTGTCACTTCACATGCGGTTTCACATTTTATAGGAGAAAAGCCAGCTAACGGATAACGGAAACACTGACCAACACAGACACACATTCAAAAAAGCTGCGACATCTATGGTTACACCCCTCACTCAACCACTTTATAACCTGTGTGGCTGTCGCTGTCAGTTTGTGGCTAACTTGACCGAAGTTCAACCCTACCCCTCACCTAAACCAATCATGTTAAAAGCCCTCTGCTGTGTCTGTGATGCTCTGGACATCTCTAAGCAGATTTACTGACCATGTATCTGCCGCAGTGCATTTTCTTTTTCAACACATTGCCATGGTAGACACTCCAGTACATATCCGATTTTGTCACATTTTCAGAAACACCGGAATTCCCAATTAAATGTGATGGCTAAAGACGTAACTGACTGAGTGAAAGTTAATAGATTGACATTTTATATTGGACAGTCCTCAGTGTCCTTCTTTCTCGACACTTTATTTCAACAGCTGGAGACAAGAGAAGCTGGGCAAGAGGGAGGAGCATAGGAAGGGTGGATATGGGGCATTGAAGGGATTGAGCAGTGTATTTGACTGGAGTGTTACAGCTAGGCCACGGGCTTTACTCGGTCCTCAACATCTCTCGCCCTCCTTCCTGTTCTAGGCGTGTGTCTGGTGCGGCCACGGCGGAAGTGCGCGGAGCGGCGCGTGGCGTGCGAGTCGGGCTCAGACTCGGGCAGCTCATCGGGCAGCGTGCGGGCCAGCCGCGGCAGCTGGGGCAGCTGGAGCTCTGCCAGCAGCATTGAGGGAGACAAGGACCCCAGCACTCCGCACCACCGCCCACACCACTGTGCTACCTCAGCCAGGAAAAGTATGGACCCACTACTGCAGTAAACCCACACACACACACTGTGCCATATACAACGCACGCACACAAGCACACTTTTATCTAGACACTACAAAACATTAGGACCACATGCTCTTTCCATGACAGACTGACCGGGTGAATCCAGGTGAAAGCTATGATCCCTTATTAATGTCACTTGTTAAATCCACTTCAATCCGTGTAGATGAAGGGGAGGAGATGTGTAAAAGATGGATTCTCAAGCTTTGAGACAATTGAGACGTGGATGGTGTATGTGTGTCATTCAGAGGGTGACTGGGCAAGACAAAAGATTTAAGTGCCTTTGAACGGTGTATGGTAGTAGGTGCCAGGCGCACTGATTTGTGTCAAGAACTGCAACGCTGCTGGGTTTTTCACACATGTGTATCAAGAATGGTCAACCACTCAAACGACATCCAACTGTGGGAAGTATTGGAGTCAACATGACCCAGCTCCCCTGTGGAACGCTTTCGACACCTTGTCGAGTTCATGGCCCGACGAATTGAGGTCGTTCTGAGGGCAAAGGGAGGCTCGACTTAATATTAGGAAGGTGTTCCTAATGTTTTGTACACTCTGTGTATACACACTCCCCTATCTCGGTACTGCAGCAACCACTGCACTGCTCTTATCAGGAAACGTGCCCATAGAGCACGGCTCTCCAGCCCTGTTCCAGGAGAGCTACCGTCCTGTAGGTTTTCACCTTAACCCTAGTCTAGTGCCCCAGTTAGTTAATAGCAATGGGCCAGCGCTCCTAACCACTAGGCTAGCTGCCACCACACCGGGGTTGGAGCGTGAACCTACAGGAAGGTAGCTCTACAGGAACAGGATCACAGATTGACTTTAGAGAATGTGTTTTTGTCCCTGGTCCCTACATATTGCTCCTTTTACTATTCCCAAAAGTTCTCTCTCCTCTGTTTTGCTGTCTTGTCAGCATAGCCATGTGTCTCCATTCCGTCCCACACAGGTGCTTCTCATCAAAATGTCCTCCTTTCACCCCAGAATAGGGGCTGAGGGGGTTGTAAAAGTGGGACAGGGGACTCTACAGAGCACCATGGTGCTGGGTTAGGTTAGGTCCTTTGGGTCTGAGGGACTTTGTCTGTCTCGGCTAGGGCTGAGATTCCCAAATTTCCCATCTCTGAATCCACCTCAGTGTACACCTCATTAGACATGGAAATGTTGCATCCGTCTTTCACCTCACCTGTTCTCTTTCTCTCTTTCTTTCTCTCTTTCTTTCTCTCCCTCTCTGTCTACCGCTTTCTCTCTGTCTACCGCTTTCTCTCTGTCTACAGCTTTCTCTCTGTCTACCGCTTTCTCTCTGTCTACCGCGCTCTCTCTGTCTCCCTCTCTGTCTACCTCTTTCTCTCTGTCTACCGCTTTCTCTCTGTCTACCGCTTTCTCTCTGTCTACCTCTTTCTCTCTGTCTACCGCTTTCTCTCTGTCTCCCTCTCTGTCTATCTCTTTCTCTCTGTCTACCGCTTTCTCTCTGTCTACCTCTTTCTCTCTGTCTACCGCTTTCTCTCTGTCTACCGCTTTCTCTCTGTCTACCGCTTTCTCTCTGTCTCCCTCTCTGTCTATCTCTTTCTCTCTGTCTACCGCTTTCTCTCTGTCTACCTCTTTCTCTCTGTCTACCGCTTTCTCTCTGTCTACCGCTTTCTCTCTGTCTACCGCTTTCTCTCTGTCTACCGCTTTCTCTCTGTCTACCGCTTTCTCTCTGTCTACCGCTTTCTCTCTGTCTACCGCTTTCTCTCTGTCTACCGCGCTCTCTCTGTCTACCGCGCTCTCTCTGTCTACCGCGCTCTCTCTGTCTACCGCGCTCTCTCTGTCTACCGCGCTCTCTCTGTCTACCGCGCTCTCTCTGTCTACCGCGCTCTCTCTGTCTACCGCGCTCTCTCTGTCTACCGCGCTCTCTCTGTCTACCGCGCTCTCTCTGTCTACCGCGCTCTCTCTGTCTCCCTCTCTGTCTACCTCTTTCTCTCTGTCTACCGCTTTCTCTCTGTCTACCGCTTTCTCTCTGTCTACCGCTTTCTCTCTGTCTACCGCTTTCTCTCTGTCTCCCTCTCTGTCTATCTCTTTCTCTCTGTCTACCTCTTTCTCTCTGTCTACCGCTTTCTCTCTGTCTACCGCTTTCTCTCTGTCTCCCTCTCTGTCTATCTCTTTCTCTCTGTCTACCGCTTTCTCTCTGTCTACCGCTTTCTCTCTGTCTACCGCTTTCTCTCTGTCTACCGCTTTCTCTCTGTCTACCGCTTTCTCTCTGTCTACCGCTTTCTCTCTGTCTACCGCTTTCTCTCTGTCTACCGCTTTCTCTCTGTCTACCGCTTTCTCTCTGTCTACCGCTTTCTCTCTGTCTACCGCGCTCTCTCTGTCTACCGCGCTCTCTCTGTCTTACCGCTCTCTCTCTGTCTACTGCGCTCTCTCTGTCTGTGTGTCTGTGTGTCTGTGTGTCTGTGTGTCTGTGTGTCTGTGTCTGTCTGTGTCTGTCTGTGTCTGTCTGTGTCTGTCTGTGTGTGTCTGTGTGTCTGTGTGTCTGTCTGTCTGTGTGTCTGTGTGTCTGTGTCTGATTCAAGGACTTTATTGGCATGGGGAACATGTGTTAACATTGCCAAAGCAAGTGAGGTAGATAATAGTCAAAAGTGAAATAAACAATAAAAATGAACAGTAAACATTACACGTACAGAAGTTTCAAAACAATAAAGACATTACATATACACCGTGTTGTAACAATGTACAAAGGGTTAGAGTACACAAGGGAAAATAAATAAGCATAAATATGGGTTGTATTTACAATGGTGTTTGTTCTTCACTGGTTGCCCTTTTCTTGTGGCAACAGGTCACAAATCTGGTTGCTGTGATGGCACACTGGGATTTCACCCAGTAGATATGGGAGTTTATCAAAATTGGATTTGTTTTCGAATTCTTTGTGGATCTGTGTAATCTGAGGGAAATATGTCTCTATGGTCATCCATTTGGCTGGAGGTTAGGATGTGCAGTTCAGTTTCCACCTCATTTTGTAGGCAGTGTGCACATAGCCTGTCTCCTCTTGAGAGCCTGTCTGCCTATGGCAGCTTTTCTCAATAGCAAGGCTATGCTCACTGAGTCTGTACATAGTCAAAGCTTTCCTTAAGTTTGGGTCTGTCACAGTGGTCAGGTATTCTGCCACTGTGTACTCTCTGTTTAGGGCCAAATAGCATTCTAGTTTGCTCTGTTTATTTTGTTAATTCTTTCCAATGTGTCAAGTCATTTTCTTTCTGTTTTCTCATGATTTAGTTGGGTCTAATTGTGCTGCTCTGTGGAGTGTGTTTGTGAACAGAGCCCCAGGACCAGCTTGCTTAGGGACTCTTCTCCAGGTTCATCTCTCTGTAGGTGATGGCTTTGTTATGGAAGGTTTGGGAATCTCTTCCTTTTAGGTGGTTGTAGAATTTAACAGCTCTTTTCTGGATTTTGATAATTAGTGGGTATCGGCCTAATTCTTTCTCTGCATGCATTATTTGGTGTTCTACGTTGTACATGAAGGATATTTTTGCAGAATTCTGCATGCAGAGTCTCAATTTGGTGTTTGTCCCATTTTGTGAAGTCTTGGTTGGTGAGCAGACCCCAGACCTCATAACCATAAAGGGCAATGGGCTCTATGACTGATTCAAGTATTTTTAGCCAGATCCTAATTGGTATGTTTAATTTTATGTACCTTTTGATGGCATAGAATGCCCTTCTTGCCTTGTCTCTCAGATCGTTCACAGCTTTGTGGAAGTTACTGTTTAGGCGCTGATGTTTAGGCCGAGGTATGTATTGTTATTTGTGTGTTCTAGGGCAATTGTGTCTAGATGGAATTTGTATTTGTGGTCCTGGCGACTGGACCTTTTTTGGAACACCTATTTTGTTTTACTGATTTACTGTCAGGGCCCGAGTCTGGCAGAATCTGTGCAGAATATCTAGGTGCTGCTGTAGGCCCTCTTTGGTTGGAGGGGTGCAAAATCCACTTGTCATTTAAATCTCTTACTCTGGTGACTCTTTTTCACACTTGCTAGTGCCATTCGTGTTTTCTCATTGACATGAGGACCGCATAAACGTTTATATTGACCTGTCAAACACACTCTGGTAATGGCTGAAATGGGCCCAATGGAATACATTGTTTTTCCATTGCCTCTATAAAAGAGCTAACACTACGTCTGGGATTTAACACTCTGTATTGACAGTTGCATCACAAGAAAGACGTCTTATTTTGGTAGGTTTCGATGTATGTGCAGTTGAAGAAGAAAAAAGTTAGGATTTAGTTCAAATGTTTTCAAATTAGAGGCGCTGAAATTAAAGGTACCTCTGATAAAATGTCTGATCTCGCAAACGATGTAAATATGTATAGATGGGCGTAATCTAGAGCCAAGCATTTGGTTTTGAAAACGCATGGTTATCCTTCTCACGGAACACTTGTTGAATTATGCAAGAGAACGTGACGACCGTAATGAATAACTAATGAGGCTGTCTAGACAGCGCAGGTTGGCCTAGAGACAGAGCATGTTTTCGCCGGTCGTCGCCCTGTTCAAACCCCTTTATATAAAAATGTATTAATGAATGCAAATACACCCAGGCAAATGATGCACATAATACTGTTTATTTTATCACAAGAGTATTTTTTTTTAACCTGGGGGGGGGGGAGGCGTTTTACAATAAATGCAATACCTGAATTCCCACCCAAATGCCACCTCCATTCGTTATTTGTCCGTGCCAGTACAATGTTTTATGTGCTATAATTCAGTCAATCTGATTTTGATTTATACCATTCTGGAAAAAGTAATTGCAGTGTTTTCACACTCTCCCCCTCTCTGGCGCTGATATGGTAAAGAAAAGGATGTATGAACTACCATGTTTTTCATGAGAAAGCATGGTCAGAGTTGTGGTTTGTAGCTGTGTGTCTGTGTCCACAGGGGACTCCATGCAGTACGGTGTCTACCCAGCCGAGAGGGACTGCTACCAGACCATGAACTCCACCTACAAGGCCCAGAGGTACACACACACACACACACACACACACACACACACACACACATTGACTGATGTAATCACACACAGGCGGATAAATACACAGGCGGATAAATACACACACACACACACAGCAACCACATAGATTGGAAGATGTACTCTTATGGTCATTTAGCAGACTTTTATTTTAAGCTACTTACAGTTCAACCCACAACTGTAACTAACTGTACCGCTCTTACTGTTTCAAGAAGTGTACTATCATTCTAAAAGTCCTTAATGACAAAAACCCTAATGGAGAAGTCAAAGTTCCAATAATAATGATTATTTATGTACATTTTTTCAGTGTTTTTCATCATACACAATCTCAAAGTGCTATATCTGTCCCCTGGTGTGCAGCATGAATAATCTGTACAGGAAGGAGCCTTGCCAAAGCCCAACAGAGCCCGCCCCGGTGCCCCCCAGCTTTGCCCCCAGCTTCGCTTCTGTAGCAGCCCGCATGGACAGAACCATGGGTGAGTGAAGTGCTCAGTCAATAAATGTTGACATACCTGGACATCAGAATCCGTGTGTAAAATGTATTGTCTATTATAAATACAAAGTTGACCTTAAAAAGGGAAGTGCTGTAAAATTAGCATGTAAGGGTATTGTGTTTGTCATTCATTGAATGCGTTTCGCAAATTATTGCGATTTCTGTAAATGTTTGGTGTCATAAATCAAGGATGGCCAATGCTCTTTCTGGACAGCCAAGCACGCAGGCTTTTTCTCCAACCCTACTATAAAGCCTGCGTTACAGCTTTCCCTGTTAGAAACGCACAAACATAATTGTTTCCCTCTTCTCTCTCAGATGTGGCGGGCCACTATTTGCCTGAGGAGACGTGGTCGGCACCCTCCGTGCCCCTCACCAATGAGTTCAGGTACAACACCTCAGAGGCCGTGCCCTACGTACCTCAAGCCTCAGCACCCGCACCCTTCAACGGGTACGTCACTAAGCCAAGACGAAATGTACTAATTGTGTATTTTTGTACAGTCATGTTGTAGCTTAGGAAGCCATTTTGATTGTCTGTCAGGCCATGTCGATCATACAGCTATTTTATACAGTAATCATGTACTTCTGAACCAGAGTTTATAGCACCGAGGCGGTGTACCCTAGTAGGGAGTGCTCACCCTGTACTATTGGCTCAAACAAATAGAACGTTGTCATGTCTACCTACTTCTCATAAAACAATCAAGAATGCCATAAGTGTTTAAAATTGCCTACATTAACATATGTAGCCTAAAAAACAAGGTTCATGAAATCAATAACTTGCTTGTAATAGATGACATTCATATTCTGACCATCTCTAAAACTCACTTAGATAATACATTTGATACAGTGCTGGCAATACATGGTTATAACATCTACAGAAAATACTGAAATGCCAATGGGGGTGATGTTACGGTCTATATCCAGAACCACATTCCTGTAAAGCTTAGAGGTGATTTTATGTAAAATGGCTACAGGTTCATCTGCCTCACCTAAAGCCCATTCTGGGAAGCTGTTATAGACCACCAAGTGCTAACAATCAATATATGTGAAATGCTTGATAATGTATGTGGAATCAACAGAGAGGTGTATTTTCTGGGTGACCTTAATATCAACTGGCTTTCATCAAGCTGCCCACTCAAGAAAAAGCTTCAAACTGTAACCAGTGTCTGCAACCTGGTTCAGGTTATCAATCAACCTTCCAGGGTATTTACAAACAGCACAGGAATGAAATTATCAACATGTATTGATCACATCTTTACTAATGCTGCAGAAATTTGCATTAAAAATCTATAGGATGTTGTGATCACAATATAGTAGCCATAGCTAGGAAAACCAAAGTTCCAAAGGCTGGGCCTCTTATAGTGTATAAGAAGTCATACAATATGTTTGGTAGTGATTCCTATGTTCATTAAAACTTGTTTGGTTGTGAGGGATGTGGCAGAAGGAATGGCAAATCAGTCTGGCTGCACAACCGATTGGCAAATGTACCGGAAACTGAGAAATCATGTGGCTACATTGAATGAAAAGAAGAAACTATACTATGAAACAAAGCTAAATGAATGATAGTAATACGTTTTACAGCACCTTAATTGTAATTTAGGGCAAAAAGACACTCGGCTCCGTCGTTCATTGAATCAGATGGCACATTCATCACAACCCACTGATATTGCCAACTACACTACTTTAATGATTTGTTTTCATCGGCAAGATTAGCAAACTTAAGCATGACATGCCAGCAACAAACGCTGACACTACACATCCAAGTATATCTGACCAAAATATGAAAGCCAAGCATTGTAACTTATTATTTCCGAAAAGTTAGCCCGGAAAAGGTGAAGAAATGGTTGTCTATCAACAATGAAAGCCACCTGGGTCTGACAACTTGGATGGAAAATGACTGAGGATGATAGCGTACGATATTGCCACTCCTGTTTGCCGTTTCTTAAATGTAAGCCTACAAGAAAGTGTGCTTTCAGGCCTGGAGGGAAGCAAAAGTAATTCCGCTACCTAAGTAAAGTCCCCTTTTGTCAGCTATTTGAGCCAGTAATCAGCCTGTTTACCAACCCTTAGTACACTTTTGGGGGGGAAATTGTGTTTGATCAGATACAATGCTATTTTATAGTAAACAAATTGACAAGACTTTCAGCACGCTTATAGGGAAGGACATTCAACAAGCACACCACTTACACAAATGACTGATGGCTGAGCGAAATTGACTGACTGATGGCTGAGCGAAATTGATAGCGAAACGATTGTGGAAGCTGTTTTGAGACTTCGTTACGGCTTTTGGCATTATTGATCATAGTATGCTGCTAGAAAAACACATTTGTTATGGCTTTACACCCCCTGCTATATTGTTGATAAAGAGTTACCTGTTTAACAGAACAGAGGGTGTTATTTAATGGAAGCCTCTAACATAACAGGTAGAATCAAGAATTCCCCAAGGCAGTAGTCTAGGCCCTTTCACTTTTTTCAATCTTTACTAATGGCATAGACGCTGGCTTTAAGTAAAGCCAGTGTCTATGTATGCGGATGACTCAACAATATACACATCAGCTACTACCTGATTGAAATGACTGCAACACTTAACAAAAAGCTATAGTCCATTTCAGAATGGGTAGCAAGAAATAAGTTATTAAATATTTCTAGAACTAATCTGTCGTTCTGCCCATGAACAAGGCAGTTAACCCACTGTTCCTAGGCCGACATTGTAAATAAGATTTTGTTCTTAACTGACTTGTCTAGTTAAATAAAGGTAAAATAAAAATCAATAGATAAATTGTAAACTGCCATGGTCAAAACATGTTGATGCAACAGTAGCTAAGATGGGGAGAAGACTGTCCATGATAAAGCGCTGCTCTGCCTTAACAGCACTATCAACAAGGCAGGTCATACAGACCCTAGTTTTGTCGCACCTGGACTACTGTCCAGTTGTGTGGTCAGGTGCCACAAAGATGGACTTAGGAACATTGGCTCAGGAGAGGGCAGCACGGCTGGCCTGTACATGTAAACGGAATGCTGACATGAATAATATACACATCAATCTCTCATGGCCCAAAGTAGAGGAGATATTTACTGCCTCACTACTTGTACCTTATGGAACAGCGGTGACTGAAGAGACACACGGGATACACACACTAACACACATGGATTGTGTGTTGTAGAGTAGTGGCCTGAGGGCAGACACTTAATGTGTTCTGAAGAGTGTTATGAAATGTCACGCAATATTTTTTGTTGTATGCAACTGTCTTAATTTGCTGGACCCCAGGAATAGTGGCTGTTGCCTTCGTAGCAGCAAATGGGGATCCTTAAATTAAAATGTGTTTTACCTCTGTCAATTTAGATACAGAAATGTATTGTGAAATTATGTGTGTTAGCTAATTCACGATTTTGTGTTTCTGTGTTTTTTCCCCCCCAATTTTTTTTGTTCTCAAACAGCTTCCCTTGGAACAGTGCCAACAGCCAATGTAACAGCCCGTACGTGTACTGTGACCAGGGCAACTACGTGTCAGCAGGTAGGCGTCAAAGCTACTGTGTTATTATGTGTAAAATGTCTTCTACAGGTCTCCCTTGAAAAAGGACTTTTGATCTCAATGGGACAACCTGGTGAAATATCATGGGAAAACCACTTACCAGTGTGTCCTTACCATCGGTCCGCAGGCAACACCAACTTCCACAACAGTTTCCCATGCCAGCCAGAAAGCCAGACGGTAGCCTACAGCCACCAGCCCAGCTGGAGAGAGGAATGTTCCCAGGAGGCTCCCTCGTCCTGGGATACAGCCGGCTGTGTGGGCAGCAAGGTAAACCTCCGGGACACGCTGCTTGCTCCATTCAACCTAATCCCCCTAATATCTATCATTACTGTCCCCCTGTCTGCCTCAGTCAATGACCTAGTCCTAACCACTTGGCTTTGTGCCAGGTTTATACTAAGCTTCTGCCCCGAAGACGAACGGCCTTCATTTACACTTAACATTATTATTATTTTACCCTGTGGAAAAAGCCATGTGCAAACGCTTACTAAATCTGTCTCAGTAAAGCTTAGTATTTAATGTTATATATTTATGATATTAATATAAAGTATAAAAGATTGTTTGATATTATTTAAATGGGTAATCAATGTGAGTGTTATTGTCACTTATCTGAATCTGTTTTCTGAAACGCCCTTTGACCTCTGTGTCCTCTGTTTTTCCCTTTTACTGGTGCTGTCTGTGGTTATCACATTTTAACATCACAATCTTAACTGTGATTTATAAAAAGCAAATGGAGCTTAGAAAATAGGAACTTCAACCTCTGCGGTTTGATTGGGAATCTAGGGAGTGAGGCTTTGTCTGCTTCTCTTGCGTGGACAACTTCCACTTTTCACAAACTACCATGGTTCTGGCCTCAGCATGGGTCAATACAATGTCGATCATAGTCTTTCGGTTAGGCTTTATTTTAGAGAGCATTGTTTACCTGTTATTTAGACCAAAACACAATGTCACTGACTGCTTGATGACATTGATACCTTTTCCTAATTCTTGGTAAAAGTCACATAAGTGGAATGTATTGTATTGAATTATTTTCTAACAAGAACCAGAAAGTGAACACCAACATACTAGTGGTGACAGGCCTGTAAAATGAAGCTTTTATGCTTGTATTTATCAAGATCCCGACCACCTCCATTATGTCTTGTGTGCAATGTTCCCTCAAATTTTTGTTGGGCACTGAGCAAATTTCTGGTTTGATGAGTGCAAACTTGAATGTTGTGAAAATTTGGTGCAACTTCCAATGCACGTTTACTGTGAAGACTGAGGCTATACCTGCTTTCAGTTAGTTTTAACAGTGGCCAAGTAGGCTACTGTGGCTATTTGATCGTAATGTAGGCCTAACAAAAACAATGGAGAAAATGCATCCCATAACATTTTAACATGGAAATAGTAGTTCTATTATTCAGCCTACAGTAGCAGCCAATGTGTTGCATTCAATGTACGTCTACATTCCAAAAGAAAACATGCTGGGCTTGACATTAACCTGTTTATCCACATGTCCTTCAGACAAGGAGGTGACTGAAAATGTTGTTTGATTCAAGAAACCACTTCACAAATAAAATGCATCATTATAGAGAATCAGACAAATTATGCTACCCTCTGGCTATTGGCCACTTAGCTTATTCAAGCCTGTCTCAAATACAACACTGCCCCTTTAAGACAAAAAAAAGCTCTTTACCTAACTCGCTTTTCAAAATGTATAAGTTTTGTGCTCTTGTAGGAAGCAATCACTCCCCTATTGCTGACTACAAATTATCTATAACTGGGCTAATAACTCACTAACTAGCAAATTATATGAACAAAATAGTTTACATGCAGCTCTCGCTTTGATCTCAAAACAAGCGCATCTACTTACGGCCGCTCATGCTGTGAACACAGTCCAGTTCATAGTAAATTGCACCGATCCATATATGGCAATGGTCTATTTACATAGGCCTACTGCAGCCCTGATTGTTTATGCCGCACCAGTCTGTGTAGAGTACGGGCGGAGTATTGCGTATAAATGCAATTGAATCCTACTCCTATGCGCTCTGTCTACAACAAAATCTCTTGCATAGCAAGTGGCTAATATTGCGTTGATTCGATCACAATTTCAACAGTATAGGGAAATGTTGATAGTGTTAAGTGAACTCTAGAACAGTGGTCACCAACATTTTCTGAGTCGAGATCAATTTGAGTCGAAATGCAAGCTGAGATCTACCGCTCAGATTTTTCCCCCGACATTAACAACTTAAGCCTATGCAACATTAACCAATTTAAAACAGTACCGTGGCAATGAGGTTTGTGCAGTAAACTATAGGCCCAATAAGTTATGACTGAATATTGGCTTTGCTTGAATTGCCCTGCCAATGCGCTGTTCGGGACGTTTTTTCAAATTCGAAATATGAGATGCTATACGATCACACCAGTAATAGATCCGTTGTTGTATTTTTTATTTGAACTTTATTTAACTAGGCAAGTCAGTTAAGAAAAAAATCTTATTTACAATGACGGGCTAGGAACAGTGGGTTAACTGCCTTGTTCAGGGGCAGAACGTGTGAAGCACAGCATACATTTAAAAAAATTACTGGGCTGATGGTACCTGCATCTGATGAGCTTGTTCAGCGGAGGGAGAGAGCAATAGACTGACACGGTCTTCCAGATAATGGACGAAACCCGAGTCGCACCACATTATTGCACCACTGCCTCATGCACAAATGTGTTACTCCTTTGAGTTTTGCCCTCACTGAAGTGTCCAGCAACATGTAATATTATAATTTTTTGTTAAATAAATGTGGCATATCTTTTCTAAACCATGTTTTTTTATTTCACTCTGTTCCCCCTTAGCCCTATTTCCCCGGCACCAGGAGCCTGTCCCCCATGTCCAGTCTGTTCGGTTCCATCTGGACCCCCCAGAGTGAGCCGTACCAAAGCCACTTCCAACCCGAGCGCTCAGCCCCCATGTCCCCCGTCTGCCCCATCACCCCGCCTCACGCCCCCTTCAACAGGGAGCCCGGGGGCATGTGCCGCCCCAAGCAGTACTCCAGCTTCAACCCTTTCGGCCCCCACATGAACCTGGACATTTGGAACTCCTCATCCAACCGCAGCTCAAACTCGCAGCTGTCCAACGACTCAGGCTACTGTGGTGACATTTAATCAAAACCTGGCATAACCGACGACAACAAACAAAAACGATGCTATAAAAGAAAGGAACGAGAAATGAATGTGCTTTTATCGATAATGGGGGGAAAAATGTGAATATTCCTTTACTTTTATGTTATTTTTTTCTTTCAAACGTTCAATGTTGTGAAAGGTTAAGCATTTGTTGTATATTTTTCTAGATGTTTTGATCATAGAAAATTAAAACATTTAAAAAGTTTTGTACTTTGATGTCTTGTTTTCTTTGTCCCCCACACTACAACTATTTAGCAGTAGCAGATGGACCGTATAAGCTTGTTATCTTTGCCATCCATCAAAATCACTTTCATACAGCAGTTGAAATCACAATTATAACCAGAAAATGACACAGAATTCAAATGTACAGCAGGTGATGGCCTAATAATATACAGTGAAACATAGATCAAAACAAGAAATCAATCGATTCAAATCACTGTGCACAATTGATGCCAATCAATTAAAAGTATGTAAGATTCTAGGATTAGGATATTCGTTGATCTTTGAACACAAATTGAACTATATAGAACAAAAATATAAATACAACATGCCACAATTTCAACTATTTTACTACATTACAGTTCATATAATGAAATCAGTCAATTTAAATAAATTCATTAGGCCCTAATCTATGGATTTCACATAACTGGGCAGGGGCGCAGGCATGGGTGGGGTTGGGAGTGCATTGGCCCACCCATTTGGGAGCCAAGTCCACCGTCTGGCTGGGGCTGGCTCCCAAATCTGATTTAGTTTTTCCCCACTAAAGGGCTTCATTACAGACACAAATAATCCTCAGTTTCATCAGCTGTCCCGGTGGCTGGTCACAGACGATGTGGAGGCCTTTTATTGTCCCCACCACAAGGTGCACCTGTGTAATGATCATGCTGTCTCATCAGCTTCTTGATAACCCATCCACCTGACAGGTGGGGCATGTCTTGGCAAAGGACAAAATGCTCACTAACAGGGATGTGAACAAATTTGTGCAATTTTGGGGGGGGGGGCTTTTTGTGCGGATGGACCATTTCTGGGATCTTATTTCAGCTCTTGAAACATGGGACCAACACTTTTACATGTGTTTATACACTGCTCATAAAAATAAAGGGAACACTAATATAACACATCCTAGATCTGAATGAATGAAATATTTTTATTAAATACTTTTTTTCTTTACATAGTTGAATGTGCTGACAACAAAATCACACAAAAATTATCAATGGAATTTATCAACCCATGGAGGTCTGGATTTGGAGTGACACTCCAAATTAAAGTGGAAATCCACACTGTAGGCTGACCCAACTTTGATGTAATGTCCTTACAACAAGTCAAAATGAGGCTCAGTAATGTGTGTGGCCTCCACGTGCCTGTATGACCTCCCTACAATGCCTGGGCATGCTCCTGATGGGGTGGCGGATGGTCTCCTGAGGGATCTCCTCCCAGACCTGGACTAAAGCATCCGCAAACTCCTGGACAGTCTGGTGCAACGTGGCGTTGGTGGATGGAGCGAGACATGATGTCCCAGATGTGCTCAATTGGATTCAGGTCTGGGGAACGGGCGGGCCAGTCCATTGCATCAATGCCTTTCTATTGCAGGAACTGCTGACACACTCCAGTCACATGAGGTCTTGCATTAGGAGGAACCCAGGGCCAACCGCACCAGCATATGGTCTCACAAGGGGTCTGAGGATCTCATCTCGGTACCTAATGGCAGTCAGGCTACCTCTGGCGAACACATGGAGGGCTGTGCGGCCCCCCCAAAGAAATGCCACCACACACCATGACTGACCCACCGCCAAACCGGTCATGCTGGAGGATGTTGCAGGCAGCAGAACGTTCTCCACGGCATCTCCAGACTCTGTCACGTGCTCAGTGTGAACCTGCTTTTTTCTGTGAAGAGCACAGGGCGCCAGTGGTGAAAATGCCAAACGTCCTGCACGGTGTTGGGCTGTAAGCACAACCCCCACCTGTGGACGTCGGGCCCTCATTTACCACCCTCATGGAGTCTGTTTCTGACCGTTTGAGCAGACACATGCACATTTGTGGCCTGCTGGGGGTCATTTTGCAGGGCTCTGGCAGTGCTTCTCCTGCTCCTCCTTGCACAAAGGCAGAGGTAGCGGTCCTGCTGCTGGGTTGTTGCCCTCCTACGGCATCCTCCACATCTCCTGATGTACTGGCCTGTCTCCTGGTAGCGCCTCCATGCTCTGGACACTATGCTGACAGACACAGCAAACCTTCTTGCCACAGCTCGCATTGATGTTCCATCCTGGATGAGCTGCACTACCTGAGCCACTTGTGTGGGTTGTAGACTCCGTCTCATGCTACCACTAGAGTGAAAGCACCGCCAGCATTCAAAAGTGACCAAAACATCAGCCAGGAAGCATAGGAACTGAGAAGTGGTCTGTGGTTGCCACCTGCAGAACCACTCCTTTATTGGGGGTGTCTTGTTAATTGCCTATAATTTCCACCTGTTGTCTATTCCATTTGCACAACAGCATGTGAAATTTATTGTAGATCAGTGTTGCTTCCTAAGTGGACAGTTTGATTTCACAGAAGTGTGATTGACTTGGAGTTACGTTGTTGTTTAAGTGTTCCTTTTATTTTTTTGAGCAGTGTATTTTTGTTCAGTATAAATCAGAAATAGCACCAGTCCCCACTCTGGCTTCACTTCCTCTTTTGACTCAATGGACTGGTCCATAAATACTGTTTGACAGAGAAAGGGGAAATGCTATGCTCACTATTTGACATCGTTGCCTGGCTACCCAAACTCCTTGCTACGGCCAAACGCTACGCCACAGACATTAGTTTCTTCTCTGCAATGAGTCTGGATCTGAGTGCCTCCCCAACGATTTCTTGGAACGCAAACACATTCTAACCGTTCCGATTGGTCCCAGAAACCAATGGCATCATGGCACACAAGGTGAATCACAAATGCTGTTTAGCCTACATTTTATTTAGCCAGATATAGTAAATTGCTTGCAGGGACAGAGGCTCCAAGGGGATTTGGGACAGTCAGATTATCACGGACCGGTAAGGGGGACTCGGAACACATTTTAGAATACTGACCACACTTATGTTAGTTTAAATCAAGTTATTTAACACAAGGAACCCAAGTGGTTTATTTTTGCACTACATTTCTCAAGTACAACATCTTCAGTTTCTTGGCAATTTCTCGCATGGAATAGCCTTCATTTCTCAGAACAAGAATAGACTGACGAGATTCAGAAGAAAGTGCTTTGTTTTTGGCCATTTTGAGCCTGTAATCGAACCAACAAATTTTGATGCTCCAGATACTCAACTAGTCTAAAGAAAGCCCGTTTTATTGATTCTTTAATCAGGACAACACTTTTCAGCTGTGCTAACATAATTGCAAAAGGGGTTTCTAATGATCAATTAGCCTTTTAAAATGATCCATTTGGATTGGCACACAATGTGCCATTGGAACACAGGAGTGATGGTTGCTGATAATGGGCCTCTGTACGCCTATGTAGATATTCCATTAAAAATCAGCCGTTTCCAGCTACAATAGTAATTTACAACATTAACAATGTCTACACTGTATTTCTGATTTGATGATATTTTAATGGACAAACGGTAGTGAATATTTTACTTTATTATTTTCCCCCCTAACTCTACCAAATCAAATCAATCTTTGTCACGTGCCGAATACCACAAGTGTAGATCTTACCATGAAATGCTTACTTACCCTTAACCAACAATGCAGTTCAAGAAGAGTTAAGAAAATATTTACCAAATAAACGAAAGTAAAAAATAATCAAAGTAACACATTAACATAACAACGAGGCTATATACAGGGGGTGCCGGTAACGAGTCAGTGTGCGTGGGTACAGGTTAGAGGTAATAGGTACTTATAGGTAGGTGTGAAGTGACTATGCATAGATAAACAGCGAGTAGCAGCAGTGTACAAAACAATTGGGAGGGGGGGTGTTGGGGGGTTAATGTAATAGTCTGGTGGCCATTTGATTAATTGTTCCGCAGTCTTATGGCTTGGGGGTAGACGCTGTTAACGAGCCTTTTGGTCCTCGACTTGGCGCTCCGGTACCACTTGCCGTGTGGTAGCAGAGAAAACAGTCCTATGACTTGGGTGACTGGAGTCTCTGACAATTTTATGGGCTTTCCTCTGACTCCGCCTATTATATAGGTCCTGGATGGCAGGAAGCTTGGCCCCAGTGATGTACTGGGCCATTCGCACTTCCCTCTGTATAGCGCCTTACGGTCAGATGCCGAGCAGTTGCCATACTAGGCGGTGATGCAACCGGTCACGATGCTCTCGATGGTGCAGCTGTAGAACTTTTTGAGGTTCTGGGGGACCCATGCCAAATATTTTCAGTCTCCTGAGGCATGCCCTCTTCACGACTGTCTTGGTGTGTTTGGACCATGATAGATCGTTGGTGATGTGGACACCAAGAAACTTGAAACTCCCGACCCGCCCCACTACAACCCTGCTGATGTTTCCAGTAGTCCACGATCAGCTCCTTTGTATTGCTCACACTGAGGGAGAGATTGTTGTCCTGGCACCACACTGCCAGTTCTCTGACGTCCTCCCTTTCGGCTGTCCTCCCCTAATTGGAGAAGACTAATGGACAACAATACGTGGGCTTTGACTTCCTGCTGATACACACTATATACATTTTATGGACACATTAGTCATCTTGTTTTGAACTTTTTAGTCCCACCCTTCAGCGCTCTCCTCACCCCTCCCATCTATCTCTGAACACCATCCAGTTTTGATTTCGATTTGCCATGTATTTTTAAACTGTGCTGTTTCATAAAAGTTCGGAACTTTTCTATTCTCACAGTTTATACAGATTGTAACTAAAGCAAACATTTTTGTTCTGAGACTTATTTTATTATATTGATTGATTGAATATGACTTGTTAAATCACCCAGCAGTGGTATTTGCAGAGTTAGCTCCAGGAAAATGTTGCAGTTCTTCAACCATTCCTAAACATGCTTCATCTGGGCAGTACCAAAGAAGTGATCTGATCTTTGCAGCAAAATCTGCAGAACTGGAATGTTTGTATCCCCCATATATATATATATATATATATATATTGTCGGAAGTTTACATACACCTTAGCCAAATACATTTTAACTAATTTTTTCACAATTCCTGACATTTAATCCGAGTAAAGATTCCCTGTCTTAGGTCAGTTAGGATCACCACTTTAATTTAAGAATGTGAAATGTCAGAAAAGTAGTTGAGAGAATTATTTATTTCAGTTTTGATTTCTTTCATCACATTCCCAGTGGGTCTGTTTACATACACTCAATTAGTATTTGGTAGCATTGCCTTTAAGTTGTTTAACTTGGGTCAAACATTTTGGGTAGCCTTCCACAAGCTTCCCACAATAAGATGGGTGAATTTTGTACCATCCCTCCTGACAGCTGGTGTAACTGAGTCAGATTTGTAGGCCTCCATGCTCGCACACACTTTTTCAGTTCTGCCCACATATTTTCTATAGGATTGAGGTCAGGGCTTTGTGATGGCCACTCCAATACCTTGACTTTGTTGTCCTTAAGTCATTTTGACACAACTTTGGAAGTATGCTTGGGGTCATTGTCCATTTGAAAGACCCATTTGCGACCAAGCATTAACTTCTTGACTGATGTCTTGAGATGTTGCTTCAATATATCCACACCATTTTTCTCCCTCATGATGCCATCTATTTTGTGAAGTGCACCAGTCCCTCCTGCAACAAAGCACCCCCACAACATGATGCTGCCACCCCCGTGCTTCACAGTTGGGATGGTGTTCTTTGGCTTGCAAGCATCCCCCGTTTTCCTCCAAACGTAACGATGGTTGGGCATTCTGGCCAAACAGTTTTATTTTTCATCAGACCAGAGGACATTTCTCCAAAAAGTACGATCTTTGTCCCCATGTGCAGTTGCAAACCGTAGTCTGGCTTTTTTATGGCGGTTTTGGAGAAGTGGCTTCTTCCTTGCTGAGCAGCCTTTCAGGTTATGTCGATATAGGACTTGTTTTACTGTGGATATAGATACTTTTGTACCTGTTTCCTCCAGCATCTTCACACGGTCCTTTGCTGTTGTTCTGGGATTGATTTGCACTTTTCGCACCAAAGTTTGTTCATCTCTAGGAGACAAAACGCGTCTACTTCCTGAGCGGTATGATGGCTGCATGGTCCCATGGTGTTTATACTTGCATACTATTGTTTGTACAGATTAACATAGTACCTTCAGGCGTTTGGAAATTGCTCCCAAGGATCAACTAGGCTTGTGGAGGTCTACAATTGTTTTTCTGAGGTCTTCGCTGATTTCTTTTGATTTTCCCATGATGTCAAGCAAAGAGGCACTGAGTTTTAAGGTGGGCCTTGATATACATCCACAGGTACACATCCAATTGACTCATATGATGTCAATTAGCCTATCAGAAGCTTCTAACGCCATGACATCATTTTCTGGAATTTTCCAAGCTGTTTAAAGGCACAGTCAACTTAGTGTATGTGAACTTCTGACCCACTGGAATTATGATACAGTGAATTATAAGTGAAATAATCTGTTTTAACAATTATTGGAAAAATAACTTATGTCATGCACAAAGTAGATGCCTAACTGACTTGCCAAAACTATAGTTTGTTAACAAGAAATTTGTGGAGTGGTTGAAAAACGAGTTTTAATGACACCAACCTAAGTGTATGTAAACTTCCAACTTCAACTGTATATATAAACATTCTACTGGTTGCAAGAATTTGGTATAATTTAAATAGAAAAACTCATACATTTTGAATCCAGTGTCATATTGCGTATCAGTTCCTAAACCATGTACCATTGCATCGGTACATCAAAAATTTCTACCCAACTACTGTTTGGGTCCTGAAATGAAATTATTTATAATTTTCTTTAACCTGCTTTGGTCTTTAATGCAGGGCTGACAGACAAGTTCCTTACCTTCTTCTCCCTCATACAATTGCCTCGTCCATTTTTACTGAAATTCTGCAATTAGTTTGTTGTAATTTTGGATAGAGCAGACATTTCAATAGTTTTGTTAGCTGCTTGTGTGACAATTCCACCAGTCCTAAGTATGAAATCATTTACAAATATTACACTGTAAAAAAAAAATACAAATCCTGTTTTTTTTAAATCATTTAGTATATTTGTTTAACCATAATATTTATTGTACTATTTGCTCTGTCTTTTCTGATGGATTAAACTGAAATTGCAACCAACTTTCTATGGCTTGTTTCATCTTCAAATAACCGAATCTGAATGAAGGGGAAAAGGCTTGAACACTGGGGGAGCCCTTAATACTAATCTGCTGGAGAACCAGTTTGGATTTAGGTATAGTTTTTGTATAACTGAAGCCTTTGAGAGGTCTAATACTTTAATATTTAATTATTTTTGCCCTCCAAATTCATATTCATTACAGTGCATTCGGAAAGTATTCAGACCCCTGACTTTTTCCACATTTTGTTACGTTACAGCCTTATTGTAAAATGTATATATTTATTTGTATTTATTTTTTATTCCCTCAATCTACACACAATACCCCATAATGACAAGCAAAAACAGGTTTTTAGAAGTAAATAAAAAACTGATATCACAGTTCATACCCTTTACTCAGTACTTTGTGAAAGCACATTTGGCCGTGATTACAGCATTGAGTCTTCTTGGCTATGATGCTACAAGCTTGGCACATCTGTATTTGGGGAGTCTCTTCCATTTTTGTCTGCAAATCCTCTCAAGCTCTGTCAGATTGGATGGGGAGCGCCGCTGCACAGCTATTTTCACGTTTCTCCAGTGTTTCTCATAGTCTGAGAGTCCTTTAGGTGCCTTTTTGGCAAACACTAAGTGGGCTGTCATGTGCTTTTTACTGAAGAGTGACTTCCGTCTGGCCGCTCTACCATAAAGGACTGATTAGTGGACTGCTGCAGAGATGGTTGTCCTTCTGGTAGGTTCTTTCATCTCCACAGAGGAACTCTGGAGCTCTTTCAGAGTGACCATTGGGTTCTTGGTCACCTCCCTGACCAATGCCCTTCTCCCCCGATTGCTCAGTTTGGCTGGGCGGCCAGCTCTAGGAAGAGTCTTGGTGGTACCAAACTTCTTCCATTTAAGAATGATGGAGGCCACTGCTTTCTTGGGGACCTTCAATGCTGCTGACATTTTTTGATACCCTTCCCCAGATCTGTTCCTCAACACAATCCTGTCTCAGGTGCGTGCCTTTCCAAATCATGTCCAATGAATTCAATTGACCACAGGTGGACTCCAAGTTGTAGCAACATCAAAGATGACCAATGGAAACAGGATGCAGCTAAACTCAATTTGGAGTCTCATAACAAAGGGTCTGAATACTTAAGAAAATAAGGTATTTCTGTTTATTTATAATACATTTGTAAAAATGTCAAACCTGTTTTCGCTCTGTAATTATGGGGTATTGTGTGTAGATTGATGAGGAAAAAATGTATTTAATAAATTTTAAAATACGGCTGTAACGTAACAAAATGTGGAAATAGTCAAGGTGTCTTAATACTTTCCAAATGCACTTTCTATCAATAGGCCTGTTTAATCTTGGCTGACTTGCCGTTCCAAATTAAATGGAATATTTTTTGCTCAAATAATTTTTTAAAAAGTTGTTAGGTATAGGCAGGGTCATAAGCAAATAGGTCAATTGGAAGATTTGACTAAAAAGTTCATCAGGGTGATTTTTCCACAAATAGATAGGTATTTTATAATAATAATAATATAATAATAATAATAATATATGCCATTTAGCAGACGCTTTTATCCAAAGCGACTTACAGTCATGTGTGCATACATTCTACATATGGGTGGTCCCGGGGATCGAACCCACTACCCTGGCGTTACAAGCGCCATGCTCTACCAACTGAGCTACAGAAGGACCATGGTAGTAAGATCTATTTTTGCTAACTTTCTATTAACATTTATTGTAGTGAGATCATTTCCTTCTTTCGGGATATGCATATGATTGGTCAGTATTTGTATTAAACCATTCCCTTCTCTAAACTGAATACTCATTTCCCTAACTCTTATTAATATGAATATGATTGGTCAGTATTTGTATTAAACCATTCCCTTCTCTAAACTGAATACTCATTTCCCTAACTCTTATTAATATGAATTTGATTGGTCAGGATTTGTATTAAACCATTCCCTTCTCTAAACTGAATACTCATTTCCCTAACTCTTATTAATATGAATATGATTGGTCAGTATTTGTATTAAACCATTCCCTTCTCTAAACTGAATACTCTTGAACTCCTTAACTCTTATTAATATGAATTTGATCCCCACATGGGTCACATATTCTGAAAATATGTATATCTGTAAATTGATAGTGGTAACACTAAAATCCCCATAACTGTCACATTGGCCCTGTTCGTTAATAATTTGAAATATATCCAGCAGATGGTGCTATTACTCAAGTGAGCTCTTCATTATTGTATACATTTTACCCTAAGAGATATTTTGGTCAGGGCCTCAGTGCCCAAAGTATTGGTTTGGTCTGGGTCTTGGCTAGTCTTTGTGGTCTCAGCTCATGATGTGGTGAAGATACAGAACATCACTAGCCCAATTTATACCTGGTGCTCACATGGGGTTGTCGTCTATACTTGGATATTAAAATGTGTATTTTAGCAGTCCACTTTCTCTGTATTGTGGCCAGATTTGTTTGATTCCTCCCTCTATGCAAATTATTGGACAGATATTGTTTCAAAATAATATGAATGTATTCATTTTAAGACAATGGTGCCACCCGGAAAATGATGTAAATGTTTTTACAGTCCAGATCTGTCTACACTTGTGAGATATCCAGACACAATGCGTGCTCTGCTACCTCTGCAAGGTGTCAAGAAGATCAGATCACCATGTGTTTTTTTGATCATCTACACCTGTCTACAAATGTGGGCACAATCAGGACAAAGGACGCATGTTACAGTAGCACCAAATAAATGAGACTGAGTACCATCTCTTGCCCTGGCACCTTGCTTTAAATGTGGAGGCCGTAATGGCATGCTAGTGTTTAGGTAGATGGATACTTTAAGAGGATTGGTCTGGGTCTTGTCTTTCCACATTTGAACAGATCTTGTCATAGTGTCAATAAGCTGAATCTAGCTCTGGTTGTCAAGAAGTTGGGTCTTGGTCTGGAATGGTTCTGAAGAGGTCTCCGGTCTTCACTTCATATCTGTTCCAAACATAATAAACATGCCATTGATTTGTATTTTAAAAGGTTCCTTGAATTGTTTCCTTTAATTAAGAGGGACCAAAAGATGCAGTAACCGGTCATTTATAAGAATCACACTTCTCAGATTAATATTATACAAATATATGTTTAGTGTTGGAATTTTAAAAAACTTATCACCATCTGAAATCACACTTGTCTCGACTTCTGCGGTCTCCCAAAATTATGTACAAGAATACAAGGTTTATCTGATATTTACAGAGTACTATATAAAGCAGTATTTTACACACACACACTACAGCGGCATTTTTTTTTTTGCATTCACCCCATGAAATGAAAACACAATCGACCACTAATATACAATCCTGATATACTTAGTTAACATACCTAAGACACGCTGTCATAGTGAGAATAAATGTCTTTAGAAAATTGAAACACAGAAATGGCATGTCAAAGGAACTAACGCGAAAAAGCTTGAAACAGAAGCATATTTCATAATCAATAATTGTGGTGGAAATAGGAACAGTGCAGCATTGAGGCTCATGTACAAAAAAGTTGACCGTCCATTGACTGCAGAGGGTCAAATAATTGATCGTCGTCACTGCAATGATATGGGCCTTGCTCTGGCCCGTTGAACTTCCAATGCCAGGGGTACATTGGAAGTGGTATCTAAAAAGGCAGAGAATATAGCCAGCTATCTCTCGTTGCTTGAGAAAAATAACACGTAAAAAAAGAGCACATTACACTGCATTTCATTACATACCTTAGTCTCACTATCATCATCTTAAAGAACACATCTGAACAATATCACACCATGCACACAGAAACCACACACTCTCCTCTCACCTGATGATAGGCCTATGCATTGAAAATGTATCCAGCCTCATCATCAAGTCTGGATAAGTGTAGCCTAACAGACTGCATTTAATCATGAAAAAATGACGGGTACTTATGATTTTCAGTCTTTTCAGAAACACTGAAAAATGCAGACAACATGACGTGTAAGTAAGGCCTTTTTGTCTTTGATTTTACTGTAATGTGTATGTGATTTGCTTTGTCTTAAAGACAATTGATGGCTCAAATGAGACCCTAATAAACCATGAAATTGTTGAAAAGTAGCCTATGGCAGCGCTAAACATGATACTAAGGACAGGACATTTAACAATACTGACTGAGAACTAGTTGCATCCGGATCAGACCAGATCCGGCTCTTAAGAGTTTAGATAAGACTCATCTGGATCTGAGTCTTGCTTCGCTTAGCACTGCAGCTTGCGGATGCTGCGCGAGATCCTCTTGAACTCACGCTGACCCCGCTGCCAGCGCTTGAGCGAGGTGATCACCAGGTGGCCATCCATCTTCTGGCCCATGACCAGGTAGGAGGCGTTGATGTCGTTCATCTCGTCGCACACGCACTGCAGGCCATCCTTGAGCCAGAGCACCGTCTTGCGCAGGTCGCGCTCAGTCACGCCGCTCAGCTTGTAGATGGTCTTGCTCTTGGTCTCGGGCACGATCTTGGTGTCGCCGTTCATGTAGGAGATCTCCTTTACCTTGATCTTCAGGGCTACGCAAAGCAGCCAGGGGTGAAAGGAAGAGGTGGAGGTTAAGGTTTTTGGATTTGTTGGACTTGAAAGCGAGTGCTAATAAGCCGACTGTATTTAGTTGGAATTCAGGAGTAGGACTTACCGAAGTCATTTTTGCACAGGTTGTCAACTATTTCATTGTCGTTTTCCTCCTTTTCCTTGCAGGCGTCACACACTCTGGGCACTACAGGAGAAACGAGAGCAGATGTATTATACTCCCACTGTACATTCAACAGGTGTTCTATCGACTGTCACATAATGCAGCATATGACAGTTTAATTAAATAGTAAAGCTATTCAATGCATTCTTTCTCACATTCCACTGTTGAGAGTGATCTCAGGAGTAACCTGTGGCCGTTTTACACATTCCCTTATTAAGAGAACAACCCAGTAAAAACAGGTCCTGCCCAAAGGAGATTCCACAAGACACTGTTAACCTGATGCTCAGGCTTATGAAAATCCAGGGGGGAATGGAGCTCCAGGAACATGGCTATGACGTTTTATTAAACGACTCTGTTACATTACCGCATTGGATCTCATTAGGCTCCTACATCAAATGTATCATTGGCCGTTTCCCGTTTAAAGTAGTGTCATGTTATTGTAGGCTAAGACATATTTTGCCTTGACTTTATCAGTATATTTTGGGGGGTGAATGCCAACAGAATACAGCTGTAGTGTGTGTGTGTGCGTGTGCGCGTTTGTGTGTGTAAAATATTGCTTTATATAGTACTATGTAAATATCAGATAAACCTTATACTTTTTGTTATGTTTCCATAATAAAGCCGTGTATTTTCTTTTCAGAACTGGAAGTTAAACAGGTTTTACAAAAAAAATAATCGATTTTGAGGTTTATTCTGTGAAAATTGTAAGTGTCTCGCCGGATTATGCCAATACCTTACCTTCTTTGGTGACTGGCATGAAATGATCGATGCCCGCTGGAGGGATACACAGGTCATTGTCCGGCGGGAAGCGCTCGCAGTCAAGCATATCTGGCCACGGGAACCCGAACGCGGACATCACCGGTGCGCAACCGTGTTTGACGCTCTCACACAACGACCTGCACGGCTGGATAGGCTCGTCCATATCGTCCAGACAGACCGGTGCAAAGAGAGAGCAAAGAAACTTCCTCGTGTCGGGGTGACACTGCTTCTGGACCAGTGGAATCCACGAAGAGGCTTGCTGCAAAACCTCGTTCATTGTCTCGTGCCCGAGAAGGTTCGGGAGGCGCATCTCGGTGTATTCGATGTCATGGCACAGGACAAGATTGGCCGGGATTGGTTTGCAGTTATTCTTTTTGTAGAATAACTCGGGTTGACCGAAATTGTATAATCCGTGGATTGCCATGCACGCAGGTAATGTTATCGCCCATATTATGGACAGAATGTTGTAATTCATAGTTGTTAGCTAAATAGTTTTAAAATATTTTTTTTTTATCGAAACGGCGAGCTGCAATGCCTTCATCCAGGTGTTCTTCAGCATCAGTAGAGGACCACTGACAATGTTCTGAATATGTAGTAGTTTAACATGGGGTGTTCTTGTGGGCATGTTTGGGAGGAGTCAAGGGCACGAAGTAATCTCATCCATTGGTCCAGTTTCACTCCTCGGTGTCAGGTAAACATTCGACTGGCAGTGCACTGGGATATGTTGTACAATGTACAATGTTCTTCGTTTCTTATATTAGCTAAATATACTCTACATCGTAAATTATTTCACTCCCAAGCACACCTATTTGCAATTGAAGCCAGCAGAATGGGAGAAATACCTCACACATGCTACAAAACGATGTATTGCACTGTACTTTACTAGGTAGAGCTATATCACTTAAACGTAGGCTTTCCAGTCTCCTATGGTTTTTTGAGTAAGCTGCCAGAAACAATAGTAATGCATTTACCAATTAAAACCCATAAGCTACAGCTTGTCTTTAGGGAGTAAGTATGGAGTTAGGAGAGCTATATTGAAAGTGCCACAATTCGATTCATCTATGTGTTAATTTATCATCATTACCAGGGTTTAAACCTTCTGGCCCATTCCTCAGGTTTATACACCACATGGTGAAATATAGTCCAGTGAGAGAACCAGAGCCTGGCGCATTGGACCCAGGGGTGAAACTTCATCTCCCCCCCTTGGCTGCAGCTCTAGCCTGGCTCCCATTCCACTCAACACCCCCTGGGCTGGAGTCTGGTCTGCAGACAGCCAAATGGTTCTTCTCAGCCTTGACATCCTGCCCTACTTTCTCCTTGGGGGGGGGGGGGGGGGGGGAGAAAAGGATGGTGAGAGCTTTATCTTAAAGGTTGATGCTGTTCATGCTCGCAGGAGTCTTTGCTCCGACAAGTATAGCTAGATCAATGGGTAAAAAGGGAGCGCTGGAGTTGACATGATCAGCCTCCATTTCCTTACTAGAAAGCTTAGTACTCTGAGAAGAATGTTGATTTTCAGCCACACACAATAAGAACATAAGGAAGCATGTGCATTGCATTGTTCTATGGAATTTGACATTTTATTAAAGCAACAATAATGTGTTCTTGCTTGTTAAAGATGGCCTCAAATGTTGTATAATTTCAGCCAGTAGTTTTGAAAATGATGGTCACGGGCAAAAACGGGTCCCCATTTTTTGGTGTACCACGTCATCCATTTTGTGTACCACGTCATCCATTTGTGTACCACGTCATCCATTTCGTGTGATACTTTATGGATTTTGCAATTTGTATGATGTCATACGAATTTTGCAATTCGGGTGATATGTTAAAGATGCACTCAGGGATCTTAAGCACAAGGAATTGTAACAGATTGCACACATTGGATTTGTAACTTCCCTTCTAGTATGTCCCACAAATATGTTATTGCCTTGTAGTTGACATGTTACCTACCATGACAATAATGTACACAACCAATGTGAAAGTACTATATGGGTTTTTACTATAGAAAAAATGATACTGCATTGAAAAAAAGAATCAGAGGGAAGAATGTGACATTGCAATGGTGCGATATAGCATCACCCAAAACCGCGATAATAAAATACACAAGGGAAACAAATTGTAGGAGTAATCTATCAAACGTCCTAAAGCTGTTTTACGAGGCCCATAAAGCCTTTTAGCCGTGTGCCATCCATGACAAACAAGCCCTCACCTCACCACCTTTGAATGGAAAAACCAATGAACATGATTCCTCGCTAAAGATTTCTTCTGGGACAGGAAGTGCAATATGTATTTTGCTGTGGTCTCGCAATCTCAACTTCACTTCTCGAGACCCCCTTCCAGCACCCCTCAGCAGCAGATCTGGGTTCAAATCCCACCCACCTGCTACAGTGGCACTCCAGTCGGCTCAGGCAAATGCTTATAGTATTCGAAGGAAAACCAGGTCTGCGCAGCAGTCGCTTCGTTCGCCCTAGAAGTTGATATAAGTAAATGGCTAAAGAGGGAGGAGAATAGAAGTCAATTGAAAACCAGAGAGTAGTTTACAGTGTCAGAATTAAACCCATCATTAAAGTTTATAGCTTTATGTGTGCCAGTTTTTCAGCGGGAAGGGATAAAGAGGATGGTTCCGTTGGGAAAATGCCTAAAGTTTGGGATTTTTATTCTGTGGTAAAACAAGACAGAACTTATATCTTATAAATGACTAGGAGTGTTTGGCATGAGTAAACTGTCTATCAGTCCAAATTAATAGCTGAGCATTTTCCCATTCCCTTAAATTAGGTGTTTTATTGTTCGCTAGCCATGATAAAATACTTCTAAATTTCTCCTGGAATGAGTCATCATAGAATCATGAGCAGATGGCATACCTTCTACCGAGTCATACATTTCATCTCTTTATATCTTTATAGAGGCTTGTATGGATTTGTAACGAATAATTGTACCTATTACGCCCCCATTTCAGGAAGGCGGATCACCTGGAGCGCATTTTAGAATGCATAAACATATACATTCGCTGTCAAAGCAAGGCCATTGTGTGTTGGGACAATGTGAAACTGACTACAGGCACTCCCATTTTAACCATCCTCCAATAACATTTCTACCGCTCCCCGCTGAGTGTCCACTGCGCACGTCCCCGAGAGTAACTTAGCTACCCCCCAGTGGTCTGAGGATCAATGGACTCCAGTGGTGCCCCCAGTGTTATGCTTTTATGGGGCAACGCTTCTCCCTTCAAACTCGCTCCCCTTCGTAGTGAGCAAATTCCAAAAAAAGCTTCTGCGGAGACACCTGTGAGGTCGTATTTACTCACTACAGCCCCATTAACCCACTACTGGGCTTCCCTTGAACCTCAGGGTCCTGAGGCTAAAAGCCACGCAGCGAGGCCAGCTATTTAAACACGGTTTAAACCCAAGGTTTGATAGTTCAAGTGACAATCCCCTCTGTTGGGCTACCAAGGTGATCTAAAGGCTACAAACGGGAGCCCGGCTTTATACTGGGGAGTCTTTACATCTCGCTACACCCAGGGCATGTATTCACTAAGCATCTCAGAGTAGGGGTGCTGACCTAGGATTAGGTCCCCCCCTTGTCCATATAATCTTATCCATTATGATCTGAAAGGGACAACTGATTCTAGATCAGTGTACTCCAACTCTAAGAAGCTTTGTGAATACGGGCCCAGAGAATGGTTGTGGACACATTCAATGGGAAAGCCAAGGGGCGTAGAATGCGTTGAGGCTTCACAGGCCCACGGGGAGTGGGTAAAATCACTGGGGAAGCCAGAGAAGAAAGCCATATTACAACCTGTATGATAATTGCGTTGTTTTCTCTATAACCTATTAGGTCATATGCCTTGCCACCGTGATATATACTGTAGGTCTAAGGCCGAGACAATAAGAAGATACAATGGCAGAATAAATTCAACCACACCTTTGTTTCATCACAAAACCAGAGAGCAGCATCTGTCCAGTGAAGTCCACGAAGCCTATTGCATGTAACAAACAGTTACATGACCTACAGCATGGTCAAGCAAGTTAAATGTTTACGTCATTTTCTAACTACTATTGATTTCGAACCACGGAGTGTTACCGCAAGTCGCTAAGAAAACACCAGCACCATTTTAACTTCAGGATTCAAATGATTAAATCACCTAATACAGTGATAATTAAAAGATACCAAAAACTGTTTAGTTCAAACAATGCAAGCTAAATATGATGTGGCTTTCCATGGTACTGATGTGTGTGCGCGCGTGCGCTCGCGGAAGCAGAAAAAATGTTGACTCACCCTACTTGCAGAGAAACGCCAATGCCATCCTCTCCTTCATGTTGCCAAAACGGTCTGTGACTTGGTCATACAGTAACATTACATGCATAGTATTTGTTGTCCTCCTAGGCTACCTGTCTAAAATGCTTGTCGCTAGTCTACGTCCTTCATGGATAACATTGTTAACATTACGGGCACAATGTATGAATTTATGGTTAGTTGGATCGCAGTTATATAAATCACTGGCCAGTGCGGAGAATGAATTAAAACCAAATCGTTATCTCCATCCATGGCTAATTTTGGAAAGGGACAATTTTATCTAGCTAGCTACCGGAGGACAACGACACCATGATATGCAACGATTCATGTTTTTTGACTATTTGCTTTTGATGTCATTGATGTGAAGCAAAATCCAAACTGTCTTCCCTTAAAACTTATTTTTTGGTCCGCTAAGACCATTCACAGTTGAGCTCGCTCAGCCAATCAATGTTGAGCTAAAATATCATTTTATTTTAATTATCAAGGGAGACCAAATGCTCTCTGGCTTCCCTTGCGTTCAATTATACCGACAGCAACGATGTCATACTCTTTTTGACCAGACAGCATCAGATAGATGGGCTAGACATACAGAGACAGAGGGGCGCTGTTTCGCTCACTCGGATGCTTTCTCTGGCGAGAGAATTCTTGGGAATTTAAGGAAAATTATGAAACACAGAGACACAATAATGTGTGTTTCCTTTTTTTCCTGGTCAATTGTTTGGGGAAGCCTGGCTTCCCTTAGCACCTATGAATACACGCCACTGTGCACAGAACACCACACACTGCCTGTACATCACCCTAAACCTCATCAAAAGCACCAGAGACAAAGCCCATGTCAGATTAAAATGACCTAGGCGAAAGGAAAAGCACATTGTGGTTGGATTTGAATAATTTAGCCTAGCAGTTAAGAGTGTTGGGCCAGTAATAGAAATGTCTCTGGTTTGTCACCCTGTGCCAAGGAGAGTGTGTCACCGACATTGCAATGTTTTACAAAACCCCAGAATTGCTATTCGGACCACAAGCGTGATGTAAAGTGTTGTACCCTGCAACCAAGAACCCCAAACAGCATAACAGTGTCATACAAATCAGCACAATCTGTGTTGGTCCATATTTGTCCTCCATATCCAAGGGAGATGCTCCCTAACAAAGCATAGATCTCAGGTCAGTCTGGAGTTTGACAACTTTATGGTTAGAGGTTATAGTCAGGAATAGGGAAGCTGCTCCTAGGCCTGCGCTTAAAGGGGCCACATCTCCCCAGAACAAGTACCAGCAGGTTCTCATTACGACGCTGTGTCAAAATGAGACGCAGCTTCGTTGGAGCGACTCGCTCATCTGTAGGCTGGAAACCCTACCTTCCTCTCTTTTTACATTTTTTATTGAGAATCGCAGGCCGGACTACTGTCACAAGCCATTAGTGAGGGAATGTTTCCTCGGGTTCAAGAGAAACCCAAACCCCACTGGAAGCCTTTGAGGAATCAATTCATCGAGCGTCAATAAAGTTCCTTGCGGTGTGAAGGGGGCTTGGACCATCGGGCCCGCTCCAATGTAAAACAAGATTTCTCTTTCATGTTTTCACATCAAAGTCGCTATTCCTTGATCGGAAAGCTCCTTTTTCCCGTCTGCACTTTACGCCAACATTTTTTACATTTTTTAAAGTTTGCTATTAGGGAAGGAGTTCACTAGTCAGGACTATGTTTACTATAATTTGGTTGTTAGTGACATATTTCTAATTATAGTAGCTGGGATTAGTGTCAGTGAAACAATGTAAGCCAATCTCTTTCATCGTTATGGTACGACATTCTATTGTAATCACGGTTCCAAAATAATTGTCGATGGCGTTCGCGAAGGGCTTTTTAGAAGGGTGGAAGTTTTGACAAAGACTTCATGTTCAAAGATACTGGTTAAACAATGAGGTTTCAAAAAGGTGTGATATATTGTGAATATATCACATCTAAAGGGTGTTGTTAAAGCTGATTGACGTTTAAAATTAGTTACAAATGCTTGTCATTAAAGCGGCAGTTCAAACAAGTTGTCACCACACCACTGTTTTGCTAAAGAGCTGAAGGATGTGGCTCGAGAAATGATCCATGGAGATCTATGGATGAAAAGAATGACCATCCATGAAATCAAAATGATAGTTTCAACTATGTTTTAAGGTTATACAATGTTTGTTTACAAATGCATTGTTTACAAACACTGTATTAAAACAATCTTATATTATGGGTTCTGATGGAGTAAGACTGTTGAACTTATTAGCTCATGAGGCATTTCCAAGTTATTTTCTTTCAAAAATAAAAATAAATAAATGGGTACATACTGTATCATACATTTAAAAGTAAATAAAAAACATTTAAAAAAATAAAACAATCCTTTAAGCACTAAGTTTCTCAGGTCTGACCAATCAGATCAGCTATGAAAAAGATAATAATAATAATAATAATATATGCCATTTAGCAGACGCTTTTATCTGATTGGCCAGAAGACAAATTAGTGTAAGAAATACCAGCAGCCATAGTGGTCGGCAAGTGCCAATCTATCATAGAGGTATCTTAGATCTGCAGTGTATGATCTATTATAGATCCACAGTGTACTGTATGGACATGGTTCATGGTCTGAGTGACAGTTAGACCGATGCTTCGTGAGATCAACAAGGCTGTTCCACTAGAACCTCTACTCTGTACGTATCACATAGGGCCCACCACAGGACCCCCAGCAGAGAATCAACATATAGTCCAGGATATGAACTGAAGTCCACATGGACCACACATACTAATGAGCTTGTTAGCGGTAATCCCTCCGCATACTTTGACATCTAAAATGTATTAATCTCATTAAAGTTCCAAAGAGTCATATAGATAATGCTTGCTGAGTGTAATTCATGAAATGCCCCCATTAGAGAGGTAAAATTGTTTCAGTATGGCGGTTCAGGCAGCTGTGACACAGTCAACTCTCAGGCTAAGGGGGGGGGGGGGGGTAATAATCAGATGAACACTAGCCAAGAGCTATGGCCCTGTCCAGCTTCTACTTCAACTAGATCTACACATCTCTGTACAATGCTCAAATTCAACAATATCTACATAAACTCAGCAACAAAAAAAATAAACGTCCTCTCACTGTCAGCTGAGGATATTTTCAGCAGACTTAACATGTGTAAATATTTGTATGAACATAATATTCAACAACTGAGATATCAACTGAACAAGTTCCACAGACATGTGACAAACAGAAATAGAATAATGTGACAAGGGGGGGGGGGGGGAATCAAAGTAACAGTTAGTATCTGGTGTGGCCACCAGCTGCATTAAGTACTGCAGTGCATCTCCTCCTCATGAACTGCACCGGATTTGCCAGTTCTTGCTGTGAGATGTTACCCCACTCTTCCACTAAGGCACCTGCAAGTTCCCGGACATTTCTGGGGGGACGTGCTCAATGGGATTGAGATCCGGGCTGTTCGCTGGTCATGGAAGAACACTGAAATTCCTGTCTTGCAGGAAATCACGCACAGAACGAGAAGTATGGCTGGTGGCATTGACATGCTGGAGGCTCATGTCAGGATGAGCCTGCAGGAAGGGTACCACATGAGGGAGGAGGATGTCTTCCCTGTAACGCACAGTGTTGAGATTGCCTGTAATGACAACAAGCTCAGTCCGATGATGCTGTGACACATTGCCCCAGACCATGATGGACCCTCCACCTCCAAATCTATCGCACTCCAGAGTACAGGCCTCGGTGTAACGTTCATTCCTACGATGATAAACGCGAATCCAACCATCACCCCTGGTGAGACAAAACCGTGACTCGTCAGTGAAGAGCACTTTTTGCCAGGCCTGTCTGGTCCAGCAACGGTGGGTTTGTGCCCATAGGTGACGTTGTTGCCGGTGATGTCTGGTGAGGACCTGCCTTACAACAGGCCTACAAGCCCTCAGTCCAGCCTCTCTCAGCCTATTGCGGACAGTCTGAGCACTGATGGAGGGATTGTGCATTCCTGGTGTAACTCAGGCAGTTGTTGTCATCCTGTACCTGTCCCGCAGGTGTGATGTTAGGATGTACCAATCCTGTGCAGGTGTTGTTGCACGTGGTCTGCCACTGCGAGGACGATCAGCTGTCCGTCCGGTCTCCTTGTAGTGCTGTCTTAGGCGTCTCACAGTGCGGACACTGCAATTTATTGCCCTGGCCACATCTGCAGTCCTCATGCCTCCTTGCAGAATGCCTAAGGCACATTCATGCTGATGAGCAGGGACCCTGGGTATCTTTCTTTTGGCGTTTTTCAGAGTCAGTAGAAAGGCCTCTTTAGTGTCCTAAGTTTTCATAACTGTGACCTTAATTGCTGTTGTCAACCACCGTTCCACAGGTGCATGTTCATTAATTGTTTATGGTTCATTGAACAAGCATGGGGAAACAAGTTTAAACCCTTTACAATGAGGATCTGTGAAGTTATTTGGATTTTTACGAATTATCTTTGAAAGTCAGGGTCCTGAAAAAGGGCCGTTTCTTTTTTTGTTGAGTTTATATACACGGACTATACCAACCATTAAGAACACCTTCCTAATATTGAGTTCCACAGGGATGCTGGCCCATGTTGACTCCAATGTTTCCCACAGTTGTGTCAAGTTCGCTGGATGTCCTTTGGGTGGTGGACCTTTCTTGATACACACAGTCAACTGTTGTGCATGAAAAACCCAGCAGGGTTGCAGTTCTTGACACGAACTGGTGCGTATGACACCTACTACCAGACCCTGTTCAAAGACACTTGCATTTTGTGTCTTTCCCATTCACCCTCTGAATGGCACACATACAATCCATGTCTGACTTGTCAAGGCTTAAAATTCCTTATTTAAAGCAGTCTCCTCCCCTCCACACTGATTTGAAGTGAATTTAGCAAGTGACATTAATAAGGGATCGTGGCTTTTACCTGGTCAAGCTTAACATCCTTATCATTTATCGCCCTCCAGGTTCCCTCGGAGAGTTCATCAATGAGCTTGATGCCTTGATAAGCTCCTTTCCTGAGGACGGCTCACCTCTCACAGTTCTGGGCGACTTTAACCTCCCCACGTCTACCTTTGACTCTTTCCTCTCTGCCTCCTTCTTTCCACTCCTCTCCTCTTTTGACCTCACCCTCTCACCTTCCCCCCCTACTCACAAGGCAGGCAATACGCTCGACCTCATCTTTACTAGATGCTGTTCTTCCACTAACCTCACTGCAACTCCCCTCCAAGTCTCCGACCACTGCCTTGTATCCTTTTCCCTCTCGCTCTCATCCAACACCTCCCACACTGCCCCTACTCGGATGGTATCGCGCCGTCCCAACCTTCGCTCTCTCTCCCCCGCTACTCTCTCCTCTTCCATCCTATCATCTCTTCCCTCCGCTCAAACCTTCTCCCACCTATCTCCTGATTCTGCCTCCTCAACCCTCCTCTCCTCCCTCTCTGCATCCCTTGACTCTCTATGTCCCCTATCCTCCAGGCCGGCTCGGTCCTCCCCTCCCGCTCCGTGGCTCGATGACTCATTGCGAGCTCACAGAACAGGGCTCCGGGCAGCCGAGCGGAAATGGAGGAAAACTCGCCTCCCTGCGGACCTGGCATCCTTTCACTCCCTCCTCTCTACATTTTCCTCCTCTGTCTCTGCTGCTAAAGCCACTTTCTACCACGCTAAATTCCAAGCATCTGCCTCTAACCCTAGGAAGCTCTTTGCCACCTTCTCCTCCCTCCTGAATCCTCCGCCCCCTCCCCCCCCTCCTCCCTCTCTGCAGATGACTTCGTCAACCATTTTGAAAAGAAGGTCAACGACATCCGATCCTCGTTTGCTAAGTCAAACGACACCGCTGGTTCTGCTCACACTGCCCTACCCTGTGCTCTGACCTCTTTCTCCCCTCTCTCTCCAGATGAAATCTCGCGTCTTGTGACGGCCGGCCGCCCAACAACCTGCCCGCTTGACCCTATCCCCTCCTCTCTTCTCCAGACCATTTCCGGAGACCTTCTCCCTTACCTCACCTCGCTCATCAACTCATCCCTGACCGTTGGCTACGTCCCTTCCGTCTTCAAGAGAGCGAGAGTTGCACCCCTTCTGAAAAAACCTACACTCGATCCCTCCGATGTCAACAATTACAGACCAGTATCCCTTCTTTCTTTTCTCTCCAAAACTCTTGAACGTGCCGTCCTTGGCCAGCTCTCCCGCTATCTCTCTCTGAATGACCTTCTTGATCCAAATCAGTCAGGTTTCAAGACTAGTCATTCAACTGAGACTGTTCTCCTCTGTATCACGGAGGCGCTCCGCACTGCTAAAGCTAACTCTCTCTCCTCTGCTCTCATCCTTCTAGATCTATCGGCTGCCTTCGATACTGTGAACCATCAGATCCTCCTCTCCACCCTCTCCGAGTTGGGCATCTCCGGCGCGGCCCACGCTTGGATTGCGTCCTACCTGACAGGTCGCTCCTACCAGGTGGCGTGGCGAGAATCTGTCTCCTCACCACGCGCTCTCACCACTGGTGTCCCCAGGGCTCTGTTCTTGGCCCTCTCCTATTCTCGCTATACACCAAGTCACTTGGCTCTGTCATAACCTCACATGGTCTCTCTTATCATTGCTATGCAGACGACACACAATTAATCTTCTCCTTTCCCCCTTCTGATGACCAGGTGGCGAATCGCATCTCTGCATGTCTGGCAGACATATCAGTGTGGATGACGGATCACCACCTCAAGCTGAACCTCGGCAAGACGGAGCTGCTCTTCCTCCCGGGGAAGGACTGCCCGTTCCATGATCTCGCCATCACGGTCGACAACTCCATTGTGTCCTCCTCCCAGAGCGCCAAGAACCTTGGCGTGATCCTGGACAACACCCTGTCGTTCTCAACTAACATCAAGGCGGTGGCCCGTTCCTGTAGGTTCATGCTCTACAACATCCGCAGAGTACGACCCTGCCTCACACAGGAAGCGGCGCAGGTCCTAATCCAGGCACTTGTCATCTCCCGTCTGGATTACTGCAACTCGCTGTTGGCTGGGCTCCCTGCCTGTGCCATTAAACCCCTTCAACTCATCCAGAACGCTGCAGCCCGTCTGGTGTTCAACCTTCCCAAGTTCTCTCACGTCACCCCGCTCCTCCGTTCTCTCCACTGGCTTCCAGTTGAAGCTCGCATCCGCTACAAGACCATGGTGCTTGCCTACGGAGCTGTGAGGGGAACGGCACCTCAGTACCTCCAGGCTCTGATCAGGCCCTACACCCAAACAAGGGCACTGCGTTCATCCACCTCTGGCCTGCTCGCCTCCCTACCACTGAGGAAGTACAGCTCCCGCTCAGCCCAGTCAAAACTGTTCGCTGCCCTGGCCCCCCCAATGGTGGAACAAACTCCCTCACGACGCCAGGACAGCGGAGTCAATCACCACCTTCCGGAGACACCTGAAACCCCACCTCTTTAAGGAATACCTAGGATAGGTTAAGTAATCCCTCTCACCCCACCCCCTAAGTTTTAGATGCACTATTGTTAAGTGACTGTCCCACTGGATGTCATAAGGTGAATGCACCAATTTGTAAGTCGCTCTGGATAAGAGCGTCTGCTAAATGACTTAAATGTAAATGTAAATGGTCAGTCTATGTCATGGAAATGTTTTAATGTTTAAACATTATGTTAATTTTGTATACTGTGTGAGTCAAAGTCAGCAGC
The DNA here is from genome assembly GCF_021184085.1 of Oncorhynchus gorbuscha. Classification (NCBI taxonomy): domain Eukaryota; kingdom Metazoa; phylum Chordata; class Actinopteri; order Salmoniformes; family Salmonidae; genus Oncorhynchus; species Oncorhynchus gorbuscha. The sequence goes on along the minus strand of NC_060196.1, from coordinate 18,345,459 downwards.
TTGGTAAAAAAAAAAGGCTTCTTCAGGTTTGTCCCTGTAGAACAACCCGTTATGATTCTAGGTAAAAACATTTTGCCCACAAAGAACCCTCCCCCGGATGAAAAGTGTTACATTTTATATATAGAATAAAGGCTTCCAAAATGGTTCTTTGTGGGTGAAAGGGTTTTTACCTAGAACCATAACGGGTTGAGCTACTTCAACTGAACAGGCACAATGTCTACATGAATGACTGTGTTAGTACACATGATGGTCTTCCCCTTTCAGACGAGCTGGAAAAGTGTTTTTGTGTTGGGATCAAATAAAATGTAGGTGTTGGGCGCTACACATTTTTGGCAGATGAGTAACTCGCCAGCGAGGCACGTTGGGGCACACGGATAAAAGTCGACCATTATGACTACCATTGAAATGGTCATAAATGTTCTGCGTTGGTAAATTTAACAAACACATTTTGTGGTTTTGAAATTCAAACCACATGCTTTTGCTGACTAGCCTTACGGTCATGTGATGATTATATTTCTGGGAACGACCTTGGCACGCTTTAATGTTCGACCGAAAGGGAGGGGTACGTTTTTTAAATAAAAAAAGTCAACAGCTTGCCGTTTGAAAAGGTCAGAAAAGCGTCAGAACATAAAGTGCAGCGCGTGAAATATTGAGCCGAACAGGTTTACTCTCACAGGATGTCAGCGACCCACGACAAGCGGATGCTTCGGAATGGCCCTGCTCTTTGACCTCTGACCGACACTGGAGCTGGAAGACTCACACTGTGAGGGGCTTAGAGGGACTTTTTACGACGCACACCAAAGCAACGAGCAGCCCTGGGGTTACTGCACTGTCTCTGGATGACCCAGACCTGATCTCCATCTCATACGGAGAAGGGCACCACCATCCCGTTCTTGCCACCCCCTCCCCCCCAGACCCCCTCCCTGACTGAGACGCATTCCATCCCAATAGGCGTTTACTTAAGTCAGTCCTTGTGGAAAAAGAGAGAGGGGCTACTGACCTACCTACCGCTCTAAATCGTTATTAGGAAGGCTTGGAAAAACACAGATGAGACGTTAACCAATTAAACAAAATGGCGCGGCTGCCGGATGTCCATTATGGCCAACTGTAAAAATTGTCTCAAAGGTGGGGTCATTTCCTGACATTTCGCTCATGTTTATGCCCTTGGAAACCAACTATTAACTTTTTTAATTAGTGTCACTTTCAGTTGATGTACATAGTTAGCATAGGCCTGTGCTGATGTTTTTTGTTGAAAGATGACTAGCTGTGAAATTAGAGGCCTATCAGTCGATACGTAGTCTGTGTACTGTATTTTGGACAACCTGTTGGCTTGACGAAGCCAAGGATTCTGTATAAGAGCTCCATAAGCGATAAGGGAAAGGGTCTGACTTTAGCTCCATCTGTAAAATGCTGGAACAAAAAGAAAGGTAGAGGTTCATAAAGAGATTGCATTTGGTATCTAATTAACTGACTCAAAAAAGTTTGAACTCATGCCCAGGTTGGCAAGGAGCACCAACATTTATCAAACTTCAAGACCTCAGGTACGGTGATGGGTACAGTGTACCTTTTTGGTCTGAAGCTGTCAGAGACGCGATATCACTCTGTTTACTTAGCTAGACTTGTTTTTGAGTGTCCATTGCTGTTTTTTCAGCTACATGTTTTATTGATATCAATGACCCAGGCTCTATCAATGATTAAGTGTTGTAGAGGGATGAGACTAAATCCCAAATACTCCCCCAAAACAAAAATACTTCTTAGCTCATAAAACAAGTCAGGATGTTTTTCCAGGCAACGTAAATATGGACCATAAAGTATTTATCTAAAAGCAAGTGCTACAAGACGAGCACCGGTAGTCTCAGTGACATGAACAAATGACTGCTCTTGCGCCAGTCATGGATCACTTGACATTGTGTGTCATTTGACAGTTTACACAAACCCTCATCACCCCCTCTTCATTTTTGCCAACATGACTGTGGGTGTTTTTAATGACCTGGAGTGACCCCGGAATACCAGATGCAGACTTGTGTAAATAACGCTCCGGCATTCCCACTCGGAAAGTCGCAGCCACGGCGACAAGGCCGGAATTAGTTTACAGGGATCAGCTGAGACCCATTAGGTTTCACTTGAGCAGAAACAGACGTGAGAGCAAGAACCTCTCCTCCATCATATCACAAAGAAAACCCCCGCCAGCCCGTGAATGTGAGACGTTAAAAAGTGACCTGTAGTCCGTCTCTGAAGTCACTATCAAAATATAATTATCCAAAAAGGAACACTACAGTAGGCCTACAAACTAACATTTATTTTCGCTAGGTAATTATTTGTATTTGTTTTTATTGCAGATGTATTTTGCGATAAGGTCTTGTTTCCATTTCTGCCTGTTTGAAATGGTTTTGGATTTTCCAGATTTTGTTGCATTAATCAGTGATAAGATTACTCTAGTTGTAAGCAGTTAATTGAAGGTCATTTCATTGAAATGCCATTGATTGTTATGAGGCAGATTGTGTTGAGTTATGAGGTATGTAAACAGAGCATACAGTATATAACACAGATTTCTTGGAAACGTGGAAATAGTAGGAACGCAAACCACCCGATAAGAATCTGAGAAACAAGCGAAGATGTGATTGCAGCAAATCAAATGATGAATCATTTCTGAATATTTAATCTAACATGGATTTAGTTACATATAGTACATGAGGGTATTGACGTGAACCTGTGTGTGTATGTATTCACGAATACTATCGCTACGTGCTCAAATAGTCACAACAAGAGATCAAGGGAAAGGGTCCATTTTCATTTAGAATCCATGTTTCAAATGGGACAATCGGGTGTTGCAGTCTAACATGACAAAAGGTTGCACCAGAATGTCCATATGTCAAAATGTCCTTTAACTCTTATGTAACCTTGTTAATTAAGGGGAATTTAATTACGAGGGTAATATCCACTTGTTGTTGCCCATTTGCTAACGGAACCGCACTATGCAGTCAGTGTGCGTTCATCACCAGTACCCCCATGCTCTGGTACGTTGACGTTTTTTTCGACCAAGATGTCCAATTATTTTGACAATGCTTGATGGATGACTGTGTGCAACCACTTCAAATGAGTTCTAGAGCATGTAGAAACCAATGTGATCATTCCCTTGGCGAGTTGGATCATCTCATTTGAGGAACGTACTGTCCTTTTCCCTCACAGAACTGGACCATTTGTGACCACAAGAATGAATTAGCTAAACATTTTGGAAAGATGCATTTTCATGGGATCGCATGTACTGTTTTGCTGTAAAGGTTGGGCGTTCCTAATGTCAGAATACGGTCGATATTGAAAGGGAGTTGCTTTATATTGAAGAGAACTTTCCATAGTGCAACTTGCTTAGGCTTTTTAACCATGGCTAAAAGTGGTTTCCCCTGCCATTTTTACTGTGTTTTTAAAATTCCAATGGCAAAAGTAGCAGTTTTATAATACACTTTACCATCCAAGTTTACACTTTTTAATAGAGCCAGGCAAAATGTACCTTTATCCAAATGCCTGAGTATTTCATTAGGAACAAATAGAAATGGATTTAAAAAGACCCTGTGTCTTCATGTCAGCAAAACTTACTTTTAATGCAAACTTGGGGAATGAATCATTATTCATTATTTAGCACCTATGGACCAAAGCAAGGCACGACATTAAAGGATAAAGAAGGTCTTTGTCTCACCCGGCATGGGATACATTGACATTTGAAACATTGATATTGTTCCAAAGAAGATTACCATCCTCCTGGTCCACAGTACAATAACAACGTTTGATATAGAGTTGTAATACATCATTGATTTCAACTCCATTTGTCTACATGAAGACATTTTTCGTACCTCTCAAAGTCAGTGTAGAACATTGTCTGCAGATAAACCACAAAAATGAATTCCACTTGCTTTCGAGTATAAAGATAGCATAGACCTTTAGGTGAATAGCCCAAATTCCTAGCCTTAAAACGTCGCACAGCTTCTTTGCATTGACTTACAGTACAGAACATTTCATTTTACCTTCATCCACCGTGCCAAGAGGAGGGTGTGCCAACTTGGAATTGTGCTTGCATGGAACACGCCCAAGGCACTGCACATTATACCTGCAGAGTCCTGCTGGGAGCAGCAGAAAGAGACCAGGCATTAGCCTTAACCTATTTGGGAGACACGCCGCTGCACATGAACTAAATGATGGCCTCCTGTAAACGCTGAAGGCATTTCCAAAACCTTGATGAGACGACCTCCAAAGTCCCTACGAGCTAATTGTTTGATATTTTGGTCTAGTTTTTAAAAGAGGTAGGATGGCAGCTATGCTTCTCTAAACAACAATTAAGTACTGTTTGCTTGCATTTACCCTTTTATTTTCGACAATAAATGAAATCCAATTAAGTTGACTTTGTTTGTCTAATTACGATGTTTGGTTAGTTGGTCATCAACCCTAATTCTGTAGTGCAGGCTTTTGTTCCAACCAAGAACACACTTGAAATAGCACAGAACAAAATCAAGGTTAGTGTTAAGTTCAAGGTTGTGTAACCTTTATTTAACTAGGCAAGTCAGTTAAGATCAAATTCGTATTTACAATGACGGCCAACCCCGGGGTAGGCCCACACAAAAACCTGCACCAGGGTTGGTAAAACACTAGTCAAGGTAAGCAGCACCATTGTGATCAGTGTTCACTAGGCTGCGGTAGGCCCGCTTCTCTCCAACTGGTGTTCAAACAAACCTTATGACTATGATCAGAACATTGGACTTATATTCAATTCCAAGGAATAACTGTGAAATACATGGACATCATAATCATGTTTAGATCACGATGGCCCCAACCAAACACTTTCCCTGACACTACCCTTCAGTAGACCCCAAGTTGCCCTCTCAAGATGACATAACCATTTTACAGAAAGCTCTGGACACATGTTGTTATCTTAATCCATTCCATGTTCACGACTGTGTCTGAATTTTAGGGCTGCTCAAAATCGAAAATAACAAGTGACAAACTTACTCACAGTCTCAAGACAATGGGGCTTTCTTCCATTCGCCTTATTCTCAAAGGGAGAATTATGATCTGTTGCGCAAAGCACGCCTCAGTCGCACTCCAAAGGAAAGTATCTCTGTTCGTAAACAATATATTAAAGAACGAGTGGACATAGTTCAGCAGAAACCCAATCTCGCTGCTCACGAGGCAGGAATCCTGAGGTATTGTTTGTATTTCTGTAGATGGTGTGGCGAGGAAACATGCAAAAACAAAAAAAGCCTTGGTTCACTTTGGGTCTCTCGTCTTAGGGGAGAACACTTGTCGTCTTTAAAGATTCCAAACTCTCCTAATCTCATTGATATCTCAACCACTCATTGTCAATTTAGAGTGGAAGTGATACAGTATTGTGAGTATGCGAGAAAGGTGAGTAATAGTACTGTACATCAAATACTTTTACAAATCAATACTTTATAGGAGGAAGTTCACGACAGGGGAAGTAGACGAGGGAATACTTTCTTCTGGTCCTTTGAAAAACTTTTGTTTACAGGCAACTGTTATTAGTAGCTACTATCACTCTGTAGCTAAAGCCGAAATATTAGTTAAAAAGACTTCTCGGTCAAATGCTAATTACATAAGTGCTCTGTTTGTTACATTGTCACAAGAGGCTTCCCAAACAGCTTGCAAATGGTTCTATCAAAACACAATTAGCGCCCACAAACATTGTAGCTAGCTCATTGTAACAATAGCACATACAGTAGCACACACTTTTCTACTCTTTAACAGCCTTGTCTGAGGGCCAAACTAGGGCCTCAAAGAAAGTATATGCTACATTTGCATTTGTAAAGCACCCAGGTCTTGTGCATTTGATGCCTGCAGATACTCTAAGAGAGAGAGAGAACAGTGAAAGAGTGAAATGAGTGCCACATGAAGCTAAAGCTAGCTACGCTCTCAGCCCCATTATAAGCCACTCTTCAGGCCTGTGAAGCCCCAACACTCTCTCTCCTCCTCCCCCTCTCTCCTTCTTCCTCTACCCACATCTGGGTCGGCGGCCCTAATTGTTTGAAACCTCTCTCCCGCCAACCTCCCAGTGCAGCCAAAGCACTAATAGGCCCTTCAAAGACCGTAGAGGCCTCAGAGTCTCGTTAGCATGGTCTAACCAATGGGAAATTTCATTGGTCAGCGGTTCTGAACTCGTGCCGCTCGCCACCTGGGTTTTTTCCATCACTGGCACGGGGGTGTGGTGTGTGTCGAGGAGGGGTGGATTGGGAAAGGCAAGCTGTCGAATGTATGAGAACGGTTCTGGGAACAACCACTCACTGCATAGGTCCTATGCTCAGATATGTGTGTGTGTGTGGGGAGGGGGGGTTAAGAAAGTCTCCAGATAGGTCTCTTCATCCGTTGACATGTACATTGGCTTCAGAAAGTATTCACAACCCTCAAATTTTTACACATTTTGTTGTGTTACAAATTGGGATTACAATGCATTTCATTTATCATTGTTCTAACATTTTTATTTTATTAATGGAAAATAAAACATGAATGTGTCTTGATTAGATAAGTATTCAACCCACTGAGTCAATGCATGTTAGAAAAACCTTTGGCTGGCCTCCCGAGTGGGGCAGTGGTATAAGGCACTGCACCACAGTGCTTGAGGCGTCACTACAGACCCTGGTTAGATTCTGGGCTGTGTCGCAGCCATCCGTGACTGGGAGACCCATGTGGCGGGGGGAACAATTGGCCCAGCATCGTCCGGGTTAGGGAAGGATGTGGTTGGTCGGGATGTCCTTGTCCCATCGCGCTATAGCGACTCCTATGGGGGGCCGGGCGCAATGCACGCTGACACCGTCACCAGTTGTATGGCGTTTCCTCCGACTCATTGGTGCGGCTGGCTTCTGGGTTAAGCGAGCAGTGTGGCTTGGCAGGGTTGTGTTTCAGAGGACCATGGCTCTTAACCTTCGGGAGTGATGGGACAAGACCGTAACTAGACATTGGATATCACAAAAAAGGGGTAAAAATAAAATGTGCGATTACAGCTGCCAAAGTCTTTCTGGGTAAGACTAAGAGCCGGTGCACACCTGCATTGTACAATATTTGCCCATTTTTCATTAAATTATTCAAGCTCTGTCAAGTTGGTTGTTGATCATTGCTAGACTGTCCTTTAAGTCTTGCCATAGATTTAAGTCAAACCTGTAACTAAGCCACTCAGGAACATTCAACATCGTCTTGGTAGGCAACTCCAGTGTATTTTTGTCTTTGTGTTTTCGGTGAATTTGTCTCCCAGTGTCTGTTGGAAAGCAGACTGAACGAAGTTTCTCTAGGATTTTGCCTGTGCTTAGCTCTATTCCGTTTCTTTTTATCCTACAAAACTCCCTAGTCCATACCGATGAAAAGCATACCCATAACATGATGCAGCCACCACCATGCTTGAAAATATGAAGAGTGGTACTCAGTGATGTGTTGGATTTGCCACAAACATAACTGTATTCAGTAGATTTCTTTGTACACACACTTCCTCTTCATTCTGTCATTTGTTAGTATTGTGGAGTAACTACAATGTTGTTGATTCATCCTCAGTTTTCTTATCACCATTGGCCTCACGGTGAAATCCTTAAGCGGATTCCATCCTCTCTGGCAACTGAATAAGGGATATTCAATGTCTTTGAATTTTTTAACCACCTACCAATAGGTGCCCTTTGCGAACCATTGGAAAATCTCCCTGGTCTTGGTGGTCGAATCTGTGCTTGAAATTCACTACTCGATTGAGGGACCTTACATGCACTGCATGTGTGGGGTACAGAGATGAGGTAGTTATTTATAAATCATGTTAAACACTATTATTGCACACAGTGTCCATGCAACTTATGTGACTTGTTAAGCACATTTTTACTTCTCAACTTATTTATTTATTTAGGCTTGCCATAACAAGACATTTCAGCTTTTGTAAACTTTTCTAAGAAACATAATTCCACTTTGACATTATGGGGTATTGTGTGTACTGTAGATCAGTGGCACAAAATCTCAATATAATCCATTTTAAATTCAGGCTGTAATAACAAAATGTGGAAAAAGTCAAGGGTTGTGAATACTTTCTGAAGACACTGTACAGTGCAGAGCACTGACCTTATACTTTTGCTACGTACTGCACCATCAGACAACCATTAAATCGACTCAACTAGACTGTCAACCATAGTCAGAGAGCAGCGTAATTTAGCTACACTAGACATGTATAAACAGTGGTCTCTCTACTATAGCTTGATAGATTGATGGCTCACGTCTGTTGCTTTGTAGCAAAGAGTGGGGTTGGAAAAACCTGACCCCAAGATGTTTGAACTCCGTGGACCTCCAGATGCACCCAGAGACAATAATGGATGTCCTCTTTGTTCTTTTTTTGGGTGTGGAAGAGAGCGAGAGAAAGAGAGAGAGAGCCGAAAGAGAACCAGGCCCTACGGTTGGCCCGTAAGGACTGGTTCGTCGGTGTCACCCTCCCTATGGTGTGACACAGACGGCCATTTGAACCGGAGCTTGGGGGCTTGGGGGTGTAAATCTCCCTCTAGGGCCAGTCTTGACATTCTATTCCCAGATGAGGGCCTCCCCTGCTGGGTGATCCCGCCACATGGGGGCCAGGCATCCACAGCCAGATTCATCCGTCACTGGGGGAGCAGCTGTCAAGAGAACACCCAGGATCGAACACCTGCCTCAAGGGGACCTCACCTCTCAGCTAGCCCCCGCTCCTGGCCTCAGCCCCCTCTAGTAAAGCCCGGGAGTCGGCAACTCCACAGTGGAGGGTGGGAGGCAAAGTCAGGCAAACTCGGCACATCCGACATTCACGTTAAGACATGTTCACTTGGTGCTCAATCCTTTAGGCCGGCGTAGAGAATCGGACAGTTTGTGGTGAGTTACCGCCAAAGCCATTCTGTAGACCCAAGGCAAAAGAGATCAATATGAATCTTCACATTTCACCTATTTTGATCTTAAAACGATCCAATATCAAAGACTTGGGACTTAGAAGAGGGTAAATTATTTAAAAAGACTGCCATACCACAGTGTGTGAAAAAAGCAAACCATCCTACTGAATATCACTTTTCTGGATCAGAATATATTATCTGAATCATTAAAAGAGACCAGGGTATTCAATACATCGAACTGCTTTGTGCTCTAAAAAGAGGCTACATACTGAAGAACCCCCTCCATCTATTTGTACATCTGTTTTACATACGGTGGCCAACAAAAACATCACTGGGGTGATTACATGCAAATGTGATGCTTCATCCATCCATCCATCCATCCATCCATCCATCCACCCACACACACACACACACACACACACCTCTCACTCCCTCTCCCAAACAGTCTTGTTCGAGAGTCCCTTTAGCAACATCTTTAAATTGGTCACAGCTGTATTTGCTGGGCTCATTGAACAAGTTGCCTCTACGCATGTTTTTTTCAGTGCCCCATACAACCTAATAAATTATTAGTATGAGATGGTAAACCAGCAAAACTGACCTCAGATCAGTGCTTAAGGGAAACTGCACCCCACGCGAGCGGCACACGCGAGGCGTATAGCAGCAAACTATCTGGGCCCCCAGATACTTATTCAAGCTGGAAAATCCATCTAGCTTTAGTCAGTAGATAAAAAATGAAAAAAGGCCATGACTGCCCTATGAAACACCGTGAACTCCAGCTCTAGCATGGGGCCTGTTCACTCTTTTCAAACTTCTCCAACTCATATCCCGTCTGTGTTCATTTTCCTCAAGACTCCCAGGTACGGGCACTGCCACGCACTCTGGCATCCATCTCCCCACACACTTGTCAAACATCTGAAAGCCATAGAGGGGATGTTCCACATGGTTTCGATAAGGACTGGAGGTGAGCTATGGTCACCGAGTGAAGCGCTCTCGACTGTTCTAATGATTTCTCCATGGTACTGTTACAGTACTGGTGCCTTTCCTGATGTCACCCGTTTTAATGATTAGAACAAATACTGTAAGTACACACTGTATTCAAATAAGGACAATGCTATGTTATCAATAAGGTTTAATACCTCCTTTATATCGAATATTTTACAAGTACTTGTAGGTGAAGTTAGTAACTGCGAGACGGTACATTTAAATCATGCACAAATGTCATTCCAAGATTTTAAAAATTAATACAAATGTATACAATGTTTCTCTCATTAATGCCTCAGTGGTATGGGAACGCTACATCTTACTTTCACTCCACGCTCAAAGAGTAAACATTTTCTTCTCAAGCTGTTTGTCAACCATGTTGCTTTTATTTGGTAGCTGGGGGAGGAGGAGAGAGAAAAAGACAAATGAAAGAAAACATTCAAATTTAGGAATGTGGCAAGCTCACAAATGAAGCACAAAGCATGTCCCGAATAACATATTTATATACGTCTTCAATGAGGGCAAAGGGGCTGAGGAAGGACAACTTACAGATTTAAGGCAACGATGTTGACTCTTTGCCCAAATGCTGAGTGTCTGGAGTTAAAAGGGCCTAGCGTTGATTTATGACCGAGCAGACCCAATTTATTTTCCTCACTACAGTAGTGTTGAAAGACAGTAAACAGATTACAGGGTCTGCTGTAAATCTAGACTGTCATTTATCTGCGTTTAATGTGTTTTACCATTTTATATTCAATCCACTGCAGATGTGTACATTTTCAACAGTTTACTCAAGATTGTATTTTCTGAAATCTATATGACAAAAGCTGATTCATATTGCACAGGGAAGTATTTCTATAGTATAGGGGACCATGTTGAATTAAAGTGTATGTCAATGTTTTCCCACAGGTAATGGAATTATTACATTTACATAATTATGATTTAATACAACATATGACTAAAGTTGAAGATTTTAATAACTAAGGGGAAAAAGCTTGTTTAGAGTGATTAAATTGGTCACAGGGTGGCGCAGTGGTCTGAGGCACTGCATCTCAGTGCTCGAGGCGTCACTACAGGTTCGATTACAGGCTGTATCACAACCGGCCGTGATTGGGAGTCCCATAGGGCGGCGCACAATTGGCCGTGGTAGGCTGTCATTGCAATAAGAATTTGTTCTTAACGGACTTGCCTAGTTAAATAAATAATAAAATGCAAGAGCTGAGGTGGCCATTTTGATTCCAAAGGCTGATTAAAATATTCTATATGGTCTAGCCCCAAAAATTCACTCTAGTCGCCCGTGTTTGAAAAACAAAGACGTTAAGAGCCCGTAGTGTAACCGTGTTTATTTTAGAATCGCCAGTAAAGTTAGTTTGGGGATATTTATTTGCCATAATCGTGGCATAAGACATGTAGCCTTAGTGTCCAAAACGATCTCTTTACGAAAGCTAGCCAGCTGCTTAGATGGCTGCATAGTGAACAGAGCTAGACCCTGTTGAAGGCAACTCAAATGAATTATTTCCAAAATATACTTAGGAGGAAACAGTAATGAACAGTTTATGTGTAGGCTACTCAAGATCGGTATACCACAAAGCATGATTTTTATTTTTATTTAACCTTTATTTATGATCAACGAGTTAACCTGTTAACTTTGATAAACAACAAATAACTTTTTCAACTAATCAGAAAATCAATAGTTCATTTTAATTTGTTTCTGGTTGATGAGTCAATTTGATGATGCCCATTTAAATCTGGTCTTTAAAAGATTATTTAGGCAAGTTAGCCGACTAACTCATTGATCCTGCTTTGTAGTATCTCTCTCTGTAGCCACATCACCTTTTGGATGCGGGCCCACAGAAAATTATATTTTCGTGTTTCACATTGTTAGAACATCTGCTTTTAAAGTCTTTATTGAACACTGACAAATGAGTCGCACATTAAAAGTCTGTTGGCTTCCAAAAATAGAATACACGTTTAAAGGGTGAGGGCGGTCAACTGTTACTTGAAAACATTGAAAGAGGCAAGAGTCTGCTCTGCCTGCTCAAATATGTAGAGCTGTTTTAACATGATCAGATTTAGCGTTGGATTAAATATTTCACCACTGCCTTTTAATCGCGCTCCAGAAACCGAATCCTTATAAAACAACTTGTCACCCGGACTATACACCCCCCCTCCCCCTTCCCCTTCAGTGAGTGTTCCTCCGCCAAATCCAAACGAAATCTAGATTTTGCAGCGGATGACTCAAGCCCCCCCCCGAGATGTTACAGAGCTCAGTCGCAGAGAAAACAGACAATGCAGGACTTGTTTAGAAGCCAATGCATATTTCAATATCAAGCGAAGTAGTATGAAATCTAAGCCAGGTTAGAGTGCAGCTGTCTTGAATTTACCAACACGCATCCCCGTCCAACGAAACATCGGACCTGCATAATCATGAGCATGAACTGCTCGCGTCTGACGCAAGGAGATTGTTTTACTGTGCTCGGAAGGCAAGGCACCTCTGGGGAAACCCGACCTCTTCTCAAATTGCGATATGAGAGAGCAGACCAGTACTGACATTAGGCAGGTAACAGCGCATTTATGACAGTAGTGGGGGGATAAACAAGTGCTTAATACCAAGGCTGTTTGGCCTAGAATGTCTGATAACTCAAGGATGAAGAGGTTTTACATCTGCAAAGCATTTATCATAATTATAAAACCATATAAAAAAATCCACTAACAGTCAAATTTCCAGAAGAAATTCCACAAGGTGAAAGTTTACCAAAACGGGCTTCCTCTCCGGTCTCTGTCCAAAACATTGTCAGCTGACTGACAGACGTTGAAGGAGTGGTGATGGAACATCTCAGAGGATCTCTATATTCCTGTCCGGGTCCCCTGACTCGCTCAGCTACAGTGTGCCGAGACATGCAGATGCTTGTTTTACCAGATCATGACACAGGAGAGATCTCTCCATCGTCTGTGCTTCCCAAAGCCAAATACCCACCGAAATCACAAATATCAGCGAGCAGAGCTGTAGTCCAAACCAACCTGGCAGGAAGGAGTGACCCAGAACTGAGTCAATAAATAAGATGCCTATCATGGCCTATACTCAGAACGTATGAAGCCTGCACAGCTAGCCGACGAGCCACGCAAATGTTTATTATCCTTAATTAAGCTTCCTGATAAGGGCTCAGACCTCTTACCGACACTTTTTTGGGGGGATTAGTACCTGCCCAAGTGAAGCCGTGTCAAATCGCCCTGCATTTTATTTATTGCTTTTGGACCAAAGGAATGCGTGGGTGTTCAGATGGCCGTTATGGACAGTAATGGACGCTTGGGTGGGCGCAAGGGAAAAATGGCTGAAAGTCATCAGACCTTATTAGACTTGGATGTCAGGGCCTATTACTTCTCCACGAGTCTTTCACCAGCAGTTTCTGGTGCCATTTTATTGCCTCAACGTAAAATCGTGTGGAGTCTCATTTGAGTTGAAAATGAGTAAAAAAACACATTGAAAAAGGCTAATTCAAAATCCTTACACTTTTTTCCAAAAAGGGTTTCAAGGCCAAAAGCAATTCCATATTTTCGCATCACAGTGGCCAAATGTATCGACAGTAAATCCATATGTTAATCTTGAGACAGAGCCTCTGAAGAAGTGTTTGGGTGATTCAAGGATCTCTGGGGTAGTAAGAGACCCCTCATTACCACACTAGCTTTCACACCAGACCAAAGGTCTTTCAATAGATTCTTGCTCTCCAACCAAAAACAATTGATGCATCATCTCTGTCACTGTGACCAGAAAGTGAGGAAACAGCTGATCAACATTAAGGATGCTCTCAAGCCAAGCCAAGCAGAGGAGTGTTAGGTCCCCCGAGCTCCGACACCGTTTATGCTGCCTTGGAAAGAGAGAAGCATACTGTATCTTCATCTGGCACTTTCCTCATAGATGTGAGGAGGAAAATGGACAAAGACCTCAAAAACAGTGCGAGGAACGAGATCTAGTGTCATGGAAAACATGTTCTACTGTATAACCTCCGAGCATCGATACCAGCCTCTGAAGTTTGGGATTCTCACGTTGGACCTTTTCAGAGAGCCACAAGCAAACCTTGTTTTTATTCCACCCTTTAAAAATGCAACTATTCTATTAGCCAGTGAATGGCTAATAGAATAGTACCACTGGTGCAAAGTACCAGTGAATGGTACTTTGCACTTTTCATTCTTAAAAAAAAAAATTGGGGGGGGGGGGTCTGGATTCCATTTGAAACTGATTAAAACAATTGTTTTGCATCAGACCTTCTCCAACACTGGGTTAAAGGAAACATTCAGGGTGGCCATGTGGAAAATGGGTTTGTGGAAGAATGTTGGATGGAACCAAAATGCTATTCGATCGTGATTCCAAGACATTTCTAAAGAGTGGGACTTCCAGTTTCTTAACAAGCATGATCCACCATGTGAAGAACAACAATAAAGGCTTATGGGGGTTTTGTTCTCCATGTGGTATCAATAGGTTTCTGAAATGTGATAGTTCAGTCTTATTTAGAATGTCCTAATTGCAGAGGGAGTCTGGAAAAATGATTGCTCCGTAAGAAAAACACATTTTCCATTGGAATTGTTTAATTTATGAACCACATTAACAAATCAGTTCAACGATGAAAATGAATGAAGAGAAAGTCACAAACCATTGTGGAATTGAATCGTACACTAATTGTTGTTCAAGTTAGTTAGAACTGCCCCATAGAGCTAAAAGATAGCAGGGCATTGTTTTACCTACTTAAAATGACCTTTGCTTATATACATTTTACAATTGAGATAGAACACTTTTCATTTTGAAATGTTACACACACAAAACTGCCGTTAGTATCTATAGTGCACAATCAGCGCACACATCAATATCAAAAGACTGGACAGCTGTTAATGACATTTCAAATACTGTAGGTATTTGAAATGTAGTAGTTCACAGAATATGGGCTCATGGTACTCTGACGTAATTCAATTACAGAACAAGCATACTTGCCAAGTCAAAAAGCTATAGCCAACTGAAATAAAAATGCATTTCATTGTCTCTAGCATGCAAACATTTTTATGACCATACATTTGTTCATTAATTGTGGATTCAAAAATCCACTCGTGTACAGAGTGCTGCGTTGTGCTATTGCAATGCAAACCAGAGTTCAGGCTTTTGCATACATAACTTTATTACAAAAGCAAGTTATGAAAATATTAAATGCACCACAATGCAAATCATTCATTGTACAAAGACATTTAATAAATGTCTGATTTCACCCATGCATCTGCATTGTTTAATGTCCTTACTAATAGATGTGCCAGATGAACAGATCAACAGAATATTGTCCAAATGTTCAACATGAGCCAATATTGATTTGTAGATCCTTTATGTTGAGAAACTAACTGAAGAAACTAATTGAATAGTGATGTTAAAATCAGATTTAAAATAAGCTTGAGAACCAAATTATTTAATGCTAGTATTTGGCATCTATCATACAATATTTTTCAAAGTCAATATCAAAAGGTCCGCAAGTCTACACCTGTATTTCTCCCTCCAGGAGGCTGCCAGCATCTAGCCTGAAGAGCCCCAGCCCAGTCTCTGAGACCACCGGGGAGGCGTTGGGGGTCCGCAGCGTGAGCACAGACAGCGAGGGAGAGAAACTGGGCGTCATGGCAGACGGGGTGAGCCCTGTGTTCCTGGCCAGGGGCGCGTAGGCGTACTTGGGGTAGGAGGGCCTCCGGGTCAGGGTGTGCATGCTGCTCAGGGGCATCCGGGGGGGCACGGCTCTGATGCCTGGCTGCGCCACGCCCGTGATGAGGGGTGGTGGATGCATGAGACAGCAGGCTTCGGACGCCAGGCCCTCGTGGCCCCCCTGGAGGTCCTCGTCGGGCAGCAGGCTGATGTCGGTGAAGACTGAGGCCAGCGTGTGGTAGCGCGGCTCCCAGTCCAGCAGGTAGTCCCAGCCATAGCTGCCCCGGAGCTGCTCCTCCGGACACAACAGCGAGCTGAAGGAGCCATCCACCGAGGCCTGACTATCCGAGAGAGGGACGTAGCCCCTCATGCTCTCCTCCATGTCTCTCACCCTGACCCGCGGCAGCATCCCCTCCCCCCCTCCCTCCTCTTTGAAGGTGTGGAGGCTCTCGGAGCTCTGCATCCCTGTGGCCAGACATGTGCTGGAGACCGTGGTTATGACCGTTCCTGGGTTTCCATCCTCTGAATGGCAGGAAAGCTGGTCCGAGTCCTTGGGCAAGCCAGAGTCAGGGACCCTTCTGCTCTTAGCCGAGTTGGCCCTCTTGCGGCACGGGTACTCATTGATCATCTTGATCTCATGGTCCTCAGCCGTCTCACCTTCTGCAGAGCCGCGGCCGCTTGAGTCAGAGTTCCGGATAGGGAGGGGTATCTCCCTCTTCACTCGGATGGTGATGGGCGCCCTCAGCTCCCGCAAGCCGATACCGTTGTGCTGTTGGGCACCGCCGTTCCTGCCGAAAGTGCCGGTGTTTAGGTTGGCTGCGAGGGCAGCGGCCTTCTTGATGGCGGCCTCTTTGGTCTTGTACCTCAGAACAAGGGCCACGAAACTGACGAGTAGGAGAAGGAAGATGGCCAGCGACACGCCCAGAGTGACTGTCTGGACACCGAGGGCCACCCCGACCAGAGCTTCAGCCGAATTGGAGATATTGACTGTTACCAGGCTGGTGGTGGACCTGGAGTGCATTCTGGGACTACCGGCTGTCACCAAGAGCTCCACCACATCTTCGTTGGAAAAACTTCCTCTCTTGCGGTACACTGGGCCCGAGACGAACACTGCGCCTGTTGTTTTGTTGATGGAGAACAACTGTGAGGGGTTGACAAGGGAGTACTCCACCATGCCATCCAGGCCTCCGTCATGGTCCATGGCCATAACATGACCAACCGTCTGCCCCGCCTTGGCGTTCTCTGGGAGAATGAAACGGTACTGCCTCTGGGTGAAGACAGGACTGAATTCGTCTGCCCCTTCGATGGCCACCTGGACCCGCACGGTGGCCGCCTGTTCGCCTTTGTCCCTGGCCTCCACTATGAAGCAGTAGTCACTCTGCCGCTCGAAGTCAAAGGTTTGCCGGGTGTGGATGTCCCCAGTGAGGCTGTCAATGGCAAAGGCCTCCTTCCTGTCAGGGCTGCCACTGCCGTAGTCCATGAAGCAGGAGGACATGATTGAGTAGGTGAGCTGGCCATAGGGCCCAGCGTCTTGGTCGATGGCATGGACTGAACAGGTGGGGGTGAAGGCAGGAAGGTTCTCCGGCACCGAGCAGTTGACTACGGGGAAGATAAAGTAGGGTGAGTTGTCATTCTCGTCCAACACCATAACAAAGACCACGGTGAAAGCTACTTTACGGTTTCCGGGTTCGCCCCCGTCGGAAGCCTGGACAGTCAGTGCGTACTTGGAGTCTTCCTCGTAGTCGAGACTGTGGTTGACCTCCAGGGCGCCGGTGTGGGGGTCTAACCTGAGGTGACCCTTGCTGTTGCCTGAGATGATGTCGTACCGGACTTGACCGTTGGTTCCGCGGTCAGGGTCCTGGGCGGTCACCTGAACCAACCTGGTCCCTGCTGGGCTGCTCTCACTGGCCTGAGCATGGTACTCTGCGCTGACAAAAGCTGGCACGTTGTCGTTGACATCCGCTACGGTCACCACCACGACCGCCGAGCTGTTGAGCGGAGGCGAGCCACGGTCAGAAACTATCACTGTCAAGATGTAGCCCTCAGTGGTTTCGCGGTCCAGGAGTTGGCACAGAACCAGACTCCCAGCAGTACTCTGCTGGCTCTCTGTTTCAACCGCACCTACCTCTATACAGAACCTCCTGTCCTCGTTGCCACTGGCAATGACAAAGTCCAGGTGGGTGTTTTCGTACTCCCAGTCCAGGTCCTCTGCCCAGAGGGTCAGCAAGGTGGTGCCGACGGGGGTATCCTCAAGCGGGCTGACCGTGTAAGCGTCATGCTGGAAGAGCGGGGTGTGGTCATTGGCATCCAGGACCACAATGTCCACGGAGGTGACTGTAGAGCGGACTGGGTCGCCCCAGTCTCTGGCCTCCACCAGGAGCTGAATCACGTTACCGTTGGTGACATACTTCAAGGGCTTGTTGGTGAACACCGACCCTACAAGACAAATGGGTTTGGAGTTAGCCATCGTCTCAGATTTAAAAACAGTGAAAAACATCTTTGTGTTTTTAATCAACTGAAAGTGCTGCAGGTCCTTTAGATATCACTTTATTCCTATGCAGAATTTAAAAGAGCATTCAAAATAAAAATGTTATAATTAGACAAACACTCAAACTGATCTATTTTAACATTGTCTAATGTAGGGTTTCAGCTGTCCACTCAGTCTACAGCTACCATGAGGGAGGCTTTACCATGCTGCCTGTCGATAACGCACAGCTCTCTAGCTGTTATTATGGTAAAGAACACCCTATCAAATAGAGCAAAGTTGGTGGTTTGCCCCTTTAACCAGGAAAGTCCCTGGTGATTTAAACTTTTTTCTTTTTTCTATACAAGGGAGACCTGGCAACCTGTACAGTAGAATAATATCACTCTACCTCATGAGTTGCAGCCATTGCTTAGTCTAGGAATCTGAGCGTAATTACATTTCTCCAGCCCCATTCCTCAGCTTTATAGCAAACAGAGTGGCGGGGCCACCTTTTGACTGAAATCCAAATTCAGGATTGTGTCTTTAATGCTCTCTATAAAAGTGCATTCTGTAGGCTTTTTGCTGAAGTTTCTTTTGAGAATCTTTAACTATCTAATGAGTTTACTGATGTGAGCACAGTAAATTGAGACTGAAAACGAGCAAGATTGGTATTTTTCATGACATAGAATCGAGCACTACCTTATAGTCAATCAGTTTGGGATATCACCCGGCCTCCTGTAATATTGAAACTTATCTTGAAACACATAATTAACATGAGTGCTGGAAACACGAGGAAACACAAAAGAACGAGCCAGTATCTAGTTTCTGGTTCGAGTTAGGATGAAGACACAATTCTGAGAGGCTCAATTCTAATATTGACACCAATCAAAATTTCACTTCCCATTAGTTACTTGCACCACAAAATACAGAGAACACATTTCTCAGATGTTACTTTCGAGGGCCAGTGACATTGATAAGGTGGCCTCAAAAAAATATGTTTCAAGAAAAAAAAAGAGTTTGAGAATGTAGTATTCTCTTTTAGCCTCGTCGGGTTCAATTAGTCTTCTTCACTTGTCGGGTTGGGGAGGGCGAAGACTTTGTTTCCCGAGACTGGATATTACAGGACAGACCCGGCTCTGAAGCAGACTTCTATATTAGGGACCTCTCATCAGCAATCTCTCCCACTCACCCCTTCTTTTTTCTCTCTCCCCCTCCACACATCCAAGCCCGTAAAAAGAGAAAGGATGGATGGAGAAACTGATGCTACTGACAGTGTGAATACTCTGAATAACCCTTGATGTGTAGAACCATGCAGAACTGGGCATATACTTACTGTTGGCGCAAACCCCCATTTCTTGGCCAACATGTGTAAAATAAGCGAGTCGCGCCAGAAAAATGTGATTTTAAACAAGGGAATATAAAAGATTAATATGAAAACTGGGCTACCAGACAGTCTTAAGACGTGAACCTTGGAAAGCATGTGGCGGTAACTTTTCTTCTCCTACTACATTTTGACAGTCAATCGTAGGAATTAAGAGAAGCACATTTTGTAGCATCGCGGGAGGATTAGGCCTATTTCTTCAAGACCTAGCAGCAGCTATATAGATTCAGCCTTGGAATTTCTGACTGACTCGTCCTTGGACTCTGGGTATGATTGGGATAATGGTCCTGGGTCCATTAAAAACATTTTCACGAGGCCTCTGCCAAGAGTTTGCACTTTAGAGACTTTGTGCCTAAATAAGTTCTTCCATTGTTACCTTTCAATTTGATTCAAATTGTTTTAGAATGGACTGGATGGTACAGCGGTTAGGGCCATAGTCTCTGGTACGCATACTGTATGTACACGTCGGCATTGGATGATATCCGGCCTACACATTCTTCACAAATGACACATTCTCCCTCCAATCTCGGTCATAATTTCTCTCTTCAATAAAAACACTAAAGTAAATATATTTTGTAATTAGAACAGGCAAATTGACTATATCTGGCTAATTCTGATGAAAGCTATTAATTTAATTTGAATCTAATTGGTTAATCTAATAGTGCTTACCGTTGTCTGGGTGTATGTAGAAGCCGTGTAGAGGTGACGAGAGGAGTCTGTAGCCGAGTTTGCCGTTAAGCCCAGAGTCTCGGTCCATGGCCGCCACAGTCAGGATCAACATGTTGGCAGGAGACAGTTCTGGCAACTTCACCTGATGGTGCAAACAAACAAACAAACAAACAAACATCTCATGTCAATTGCCAGGAAGAATTACATGCATTTATAAACATCTCATTAAGGACTCAAGGAGAACTTGGAGTCACAAGACATCACTGAGGGAGTACAATGGTGTCAAATGGATAGATCAGACATTGTCCAACTTGACATTCACAAATCACCTCATCCTCTCAGTGAGTCAGTCATGTTAACATGTTAAACGACTTCATTTCTGCCTCCTAAATAATCATGTTTTACTAATGTGGAAAGGCTCACCACTAAGTAGATGTGTGTGTGTGTGTGTGTGTGTGTGTGTGTGTGTGTGTGTGTGTGTGTGTGTGTGTGTGTGTGTGTGTGTGTGTGTGTGTGTGTGTGTGTGTGTGTGTGTGTGTGTGTGTGTGTGTGTGTGTTGAGGGATTTGTGTTCCATAACTATAACTGTGTCTTGTAATGCATCATTAGTGAAATACAAAATCGATTGCAGTTCTAGCTACCTGGTAGGAGTCCTGTGAGAAGACTGGCACGTTGTCGTTTACATCCAGCACTTGAACCAGGACCTCTGCCGTGGTCTGGTGGAGGGAGTCCGAGGCCCACACCACCAGCCTGTGCGTCGTCTCTTCCTCATGGTCAAGCATCTGTGTCAAGGTCACCACGCCCGTGTAGCGGTCAATGGCAAAGCTCCCGGCAGTGCTGGCATTGTCCAAAAAACTGAAGGTCACGGTGGAGCTGAGGTCCACATCGTTGGCGCTTACCTGGGTCACCATGTAGCCCGCTGGGAGGTCTGGTGACCAACAAGATAACAGTGTAAGAAGTATTTAGTACCAAATAGTCTATATAGTCAAACGCACACAACTTGTTAGGGGGTACTGACCTGGCCTGAGCCGAAGAGCAATTGTGTGTACAGGTCCTACTTCATCTCTACAGGTATTTAGTATTACACATTAAACCGAAACATGATCTTAAGTTAACAATACTCTTGGAAATCTCTGTCAATCAATAAAATCTTCTGCTATAACACCTGATTCAACTAATCATAAAAACTTTGGTTAGCCGAATCAGTGTGTCAGTGAGGGGCTGGGGACTGCCCTATGAGCAAAATACATTGGAAAGACATTGAAAATACAGATTTTGTTTGGATGTACCGATTTCAACTAATTTTGCTCATTGGGTGGGCTTGTCTCCCAAGCAATTTGTTTCAGGAAGTGATCTTCACTCCTTCAGGACAGTGGCATAAGGATAGAGCTTTGCCTCAGGCACAACAGCCTGTGGAACTGTTACAACGAGGGACTTCATCCTTTCAGCGCCAGCTACCAAATCTGGGCCTACTGTGAAGATGCTTTAAATAAATAAACACTTTAAAAAAGAAATCTGATTAGAAAATGTAGACCGAAAATGGTTACCCCATTAGCCCTGGTCAAAAGTAGTGTACTGTAAAAGGAAAAGGGTGCCATTTGAGAGGGTTGGTGTCTTACTCTCTGCCATGACCACAGGCTCCATGGGGGGAATAGCGGGACTGTTGTCGTTGATGTCCACCACCTGGACCCGGACGGTGGTGATGCTGCTAAGGGGAGGGCTACCTCTGTCTGACGCCTGCAGTACCAACCTGGGAAAACAACACCACAAGGAAATGCACACCATTACATTACTAGGACTCCAACTAGCCAGTGTAGGTAGAAGACATAGAGATCCATAGACATGTACTGTATATACTGAAAAATATATATAAAACGCAACATGCAAAGTGTTCGTCCCATGTTTCAAGAGCTGAAATAAAAGACCACAGAAATGTTCCATTTGCACAAAAAGCTTATTTCTCTCCAATTTTGGGCACAAATGTGTTTACTTCTCTGCTAATGAGCATTTCTCCTTTGCCAAGATAATCCATCCACCTGACAGGTGTGGCATATCAAGAAGCTGATTAAACAGCACGATCATTACACATGTGCACATTGTGCTGGGAACAAAAGGCCACTAAAACATGCAGTTTGGTCACACAACACAATGCCACAGATGTCTAATGTTTTGAGGGAGCGTGCAATTGGCATGGTGACTGCAGGAATATCCACCAGAGCTGTTGCCAGAGAATTTAATGCTAATTTCTCTACCATTTGCCGCCTCCAACGTTGTTTTAGAGACTATGGCAGTACATCCAACCGGCCTCACAACCGCAGACCATGTGTAACCAAGCCAGCCCAGGACCTACACATTTAGCTTCTTTAACCACGGGATCGTCTAAGACCAGCCACCCGGACAGCTGATGAAACTGAGGAGTATTTCTGTCTGTAATAAAGAAAGCCCTTTTGTGGTGAAAAACTAATTATTATTGACTGGGCCTGGCTCCCAAGTGGCTGGGCCTATGGCCCCCCAGTCCCACAAATGGCTGTGCCCCTGCCCAGGCATGTGGAACCCATAGATTAGGGCCTAATGAATTTATTTAAATTGACTGATTTCCTTATGAACTGTAACTCAGTAAAATTGTTGAAATTGTTGCATTTAGATTTTTGTTCAGTATAGAAAAACACTGAACCCCCTTTTGACCTCAGAACAACCTCAATTCGTCAGGCCATGGACTCTACAAGGTGTTGAAAGCAATCCACAGGGAGGCTGGCCCATGTTGACGCCAATGCTTCCCACAGTTATGTCAAGTTGGCTGGATGTCCTTTGGGTGGTGGAACATTCTTGATACACACAGGAAACTGTTGAGCATGAAAAACCAGCACCATTGCAGTTCTTGACACAGACCGGTGTGCCTGAAACCTACTACCATACCCCGTTCAAGGGGCACTGCAATCTTTTGTCTAGCATGTAGGATTAGATACACACAACTCACAATACATTACCATAGCAAGTGACAACTCTAATAGTAGTGTAAAGTGTCATGTAAGCTAGTGTACTTGTAAGAGGAAGTGATTTCCCGGTCTAGAACAGTGTTGGTGGCAAGGATCCCGCGCACAGAGTCGATGATGAACGCCTCGTTTTGGTTACCAGACAAGATGGAGTAATCAATCTGACCATTCACACCGCTGTCCGCATCAGAGGCAAACACCTACAACAGGAAGAAAGGCATTATAGAGTTAGGAAGCCTATTTCTTCATAGCCAATACCCAGCGTAAGCATGGCACATTTGCAAATATAAAAATAACATTTGCAAGAGTCAGTTCAGACTGTTACAGGCCACACAGCACTTTAAAAAAAATACACAATAATGTTATGCATTTGCTATTTGAAATGGATTGTAATGCTTTTTTTTTTTTACAGCCATGTTTCAATCAATCAATTAAAGCAAAAGCAAGAGCCCAGTGCCCAGGAAAAACACCCGAGATGGAAGAAACCTAGAGAGGAACATAGCTCAAAAGAAACTGATTGGTAACGACAAATTATGTTTCTACCTTAGCTCAAAATGACACAGTAACAACTCGATTGGCTGGCCTCCAATCCATACCTGCATGACGTAGGTGTTGTGTACCTGGCCTTCCCACACGGCCGTGCGGTAGTGGCCTTGCTCAAAGGCCGGCGCATTGTCGTTGACGTCCTGCAGCATGACGGTGACCCGGCAGTGGGCTGTGCGCATGGGGCCGCCGTCAGCCAGCACCACCAGGTGGACCCTCCGGTTGGCCTCGTAGTCTAGACTGGCCTGGTCCCACACTGTGATGTCACCTGGGAGAGGGGTGGAAAGACAAAGAAAGCGAGAAATAGAGGGATTTAGCGAGCGAACGAACAGAAAGAGAGACAGGAAAGTGGGAGAAGAGATGGAGAGCGTGAGCGCAAATGAGAAAGATTGTATGATGGATGTACGATAAAAAGTTCATAGAATTCACAGGGAGTTACGTTGCGCATGAGCCTATTCTAGCACCATGTTGCATCCATGTTTTGCAGTTGTGCATTCAAAACATATGTACACATTCCATTAACAACTGGATTCCTCTGAGTATCCAAACAAGAATGTAATCTGGACTTTGATGTTCCCCCCCACCCGTTCCACTTCAGCCACGCTGCGTATATAGGGGCTCAGGGAGAGTTTGGGCCATAATGAATCCATGCTGGCTAAGGCAAGCAGTCCATAATCCACAGCAAAGCCTGTGTATGCGTCCCGCAAGACGCACTATTCCCTATATAGTGTACTGTGTTTGAACAGAGCCCTATGGGCCCTAGTCAAAAGTAGTGCACTACATAGGGAATAGGGTTCCATTTGGGATACAAGTCCAGTTCTCGGAACAGGGGGGATATGGGAAAACAACCTCTTGACTGCTGTAGTAGACGATGCCTTCAATAATCCTAAAAGGGGATTTCCACACAATAATTTGGATAGCCACTCTAGCGTCGCCCTCATGTGCGTGCTAGTGTAGCACATGGGGATGTGAGACACATACGCCACAGCCTTGAGTGTCCCGCTTGTGTAGCCTCATTAGCTAGCTTTTGAGGTGGCGCGATCGGCTAAGATGCTTGAGGGAGGAGAGTCATGTGTGAGGCAGAGGTCCCAAGTTTGTGCCAGGTATGGTCCAAATCAGGAGGAAGTGGTACACACTAAGCAGCGTGACGTTGTTTACACAAGCAAGCAGGCTAGGCATCTACAGACAATCCAGTAGGGGCTGGAAACTATAGTGCAGGAATCATCAACTAGATTCAGCCGCGGGCCGATTTGTTTCTTGAGCAGATGGTCGGGGGGCCAAAAATATTTGTAGACTGCAAACAGATATGTTTGTCTAAAACTATTATTTCTATTTCAAACCTTGTATACGATCATGTCTCTTTGTGCGTGGGAATAGATTTCTGAAATAAGTCACTTTGAGCTGATTTACTCGTGTTTTTACACACTATTCACGCTCCCTCGTCCAAGCTCGCATTGCCCAACGGTCTCCCCGCCCTCTTCAGTTCCTTCCTTTGTTCATCGCCCCCAATGTGTTACGTGGAAATTAACGATCGTGCGCGAGAGAGCGAGCGATGGTCCAAAGGGATTGAGAGGCTAGTCGCGCTAATTGGAAGAAAAGGGAGTAAAGTCTTGTTTGGGAAAGGGATCTGAGGAGTCTGGAATGCCAGGGTTATTAGCCTGGATGGAGATACAGAAAACTAGACAGATGTATGCAGGGATAGGCGGAGGTTCTGGCTCTGGTGTGTCCCTGGAGTCAAAAAAATTACCTGAAAAACGAACAAGGAAGAAAAGACAAGCATGGTTTTAAGTTCCTGCTGCAGGCAACTAATGGAAGAATCTTAACTGGCTTATGCCAACAAGCACACTGGAGCCTAATCTATGTCTATGATTCCAGCCTCAGAGAAGTGTTCTGGTGAGGAGAACAAGTTATTTCAGGGTTTTAAATGTACTTATTGAAGATTAGGACAGTGAAGAGACAAACAAGGTAGGAGAGATTGTGAATCAAAAAGTTGGATTTAAACACATTCTGACTCTGGTATATGTGTGCCGGGGATGGTGGCACTAACCACTGGACCACATGAGAGATATAGTTTAGTATTGGAAAGGTTCATACCCGTGTGTCGGTTGATGGCGAAGGCGCTGTTCTCGTTGCCGTTGAAAATGCTGTACTCGATTCGCCGTCTGTCGTCGGTCTGGTCGTGAGCCACCACGTTTCCCACCCACACGCCTGAAGGTGAAAGGAGAAGAGATGGAAAAAAGATAACTCTCAATGGCTTTTAGCCCTAACCTGAACTCAAAGGGTTTGATAGATGGTGTGAGG
Organism: Oncorhynchus gorbuscha; assembly: GCF_021184085.1. Lineage (NCBI taxonomy): Eukaryota > Metazoa > Chordata > Actinopteri > Salmoniformes > Salmonidae > Oncorhynchus > Oncorhynchus gorbuscha. Next base: position 18,319,587 of record NC_060196.1, on the reverse strand, counting down.
CCAGTAAATAGTTTGGATAAAGTATAGAACATACAGAGCAGACTAAAGTGTTTGATTGAGCCTGACTAGAGAGCCAGACGGGCTGGGATCCAACTTTTAGGACTATTCAATTGGCTCCATTGCAGCAGCCAAGTTCAATCAAACATATATATGATAGAAAACAAATATTAGTTGAAACCAGATCTGGTACATATCAATGCACTTGTCTTGAATAATTGTTCATATACTGATATTAGAGCAGTTCTTCCGTACCAGTTTTACTGTTTTCCACCACAACTGCTTCGTAGAGCGTCTCAGTGAAGTGCAGTGGCTCGTCCTCTCCCTT